>NW_028258467.1:10233188-10551145 GCF_053883595.1 Heterocephalus glaber | reverse complement strand
AGCCCTGGTGGTTTTTTCTCCGGAGCCCTGTTGTCAACTTCTGCCCTATAATGTCTCTTGATAGCCATTGAAACAACTCCTTCGAGGTCTGTTAAATCAGATGTCTGATCTATACAGCACTTAGCTCAACGAGGAGAAATTTGGTTATTAGTTATAACTAGTATTATTTTAAAATGTTTTCAATTGAGGTATAATTCATGTAACAAAATTTACCACCTTAAAGTTTCTAATTCAGTGGTTTTGAGTATATGTATTATGTTGTGCAACAGCCACCACTAATCCAGAACATTTCCAAAATCTCTCCCCTAAATACTGGATACTCATTATCTTCCTTTCCCTTAACACCTGGAAACCATGAATGTACTTTTTGTCTCAATGAATTTGTCTATTCTAGACATTTTATGTAAGTAGAATTGTATCACATGTGGCCTTTTGTATCTGATTTCTTTCAGTTAGTATAATGTCTTCAATGTTCATCTATGTTGTATCAGTACTTCCTTCTTTTTAGTGGGTGAACAATAAATATTCCATTGTATGGACATACCATATTTTGTTTATCCTTTCATTGGCCTATAGACATTTGGGTTGTTTCCACTTTTTGACTAAATAATGCTGCTGTGAACATTTGTGTACAAGTTTTCATTTGATGAAAACAATGCTGAGATTCCACTTCACTCCAGAAAGAATGGCTGCTATCATGAAATCAACCAATAACAAATGCTGGCGGGGCTGTGGGGAAAGAGGAACCCTGCTCCACTGCTGGTGGGAGTGTAGACTGGTGCAAGCACTGTGGAAATCAGTATGAAGATACCTCAAAGAACTAGGATTGGAAATCCCATTTGACCCCGCTATTCCACTGCTGGGGATCTTCCCCAAAGAATTAAAAGAATCATACCACAGTGATATATGTGCACCCATGTTCATAGCAGTGCAGTTTGTGATAGCTAAAACTTGGAAACAGCCCAAATGCTCATCAACTGGAGACTGGATAAAGAAAATGTGTTTTTTTAAATAAAATGGAGTACTACTCAGCCATAAAAAATGAGAAATTAGAGACATTTATAGCTAAGTGGATGCACATTGAGGTGATACTCTTAAGTGAAGTAAATGGGACACATGTGTAAATACTGAATAGTTTCTCTGGTGTGAGAAACTGAAAGTGTAAATAAGGACTAAATGTATAATAGGTCATGTGAAATAGGAAGAAAAGGGGCAAAGGGGAAGGAAGTGGGAGGGCTAGGGGAAAGGATAGAAGGGAATGGGATTAATATGAGAAAATGGAAAAATAGGAACAAAATCTTTGTAAATAGGGAGGGCTGGAGGGGCTGAAGGGAGGGCTGGGCAAAGGTGAAAAACAAGAACCAAGAGAGACTATGTAAAGGTGCAAATTTCCAATGATGAATGTCATTATATTGTATATCTAAAATGTACCAATTATTAGAATGAATAATCGAAAATGTAAAATAGGAAGCAAAGGTCCAAAGGGGTAGGGGTAGTGGGAGGCACAGGGGAAAGGAAAGAAGGGAAAGGAAAAAATGATGAGAAATGGAAAAAATGGAAATAAAGTCTTTGTAAATAGGGAAGGGTGGAGGGGGTGAAGGGAGGGCTAGGAATGGGGAAAAAATAAGAACCAAGATGCATTATATAAAGGTACAGTTCCCAATGAGAAATGTAATTGTGTTGTATACCTACAATGTACCAATAAAAGAATTTAATAAAAAAAAAACTTCACCTGCTGCTCCACAGACAAAGGTCTACTATCTAGAATCTATAAAGAACTTTAAAAAATCAGACCTCCCAAATTTAAAGACCCAATCCAAAAATGGGCATCTGAAATGAACAGACATTTCTCAGACAAAGAAATAAAAATAGCAAATAAATGTATGAAAAAATGTTCAACATTGCTGGTCATTCAAGAGATGCAAATGAAAACAACACTGAGATTCCACCTCACTCCAGAAAGAATGGCTGCTATCATGAAATCAACCAATAACAAATGCTGGCGGGGCTGTGGGGAAAGAGGAACACTGCTCCACTGCTGGTGGGAGTGTAGACTGGTGCAAACACTGTGGAAATCAGTATGGAGATACCTCAAAGAACTAGGACTGGAAGTTCCATTTGACTCCACTATTCCACTGCTAGGGATCTTCCCCAAAGAATTAAAAGAATCATACCACAGTGATATATGTGCGCCCATGTTCATAGCAGCACAGTTTGTAATAGGTAAAACTTGGAAGCAGCCCAAATGCCCATCAACTGGAGACTGGATAAAGAAAATGTGGGGTTTTTAATAAAATGGAGTACTACTCAGTCATAAAAAAATTAGAAATTAGAGACATTTATAGCTAAATGGATGCACATTGAGGCTATGCTCTTAAGTAAAATAAATAGGATACACATGTGTAAACACCAAATAGTTTCTCTAGTGTGAGAAAAAAAACAAAACTGAAAAGTGTAAATAAGGACTATGGAGCCTTGTCCCTGAGATTCCTTAGCCGGCTTCTCCTCTCAGCTCATTTTCCCTTTGTCTCCTTCACAACCACCTTGATGAAGTACACCTACAGGAATAGCTAACCTGTGTTCTAGAGGGTCTCAAACTTCAGTGAAGTCAGCATCACCCAGGGAACTCCTTGAATATGAAGATTCTGAGGAGTAGCCAGGATGTGGATGTTTAACCAGATCATGAATGATTTTGATGCCGGGGGCCTCACAGACCACCTTCTGAGAGGCCCTAGGAATCTAAAAGTCCTGTTCTGGAAGGGCAAAAACCCAAACTTGTCCTTAGATTTCAAGAGAGGGAGACCCCAGTGGCTCTCAAATCTTGCCATGTATGGGAGCCCCTTGGTGGACTTGAAATCCCCTGGATGCCCAGGGGCCACACTGCAGAGCTGCCAAACAGGGTCTCTGGGCATAGGTCAGAGACTCCATTGTGACAGCTCCCCAGGTGCTTTCAAGTGGCAGCCAAGGTAGAGAGAGCTGGTTGTGTAACTCTCAGGGGATGTGAATCTATAAACTTGCAAGTGCAGTACTTGTTTCCCTTTGTGCAGCCCTTTAACATGCTTGGGTCAGCTGGAGTTGGACAGCTACTCTTCACTCTTTATTCATGCAGAAATTTAGCTTTTGCTTTCATGCTGTAAACCTAGGGAAGAGGCTGCAAGAGATGGGATGAGCATACACCTTCAGGGTCCCACCAGCAGGAACCACCACTGCAGCTGCCTCATCACCCAGGTTGGCCTTAACCACAGAAGGCATCAATGAAGACATCTTTGCTCACTCTCCTGATGGCCCTAAAGTGAACTGCACTCATGAGGGAGCCCCTGATGTTCCCTGGTCCCTAGACAGAGGCACTCCCACCCCCTGGCCATGATCCAGTGGAAATTGGGCTTCTATGCAGTGTCCAAGAGTATGGACTCGAGTGAGGCTACCTGGCCTGGTGTGACTTGCAGGCCTACCATTTGAGTGGGAAAGCCACTGGCTGTCCCTCAGCCTCTACTTCCTCATCTGTGAAATGGGCATAAACAAAAATTACTGACTGTATGGGGTTGTCTTAAGAATTAAAGAAGATGATCCATGTCAAATGTTTAACCCTATGCCTGGTGTTAGGATGGCATTTAAGCCCATCCTCTCCCTTTCTCCTGTAGGGTTACTTTACAAGAAGCAATGGCAACAGGCAGCACAGGTGCTTGGGACTTGCTGGTGACAGAAGCAGCAGCCAGGTGCCCTGTCCAAAGTGCTCTCAAGTGCACCAGCTCAGCATATCCCTTGCATTCCCCACTCATCCCTCATCACAACCTTCCCAATTTCCACTCGGTCCCTCTCTGGAGGCTCAGCTTATGGTAACAAACTGCAGTCTGTCCCAAGGGCCTGGTACACTTGAGATTTGGTTCAATATAACATAATAGGGTGAGGAGGGGACTTTCATGGCCACAGCAACCAAAAGAGACATATCTATGTTATTAATAGAACCTGTACCTTCTCCAGTGAGCCTCTGGCTAGTGTCCTTGACTCTATGGTTACCCTTACAGGAGTGCATGCTCTACAGTGTCCCCTTGTCTCACCTGGTCTGCATCCAATGACAATGGGATAATTTCCTAGAACCAGTGCACTTCATATATTGCATTCCTACTAACATAATTTTCATATATATATATCTCTATATATATTTCTATCTTTACAAAACTTCTACTCAGAAATCCCAAGTTTGCATTCAACAGTGTTCAATATTCAACCATGTGCCAGGCATGGTTCTTTTATGCATATATTATTTAAACTGAGTCCCCAGCTTCAGCACACTGGATTTTCTGTTCTGAGCAATGCTGCCCATTGCCTGGCCTGACGAAAGTGTTGGATAAATGTTAGTCATTACTTTGGTTAGGACACAGAGTTCTCATGCTCTCCAGTGACTAGGGCTCTTCAATAGTTGCCATGTCAATGCTGATTACTCTCCCAAATGAGAAGTGGGAGAGGAAGAAAGGGAACTAAATCAGAGCAGACAGAAGGGAGTGGAATCTTTGGAGGACAAAGTGCCCCAGAGAAAAGCAGGCAAAGGAAAAAGGATATTGGAACACGCCTCCTCTGTAAACCAACAGGTCCAGATGGCTTGGAGTAATGCAGTCTGCAGTCTGCAGAGCAGGCCAATCCAACCACCAAACAATTCACAGTCAGTTCACAAGACCTCAAGGAGCAAGCCAGAGAGTCAGGCAGAAGAAGAGGGATGGGACTGCTTAAAATTTACCATTTGGAAAATCTGATCATTAGGAGAATGATCAGAGAACAGGTGAGGGATATGTTCATAATTACCTCAGTGTTACCACGATCATGGGCCCCTAGCAACCCTTGATGTTGAAGAATAAATTATCCCAGGTGATGCCGGAAGCATTCTCACCATAATTTACAAACAGGTACCCATGGTGAATGCTTTGATGGTTGGCTTCTGAGCTGCAGGGTGGAGCTTCTCAAGTGTTAGTGTCATGTGTATCACCGCAGATCTGGGTAAGGTCTGTGGGTCTGAGCTGGAGACCAGGATTTCACACTCCTAAGAAGCTGCAGGTCTGTGGACTCCACTATGAGTAGTGAGGAGAGAGGCACATTTGGTAAACAGAGGCAGGGGCCTGAATGGAGGTGACTCCAGTGAGACAGAAACACCTGGGTACCTAGCAAAAACACACCTTCAGGATCTTAAGGATCCGCATATAGGAGGACGTTCCCTAATTGAGGATGAGGACCAAAGCTTTCTGGCCACCCCTTGGTTGGAAAAAGCAAGAAGTTGCTACTGAAGTATCAATTCTGATGAATTCTAGAATTCTGGGGTTGAGAACACAGTCACTGAGCTTAGAGAAATGGGGTTGAGGGGTAGGCAGAAGGAAACCCACAAATACCGAGTGTTTCTTGGTCATTGATTCTCCTGATACTCACCCCTAATCTATTCTTCCCAGGTTCTTCTGCAAGCATGACATCCGACCTCCCCCTGACTTCATAGGCCACAAGCCTGAAAGGTGACCTTCACCTCGCTCTTGGGAAGGGCTGGCATGCACAACTTGCCCCACCTCTGCATGGATGCATGGTGGCTTTGGGCCTGGGGCATTTTTTTCCCTGAGAGATGAAGATCCCTCACAGCCTGTGGTGGGCACAACTCTTTCTCTGGCAGTTTTGGAAATTCTGTTTTGTGAACATCTTTAGGTACACTGTTGTGGCTGCCTCAGTTACCTTTCATGGTCATTTTGACTTTAGAGAAGAGACAGCAGCAACATGGTGCCCAGTTTGGTGATGGAGGTGGATGAGGACACACTGTAATGTTTTCACAAGCCTAGCTTTCCATTGGATGGCAGGTGGCAGCAGTACTCATTGTATTTTTGATTGTACCTTGTAAGACACTCATGAAAGAGGACCTCTAGAACTGCTTTAGAAAGTAGCAAGAATTATGGAACAAGTGTGTTGGAGGCAAGGAGGAGTATTTTGAGGGAGATTGATGGCACTGTGTCTTTTGCTATAATAAATTTGTAATTTAAACATTCACTGTACTTTTCAATTGATCAGCTCCTGTACTTTATTCTGTTTAAGCATGTACAAGCTGTGACACCTGGCTAACCCCACTGCTGTATCTGTTACTGGCTGGGAGAGATGAGGTCCTTCTACTGAAGGAGGAAGTGGGGTATTTACCTGTGTTGGTCACCTGGAGGGACCAAGGTGAAGTTTGCACCAGTTGTGCTTGGCTTATTTCTTGTCTGTCCTCAGCAACAGATGACCATGTACTGCTTTCTTCCCCTGGTGGCACTTCTCTGCTTTCTAACCATAGCTGCCCAGCCTGACCACCTAATGAGCAATGACCCATTTCCTTCTCTCAGGCCCATGCCCAGGCAAGTGCAATTTATAGTTACTTTCCCTAAAGACATCTCAAGTTCTTGCCCACCTCCATGGCCACCATCATCGCCTCCCACTTGGACCTCCCAGAGCAGCCTTCTGAGCGGTTTCCTGAAACCTCCCATGTTACAGTTTGTATCTAGATGTCCCCTGAGATCCGCATGTGCTCATAGGTGGGGTGTTTGGAAGAGGATTGAACCGTGGAGGCTCTATAGCTAAATATGCTCTTAGGATGTGGAGTCTATTCAGAAGAGGTGAGTCACTGAGGGCATGACCCAGAAGGGTGTATCTCCCTCCCTGCTGTTGCTTCTCTCTGCTTCCTGGAAGCCATGACATGAGCAGATTTCCTCTGCCCAGGCCCTTCCACTGTGCTGTTGATATGTTTAAACCTGCCAAACATGTACTAAAACTTCAGACCTGTGAGCTGAAATAAACCTCTCCTCCTTTATGCTTTGAGTGGTTGGTATTGTGTCCCAGTGACGAGCAAGTAACTAAGACATCCTGCATCTTTCTCTAGTCCTCCTTCCCAGGGCAGCAAGGCTCGGGTCATTTTCCTCTTGAATGGCCTTTGAGGACTTCTTAGGACATCTTGGCTGGAGCCCAGGTGCCTTCATGTGACCCACAACGCCCTTACCTGCCATTGTTTTCCTCCTTTTCTTTGCCACCTGTGCTCTGCCACACACTTGGGGTTTCTGCCAGTTCCAAACATGCTCCATCTTCTTTTCTCCTTAGAGTCATTCCATCTTCTGCTCTTTCTGCCTGAAACTGGCATCCGTCTCCAAACTCTGTGTAAGCAGATGCACCTTCCTGAGCAGCCCAGAGAAGGTGCAAATTTCTGGCTCCCAAATTGACCTTCATGGTGCCAGTCATATTTTGCTTTTCCCATTATCTATCACTTGTTCTCCTGTTGGGTGGAAACTCCCCAACAGTGAGGACCCTGCTCCCTTTCTTTCCTGGTCTTGATCACCCAGCACCTAGTTCTGGCCCATAGTAGAAAATCAATACCTATGGGTTAAAGGGCTGAGTGACTTAATGAATAAGCAAGTTTTGGGAGGAGAGATGAAGGGGCTTGTGTTTATGGAAGCTTCCCCTGGGAGCATGGCACAGTGACCATCTCAGCTAATCTATCCTTCCAATTGCTGTCAGACTCCTCTTCACAGCTCCTGAGTAGCAGAGCTGGTCTGCACTCTGCTTTCTCTTGGCCTAGAATTTCTTAACGTTGGCATTATGACATTTGGGACCAAATAAGTCTTGGCTGGTGGGGGGAGGGTGGTTGTCTCTCCCATGCAGTTTAGAGCATTTAGCCTCTGTCCACTGCATGCCAGCAGCAGACCCCAATTTATAGCACCCAAACGTCTCCAGTCATTGTCAAATGTCTTCCCGGGTCAAGGAAAACTCATCCTGGTTGAGCGCCCCTCACATGGCTTGTGGCTAACTTCAGCCACCATCTGGCCCTGTGCTCTGCTGCCCATCTGCCCCATCCTCACAGAAAGCTTCCTCCTCCTTGTGGACTCTCTGACGCCCACCTTACAGTCCTCCTCTGGGAGTGCAGCAAACTCAATGAACACTCATTTTTCAGGTTTATTCAACACCAGCCTCGGATCCCCTTGCTTGTGTCATTGGCATGGATGCTAACAGGCTGGCTAGAAAATGTGCAATATTTTTTTTCTTTTGCCTAAATACAGGCCTAATTGTTTAGCGTGAGATAAACCAGTGTGCTTATGAGAAAGAGATAACTTGTCAAAACACATGCGTGGCTCCACTGCTGGGACAGCTTGGGCCCCTCACTTGCCTTCATTCAGAGATGGTGGGAGATTTTTTCTTGCTTGTTTTATGTGGACTTAAAATACAATTTATTTCTTCTGGATAGAAAAAAAATAAGAGGAGGAACATCACTTCAGAAAGAAGCCCAAAATGCCAGTTTTTTTTTTTTTTAAAGGGACAAGAGAGAGAAGAGGAACAGAAAAGCAGAGGGTTAATGCTGGGAAGAGTGAGGCTCCCATCTTACTCAGTGTATCACGGGTTGGGCCTGGGGGCTGGGTGTGCACTGGTCCCAGTCTGTGTTTTAGTGACAAACCCAGCACAGGGGGCCGGGGGGCCATGTGAAATCACCCTGGCTCAGCCTTGAGGGACAATCAGGGAAAGCTTCCTGGAAGGGGTGAGCTCAAGTGAGCTCTTGCTGCATGCTGTGGAGGGGCATGGGGGTTCTCTGGTCACCCTTGCAGCCACCTGAGGTTGGCCCTGTTAACAGGTGAACAGAGGTCCAGAAAGGTGGGGGAGCTGTGCTTACTGTTCAGATTGTTGTGATCACAGGCAGAGCAGGTGAACACAGTAAGAAGGAGAAGAAAAGAAAAGCAAGGTGTTTGAAACAACTTTCATAGTCTGGCAGGGAATTGGAGTGGGGGCTGGGGTGACTGTTGTAGTCAGGGTTTGCAAGAAGGTAGGTTTAATAGAGGACATATAATTTATAGGATTATTTTGTAATACTCACCCCAAAGGTAAATGCAGAGGAGTTCAAGAGATCTGTCCACCTACTAGAGACCCAAAGGATCCAGCTGAGGGCCTAGGGTCCAAGGCAGTGTCCTGCAAGTCCAGCCAGAGGTCTAGAGCCCACGGCAATGTCTCATGCAAGTCCATATCAAGGATCTGCACCTGGAAAGCCCAAAGATCAGTGGTGGACACTAGAAAGCTTGGGCCGGCGGGGTGAAGGATTTGTGCAACCAGGTGCTAAAATGGATGGGCTCTCCAATAGCTCAGTGCTCCCCAAAGCAAGTTCTAACACAAAGCTCCAGCCTGGAGACCCTCCAGCTGCTGTGTGATGAGTGTAAAGCGTGAAGCCTCCATCTTGGGGGAGGAACAGGAGGCTGGACACTGAGACTGACTAGGAGCCAAGGAACTGTCCCTGTGTCAGCAGGAGGGATTCTTGCAGGTGACGGTAGTGACACAGAGCAGATACTGGGTGCCAGAACTTGCACACAACTGTCTACAACTGCTTGTTTGTCAGCACACCACTTTTTTCTGCAAATACTGGCTAGCCTTCAAGCTCTCCATTGCTCCTCGTCCCTCTCCTTTTCATGACAGAGAGGTAAACACATGTGTGAAGGCTCCGGGAGAAAGACATGATGCGACAGACAGGAACAGACTTGGGACGAACCCCAGGGCGGTGTCATGAGCTCCTGTGCAGCCAGCCCTCCCCAGATGTGCAGTGTAGCAGAAGAAAAGATCCTCAGGGGCCTCAGGAAGGAAGACACATCCCCACCCTAAAGGCTCCCTCTCGGACACTGGGAGGTAGGCGATAAGAAATCCCACAGCAAGGAAGGGCATTGGCTGCATCTAAATTCCTCAGGGTGTTTCCCCTCAGCCCCCAGTGTAGGGTGGGGGTATGAGTGGCTGTGAGAGGTGTCAGAAAGACCTCCCTAGACCTTAGGAGGATCCTGTAGCTGTTGGTGACATCATGATGTCTAAACCCATTTCCAAAAGCTCAGCTCTCTTTCAAGGACCTGCCTTTGGGGTATGGCAGGTAACTCTTGGCTTGCTGTTAGTACAGTCTTGGCTTGGGACAGAGATACAAAGATGTGCCCCATTTTCTCCCAGCCTAGCATTCACCTTGGTGGCCAACAAGATCCCCTGTGCCTGTTATCACTGGTGAAGACATGCCACATGCCAACCCCAGCCTGGGTGCCTTGTATCTACACCATCACTGGGTCCTTTGAAGCCTTATTACAGATGAGAAAACTGGGATTAAGTAATTTGCCTGAGGTCACACAGTAAGCAAATGACAGATTTAAACTTGTATGTTGTATAAGTCAAATTTTCACGACTACAACAAAATACCTGAAATGGCTGACTTCTAAGCAGAGAAGTGTGTTTAGCTCTCAGTTCTGGAAGCACAGCGTCTGCACTGGTTGGAGAGGACATCTTTGTTTCTTGTTGGTGAGGGCACCATGGAAGATGGCCAGGGTGGGAGTAGAACCTGAGCAAGTGATCACATATCAATTTGGAGAGCTGGAGAGAGACTGAATGGGCCTGGGCTTGGGCTTTTGTAACAGTGCTCTCGAGAGAACTACCTTAATCCTTTCCTAGGGTGTATCAGTCAGTTCTCTCTTCACTGATGCACAACACCCAACAGTCAAAATTTAAAGGAGTATAGGTTTAATTTGGCTGACGTTTTAAGGGAATTCAGTCCATGGTTGGCTGGCTCCAAGGCAGAAACATCATAATGGAAGGCCTGGCAGAGTGGAGTTACTCAGCTCAGGCACCTGGGAAACAGAAAAAAGGGAGGAGCCAGGGACAAGAACACATCTTTCAAAGTCACCTCCCCAGTGACCCACCTCTAACAAGACCCCACCTTTTAACCGCTTGTGTCGTGAGCCTGTTACCGTGCTTTAATAGCACCTTTAGTCATGAACTCAGCAATGGATTAATCCACCAATGAGCACAATGTCCCTATAATCTAATCATCTTCCAAAAGCCCAGCTTCTGAACACGAGACATTCGGGAGACAGTCTAGATCTAAACTGTAACACAGAGCATACCCAAAGTTGACCTAAGACTCCCAGGAGTTGCCACCTCAAAGTCCAGACCATCTTTCAACACTACCATTACCCTAAGGACCAAGCTCCCAGGGTACTCAAACCGAATCCAAATCATAGCATATAATAAATGAATATCAAAGGTGGGTAGATCCTGGGGACAACTAAAATTGATGAACAGAGATTAGCCTGAAGTTGCAAGAGATCCCCATGTCCTGCACATTTAATTGCCATTAGATGGTAAAAGAACATAGTGGTTTTATTAAGGAGCCCAAATAGAAAGTCCAAAGAATAAATGATCTGACCTATAGGTGGCGCTACTCTGCTAACAAGCTGTTCCTCCCCTCAGTACCTCCACGCAGCCCCTCTTGGGTATGTTCTAATGTCATGCAAGCAGGTTACCTTGGAGTAAGGCATAGAACTTATTGGCACCTGTGATTATGTAACTGCATCTCAGATTGGTTAGGGTTCTATTTGTATGAGATGCTATGTGGGGAGCCTTCTAAACTGTCACCAAACTGCTAAATTTCCATACCATTTTTTGTATGTTTCTAACATTCTCTTTCATTGATATTCATGTGGAATCTTCTGGTCTCTGTGTGTGGGTGATATTGTGAAACTTTCACAACTGATCAGGCATGGGAACTGGCTGGTCTGCACGAAGACACTGACTGAGAGAATAGATGACAGCCACAAACAGTTCACTGCATACAGACTGCCCTGAAGCAGTGGAGATTTCTCCCTGGTTTAGTCGATGGAATCAGTCATTTGTGTTTTACTGAAATGTGCAGAGAAATCAAAGCAGAGCCAGAGTGAGCAAGCATCAGAGAAAGCATGAAGCAGAGATCTTCAGCGGAGACATATGTGTGTGTAATACACCTAGGGATGATGACAGCAGGAAGTATTGGACAGTGATATCACTTGATAAGTTACAGTCATGATATTAATTCATCATGAGATTCCAAATAGAGGAAAATGTGTAGCTAAAAATGTTTATCCATGGGACCTGTGTTAAAAAGCTTGGGACACATCAAGGTAAAGGCATGAGTGCAGTCAGCATAGTAATGCATGCCTGTAATCTCAGTTACTCAGAAAGCTGAGGCAGGAGGAACACAAGTTTGAGATCAACTTGTACAACGTAGTGAGATCCCATCTCTAAATAAATAAATAAATAAATAAACATACAAACAAGGCTAGGGATGTAGCTCAGTGGTCGAGTGCTCCTGGATTGAATGCCAGGACCACTAAAAAAGGAAAAAGAAAGCATGTATGGTAGAATCAAGAATGGGTCTGATGTAGCAGCAGGGCTAACATAAAGTGAAGCCGTTCTGTTTGATGAATGACGTCCTCATTGACAGTGTGCAAGGGGCTGTGTTTCAGGGTTTGGGAATCAAGCCAGATCTCTGTCCCCAGAGAAGAAGCTGAAGGGGACCAGTGACAACACTGAGTTGTGCATCCACCTGAGCAGGGGAGGGAGAGGTCAGGATGCGTGGACAGGATCCATCAGGGCCCTGTGGATGCTCATTTGCGTGTGTCACCGTGGCCGGTGGGGGGTTGTGTGAGAAATAGAAAAGCCAGTCCCAGCTTCCCAAGGAATTTCTCTTCTAGCAGGTGAGACAAAACACTCAGCAATGAAGTCAGTTCAATTCTACAGCTGTCGATTGAGAGCAGACTGGGTAAGAACAGCTCTCTGCTTGGGCAGTAACTGGGAGGATCACTGCAAAGTGACAGGCCTGTGTGATGAGATCGAGGCAGGACAAAACAATCCTGTACGTATTGTGGGGCTCAGAATCCCAGGATTCTAGGAGCGCTCTAATGAGGAAAGGTTCCCAGTGAAGATGACTGGGGTCAGGGACAGAGCGGCTGTCTCCTCAGGCCCCTGAGAAGAGGATTTGTCTCATTATCTGGCTGGCTGTGGGCTGTGTGAGAGATGAATGGAGGCACCGTTGGATAGGAGCTTCCAAGATTTTCATCACCTAATGTGGTTCTTCTTATTTTTTTGGTCCCTATGGACACTGTGTTTTGAAGAATTGTGTCTACTGATAAAGTTATATTGATGCCACAGTTTTGTTTTTGTTCTATTTTTGCAGTGCTGGGGCTCCAAAGCAGGGCTTTGAGGCCACTGAGCCATAGCCTTATCCGTGCAGCAACAGTTTCTTTGTTTTAACCAATCAAATCTACCTGTAACTTGAGATTCAGAGCTTCGAATTCAATAGAGACTGATTTTTTCATTCGACAAGTACATATTCACTGAATTAGTAGGATTAGACTGAATGATTTGTGAAAGAAAACACAAATTATCAATGGTTTAAGTGAGACAATTTTATTTCCCTCTCACCTAAAAGAAGTCTGGCAGTGGACAAATGGACAGCTGGAGATCTGTAAAGCTGTGACAAGGACACAGGTTTCTTTTATCCTTTTATTCCCCCCCTTGGTGGGTTTTATGTCTCATGGCTCAATATAACTCTGCAGCTTCAGCCATTAGATCTGCATTTCAAGACAGAGAAATGAGGAGAAAGAAGTGATGGGTGTGTGTAGCTGTCTTTAAATCACTTTTTCCACTTACATTTCAGTGGCTGGAATTTGGCTCTATGGCAGTACCTTGATGCAAGGGAGGCTGGAAAAATGTGCAAATGTAGTCTTTCTTCTGTGTATCCATAAACCCAGTTAGACATGGAGGAGTTGTAATAGGAAGAAGAGAAGAGTTGTTGTTTGAGTGGTGTATTCATCAGCTTTCCCATTGCTGGGCACAATACCTGACACCTAGAACTTAAAGGAGGAGAAGTTTAATTTGGTTCACGTTTTAGGGAGATTCAGTCCATGGTCATTTGGCTGCAGGGCAAAAGCATCACGGCAGAAGGGCATGGAAGAATAAAGCTGCTTAGTTCATGGCAGCTGGGAACCAGAACAGGGGAACAGCACCAGACAGGAAGGAGCCAAGGACCAAATACAGACCCCCCCCCCAAAGCCACACCTCCATGACCCACCCAGACATACCAAGAAGGGTCCTCTCTGGGTGGATCCCAAAGCCAATCAATTTGACACTACACCCTAACTACCTTAGGTAGCAAGCTTGTGATTGTGGTTATAGACACCTACTAGAAGCCAAGCACCAGGGTATGCACAGGAAATGACTATGAAAGAAAGTGCTGTTAAACACAGGGCTCTGCTATGATTCTGGCCCTGTGTTTTTTTCAACTTTAATGTGTGTCAGGATTATCAGGAGGGCTCGTGAAAATAGATTCTATATGTCATCCCTGGGATTTCTGATTTGCTAGGCCTAGGAGCCTGGAGACAGAGAATCTGCGTTTCTAGCAATTTCTGTATGCTGTTGCTGCTGCTGGCCAGGACCCCTGTGGATCCAATGACTCAGGTCAGGGGATGGCAACTTCTAGCCTCCAGGTCCAATCCAGCTGGATACCTATTTTTGTTGTTGTTTGTCAGTGTAGTTTGCAATACCTAACAAATACATTCATTGTGAGGAATTGGTATATCTTGAACCTTGTTACTTTTTTATTTCCCTTTCTTTTCCTCTCCCTTCTATCTCCCCCCCCCTTCCAGATTCCTTTCCCATCTCCACATTGTCTCTTCCTGGTTCCTGTCATTTACCTTTTATTTTGTTCTTTACATTATTTATATTTGGGGGTTCTTATATAAAAGAAGCCATGCAATATTTAACCCCCTGTGTCTGATTTATCCACTTAGCATTATGGCCTCAAGGTACATCCATTTTCCTAAAAATGATTCAAATTTATCATTTTTATGGCTGAATAGTTCTCTATTGTGTATAAATATTATATTTTCTTTACTCATTCATCTGATGATGGAAATATAAGCCACATACAAGATTTAGCTATTAAGATTTTTATGTATACAGACATGCATGGATCACTGTAATATGATGTCTTTAACTCTTTTAAGAAGATATCCAAAAGAGGAATAGCTGGGTCAGATGGAATTTCTATTTTTAGTATTTTGATGAATCTTCATACTGATTTTCGAAGTGGTTCTACTAGTTTACATCTCTACCAACAATGTAGAATGGCTCCTTTTTCTCCCACAATCTGGCCAACATTTGTTGCTCTTTGAGTTCTGACTATAGTCATTCTTTCTGGCATTAAGTGGAATCTCAGAGTTGTTTTGTTTTGCATTTCTCTTATGGTCAAAGATGCTGGGGAGTTTTTCATGTACCTACTGGCCATTAGTCCTTCTTCTTTTGAGAAGTGACTATTCATTTCAATTGGCCATTTGTTGATTGGGTCTTTTATTTTGGTAATCTAAGTTTTTGAGTTCTTTATATGTTCTAGACTGCCTGGTTTTGTAAGTGCCTTTTGTTGGAGCAGAGCCACATTCTTTTGTTTAATACTGTCTTGGGTGCTTTTATGCTACAGACACAGCAGGGCTGAGTTTGCAGCTCAAAGTGTTCAGCATCTGACCTTTTGTAGAAAATGTTTACAACCTCGTCCTTAGGTGCCCCTCCTGACTCTGAGGAGGCACAACCTCCATGGAGGACTTTGCACGTGTAGAACCTGGGCTCCCAGCCTCACCCACCCTGCCACCAATTTTCTATGTGACTTTGGTTAGGCTGTCACCCTGACTGAGCCTCACTGGATCCCTTACATAATGGGGACACCGAGAAAATGATTACAAAAGTCCCTTCTGATTTCAGCAGAGAGGCTGACTGGACAACCTGTCACCATCTACAGGGACAGGCACTGGCTTGAAGCGTCTCCTTTGGGTGCTGGGCTAGGTCTGCCTCTCTGTTCTGTTGGTGAAGGTGTCCTCTCTCCCTTTTGGAGAGACCACCTTCCTTTCTTCACTGCTGATTGGTACTTGACATTGGTTGAAGCTGACATTCACTCATTAGTTTCTACTTTCCCCACCCCAGGCACTTTCCAACATATCCTCTTCATCACGTGCCTTTCTTTGTGCCTTTGCCACTGCTAACCTTCTCTAAGTTTGGGAAAAGAGGTACTTAAAGTTATAATGACATATGTAATATCACACTACCTCTCTCTGCCCCAGAGTTATTTTACTGTGAGTTGGAGAGCCGTTTTTGGAAGCATCAAGGAAGAAAATTCTTCTTTTTGAGTGGCACTCAGTCAACCAAAGTGAGACACACAGTTGACTGTATTTAAAGCAGAGTGAATGAGTGGAAATGAGTATGCAGAAGAATCTTTGCCCTCCTGCGTTTGGCTTTTAGTAAGCAATGTGAATAGGAACATGCATTTGATTAGGATTGTGTTTGCCGTAAATAGGTCTGGAAATCAGTTGGTTAAATAAAATAGAAGTTTATTTCTGGTGAAAGGAGTCTGTAGGTGATTGGTCCCGGGCTGGTAGGTGTTTTTATGTGATTATCATGTATCTTTCTGTATTTCTGTGGTAATTCTAAGACATGATTTGTTGTATCAGAGTGGCTTTATGATCCAGAATGGCTGCTGGGGCTCTGGCCATCATATTCACACTCAAAGCAGGAAGCAGAAAAGGGGAAATAAAGAGCAAAAAGAACATATTTGAGCCATGTCTCTTCTTCAGGAGCTCAGAAGTTCTCAGTCTACATATTATTGGCTACCTTCAACGGGAAGGGAGGTGGGGGTGTACAATATTTTACTTGGAAACACTATTCCTAGAATTAAATTAGAGTTCTCTTACTCAAGAAGAGAATGGTCATTGGGTTGGAAACTTTCTGCACTTTCTGTGGCAATGCCTTTCTGAATTACTTTGATACAGATGGTAGGAAATTAGATTTGAGGATGTTTTGAAGTGTGCTTTTTGGGTGTATTGTGAATGAAAGATGGTGTAGCTTGCAATAATAAAGAGCAAGCACAAGGGCAGAGAAGCTGAGGTCAACATCAAATTTGAAATATTTAACTATTTCCACAATGCAGACAATTAAGTGCGTTGTTGTGGGCAATGGTGCTGTTGGTAAAACATGTCTCCTGATATCTTATACAACAAACAAATTTCCATCTGAATATGTACCAACCGTTTTTGACAACTATGCAGTCACAGTTATGATTGGTGGAGAGCCATATACTCTTGGGCTTTTTGATACTGCAGGACAAGAGGATTATGACAGACTATGACCATTGAGTTATCCACAAACAAATGTATTTCTAGTCTGTTTTTCAGTGGTCTCTCCATCCTCATTTGAAAATGTGAAAGAAAAGTGGGTGCCTGAGATAACTCACCACTGTCCAAAGACTCCTTTCTTACTTGTTGGGACCCAAATTGATCTCAGAGATGACCCTTCTACTATTGAGAAACTTGCCAAGAACAAACAGAAACCTATCACTCCAGAGACTGCTGAAAAGCTGGCCCGAGATCTGAAGGCTGTCAAGTATGTGGAGTGTTCTGCACTCACACAGAAAGGCCTAAAGAATGTGTTTGATGAAGCAATATTGGCTGCCCTGGAACCTCCAGAACAGAAGAAGAGCCACAGGTGTGTGCTGCTATAAACATCTCTCCAGATCCCTTTCTGCACAGCTGGTGTCGGCATCATACTAAAAGAAACGTTTAAATCAAACTAAAGATTAAAAATTAAAATTCATTTCTGCAATAATGACAAATGCCCTTCACCTACCCACATGCACTCGTGTGAAACAAGGCCAATAGATATGCCCCCCCACCCCTCCCAGTACTGGTTAATTTTGAGTAATTGTGATTGTCAGAAAAGTGATCAGTACTAGTTTTTGTTTTGTTGTTTCAAAAAAACTTTTTTTGTTGTTTAAAAAGTAAGGCATGCTTGTGATGACTCTGTAACAGACTAATTTGAATTGTTGAAGCTGCTCCCTGGTTCCACTTGAGAGTAATCTGGGACATCTTAGTATTTTTTTTCCCCTTCTTTTTTGGGGGGAAGTGTGTGTGTGGGTTTGTTTTTTGGTCTTGTTTTTTTAATTCATTAACCAGTGGAAAGCCCTTAGGGGAGGAGGATGGATTGATTCCACATTCCACTTCCTAGACCTAGTTTAGAAAAACGTGTTCCCTACCTGGTGCTCTCAGGAAGGAGTATAGTAAATGCCTCATTTAATAATATACTCCTTTTTGAAAGTTGCCTTTTTTCTCTCCACCCTTGAGTAGATCCAGTATTTGATGAAACTCATGAAAGTGGGTGGAAGCTGTCTTGCCCCTCCTCTTTTCTAGGATGCACTCTATATGCGACTGTGACTTTCAAGGAAGTTTGTTTGCCGTTTGCTAATTTCTTTTTTGAAGTTAATTTTAACTTCTTTCACTGATAAATGAAGAAAAGTATTGCATCTTTTGAAATACACCAAATGGATTGAGTTTGTAATTAAAAAATTTTCCCCCTGTCAGTCATTGTCTTATATGCTTAGCATAGGTTTGCAACTCAGTGGTGTTTGGTGTTCCTAGAACCCAGCTGAAAATCTTACACACGGAGGAAATATTAGGGGTGGTGCTACAAGACAGATGCCTGGGGGATAACTGGCATCCTCTTTCAGGTTATGAGGATGCAGGCCTGCTTCATTAAGAAGCTGGGGGTGGGTGGGGGCGGGGAAGAACACTTACCAACATGGGGACCAGCTAGGGAAATCCCCTTATTTCTGTTTTGCATATGAGGAACCCTATAGCAACCGGTTGAGGCTCTCTAGTTTAATAAAGATCATACAAGGAGTCTTATGAAGACTGTTTTCATAAGTGTTAATAGGGGTTTTATCAGCTTATTTTTGTTACAGATTCCAAGTTTTAAAATGTTTAGGTAATTTTTTTCACCTTCCCCAAAATCCTAATACTTGTAGATTACATTAGTGTTGAACCAATGCTTTCTCATGTCTCAATCTTTGTATATGCATTCTTTTCAGATGTATTAAACAAAAGCCCTTCACAAAAAAAAAAAAAAAAAAAAAAGAGCAAGCACGAGCTTTCATCAGACTTGGCTTTGAATCTCTTTTAAGAGCTGTGTGATTTGGGGGAAGTTATTAACTTTTCTGAGCTCTAATTTCCTCATCCATAAATTGAAATCATAATAATAGCAATGATGATGATAATGAAGATGGTGATACAAATAATCATGTTTTTCTTTCAGGAATAAATGATACGTTGAGTACTGAGCACCGAGAACAGATTTTAGCATGTCGTTAGCATTTAATGAATAGCAGATATTGTTTTCCAAAGAATAATGGGTGTCAGAGGAAAGAATAAAAATTTTGGAATCACTCAGACACAGATTTAAATGCTGGCTTGGCCACTGAACTGGCTGAGGATTCCTGCCTAGGTTTCTCAATCTTGCTGAGCCTTAATTCTCTTGTTCATAGAATGGGCTGTGGTGGGGCCACATTGAGATCATGTGTGGGAAGAAACTGAGGTGATATCAGAAATCACTGAGCACCACCCCTAAAGGTGGTTTATGCTGGCACCTGCTAATTTCACCTCTCTTTCTTATCTGGAGGATCATACCATGAGGACTTCCTCTCTAGCTCTGGGCTATCTGCTTCACTGTCCTCAATCCATTCTCTGCTCTTCTGCACTCTGCAGGGACACATTTTGTCTAGGCCTCAGGGCATGTTGCCTGCACTTCCTCTGCCTTGGGAGATGTCTCCACCAGCTGAGGATGGGCAACCTCCAGACTCCAGTCCCATTAGGTGGTCCCTTCTGTGGGATACCCCAGCTTAGGTAGTATCACCTCCCTCTTACCCCCTTTCCCTGCCTCCCTGGGGTATAAGTGGCTTCCTTGTCTTGTCTCTCTCCTGTCCTCGTGCTCCTGTGTAACCATTCCTCAGTGTTAGACCATCTCTGGTAAAAGCACCTAGAATGGCTTTTGTTGTCCTTACTGGATTTGGACTCATTGACTAACTTAATATTGTCTAAATGCACAATACCCAAGCTTTCAATCCACTTAGCTTAATCTTTTTGTCAGACCAGTGTGTATTATTTTATCTGTTTAATTCCATGTGGCTTCATTAGTTATAAGAGAAAGTAAAAGGTCCTTCTTTGGTTAAGACGCCCTTGAGTCTTTTACATAATTTCTTTTCTCAAATTACCACTCATTTCTGAACTTCAGAAATTCCCACAATAAATACATCTTCAGCTGCCCTTCTCTACCACCAGTCCTAGCTGAGGCTGGCAGAACCTTGCACTTGCCTGGCCCTGAGACTGAGCACTTCCTTGCCTTTGGCTACTTATTAGCTGAGGAGTTGCCTGTGAGGGCCCCATCTGCACCACCTAACCCGGGGCACAGCCCAAGCTACCATCCCCCACCCAGATGAGTGCAGCTGGTATCTTCTGCCAGTTGTCTTTTCTTCAACCGTCCATTCTCCACTCAGCACTTAAAGATATTTTCTTCCAGCAATAGAATCCCATTTTGTTACTTGCCCACATAAGTTGCCTCGGTGGTACACACTGCCCTTCCAATGCAACCCAAGCCCATAACCATGTCCATGAGGCCCAGCATTACCTGGCAGCTCTTCCATCTCTTTCTACTTTCTCCCTCTCCTATTTTTATCACCGGTCCAGTTGCATGGACCACCTTCCTGCTCCCAAGACACTCTAGCTTCTCCCCTATTGTAGGGTCCTTGTCAGGACCCCTTTTTCGGTATGGTGGCTCCCTGTGCTTTTGTGTAGATTGTTCATTATGGGGACCCACACCCAGTGGGCTTGCTGTCTCCCCACCATAGTGAATCTCTATGATGCCATCCTGTTGATTCCTTTTCCAGCAGTTATAACAATCTGTAACTATCTTGTTTACTTAGCTGCTTATTGACTGTCTATGCACTAGAATATAAGCTCATTAGGGAAGGCATCACATCTGTCTTTTTGCCTCAGTGTGTTCCTAGTGCTTACCAGGAATGTCTTAAACACACAGGATTCAGGGGATGAATGAGTACATATAAAAGTGGATGAATACATAAATACCTAAACACATACGTTACTTAAATGGGCCCCCAAGAGGTCTGTGGATAGAATTTAGTGGCCTGTAAACTTGGATGGGGAAAGAATTACCTATTTTCACTTAGCTCTAACTGAAAATTTCATTGCCTTTCATTGTGAACAGTAGCAACAATCCACAGTAATATCATGGTTCTTCAATTTTTCCACCAAGAGAAATCATATATATTTTCATATCACATTACTGTGGTTACAGACATCTCAGAATTATTTACTTTCACTAAATTACTTTAAAGCCATTGTCATTAGCAGACACAGCACAGGTTTTTGTGATTTAGCACATCAGTACAGACACATATGTATCTCCGGGTTAGCTTTAAAAATCATTATGACTGGATTTCAATGTAATTCATCTTTGTAATCCAATATATTTTATTTTAGTTATTTAGCAGCTTTGTTCTGAGAAGGAATCTGATGATTTCATCAGCACATAAAAATGGGGAGGTCAAGATTCCCAGGAATGAATGAATGGGTCCTTCATTCTGGCTACCTTAAAAATAGACACGTCTTTCCCCTCCCCCTTTACTTGAATCCCACTGGTCCTTCAGGGTCTGGGCAGATCTTTCTGCAAGAAACATTTGCATCCTGCAATGAGCTCCCCTTCTCTGAAAGCATGTGGCACTTATTCCAAACTCAACAAACCGCTGATCCTGTATTAACTACATTTGGGAATTGATGTTTCACTTCTGATGAGTTTGTCTTATTTTCCAGATTTGTAGCAGCCTTCCAGGATGCTCCAATATATTTAGTACCTTGGCCTTGGTTTTTATCTGCTTTGTAGAACTGAGTTTTTACGTTCATAGAATTTAGTACAATATGTAAGTGTCTATTTGTATTCATTCAGATTACCCATTTAATATCCCTATTCCACTGAGGAAGTAACCTTGGGTATATTACTCATGACCTGGTGAAGGCTCCAGAACTCTTATACTTGAAACACTTAAGTGCCACCAATAAAGATGCAGGTGGCAGGACTGTCGAAGGAACTTGCTTTAGTTCTCAGTTTGCTCAACAAGCCTGTTGTATTTACTTTAGAGTTGTACTTGGGGTCTGTTGATATTAGTGAGGATATTAGCATACATGGGAGGAAAAACTCATGATATCTTTCTACTGCTATGGCGAGTTGTACACAGAACAATACTTGGGAGGTAGACCCTAAATAAAGTATGTGTGTATAGCTGAAAGATGGATGGATATATGTGTGGAATGAACAAAGGATGGAGTAAATAGTGGCTGGATGGGTGGAATAGGTAATGGATGAAGTAGATGGATGGAATGGATAGATGAATGAATGGCAGATGGGAGGCTGGAAAGAAGGGACAGAAAATTGGGTGGGTGGAGGTTTGGATACTTGGGAAGATTATGGCTGGGGATTGAGGAGTGGTAGGTGGGGAGAGTGTTAACAAGATATTAGTTTCCTAGGGCTGTCAAAATACAGATGCTCCAAAACTTATGATTGGATTATGTTCCAATAAACCCACATAAACTGAAAATATTCCAAGTCAAAAAATTCACTTAGTACACCTAACCTATCAAATGTTATTGCTTAGAAACACAACATGCAGTAGAGGGCTGGTGTTTCTCTTCATGGTTGCAGGGCTGACTGGGAGTTGTGGTTCACTGCTGCTGCCCAGCATCACAAGAGAGGTTCACACTGCATATCAGAAACTCAGAAGAACATCAAAGGTCAAAATTTGTTATTTTATTTCTTCTGAATGTGTATGGCTTTTGCAGCATTGTAAGGTAGGAAAGTCTCAAGTTGAACCATCTTAAATTGGGGACCATCTTTATTGCAAACTTAGTGACTAAAACAACAGGAATTTATCCTTTAAGCCAGAAGTCCAAACTCAAGGTGCTGGTAGGATGGTGTTCTCTCTGAGAACTTTAAGGGAGAGAGGATTCTTTGCTGTCTTTTCTGACTTTTGGTGGCTGCTAGCAATTATTGGTGCTTCTTGGTTTGTGGATGCGTCATTTTAGTCTTTTGTTGTGTTGTTACATGGCCTTCTGTTTGTGACTGTGTTTGCTTTCTCCATTTGTAGGACACCAGTCGTTGAATTGGAGCCCACACTAATCCAATATGACTTTACCTAATTTACCTTATCACATCTCCAAAGATCCTATTTTCAAATCAGGTCACATTTTTGACATTCTGTTTGGAGATGAATTTAGGAGAGATTATGGTTTGGATCTAAAAAAAATGTTTCTCCAAATTCTCATGTGGATGAAAGGTGATTGGATCATGGGGCCTTATAACTGACTTGCTGTTAGGTAGTGAAGCTGGATGGGAGGTAGGGCACTGGGGATGTGACCTGGAAGGCTGTATTCTTGTCCCTGTCTCCTCTCTTCTCTCTCTGCTTTCTGGCTGCTGTGGATGAGAACCATTTCCTCCACCATCTTCTCTGCCATCCTGTTTCTGCCTTGGAGCCAGGTGGCTGTGGACTGATAAGCCAAAACAAACCTTCCTTCATTTAAGTTGTGTGTATTGGGTATTGCAGCCAGCAATGATGAAGATGAGGAACACTTCTTACAATTGAAGAGATAGATATGTGGATCAATGGGAGATGCTTTCGTGGGTAGATGTCGAGTTGGAAGGGAGGACGAGGCTGTTTGGAAGGGTGGAAAGATGTGAAGGGGTTGTATGAATGGAGTTGAGAATGAGTGATTGGAATGGATGAGTGGGTAGAGGTAGGGTTGAATGGATAGAGGTGGAAGGTTGGATAGATGGGATAGCAAAGGGGTGGAGGGATGCATGATTGGTTTGTTAGATATATGCATGGATGTATTGGTTAGATCATTAATTTCCTTATAGTACAATTTTTGCTATACATATTTATCCCCTCTGTACTACATACATGCATTTAGAAAGTGACACTTTACATTTAGAAAGTGCTTATTAAATGTTTGTTGTCTGCTTTTCTCTGTATTCAGAAAAGCTGATCACTGGAATGGCTCCATAGCTGTCTAGGTCATGACTCCTAGAAGGAGGGGTGTGTGTGTGTGTGTGTGTGTGTGTGTGTGTGTTAACACACTTCGGCAATGTTTAGTCTGCAACTATGTCCAGCCTGGAATGTGTTTTGGTGCCCACGGTAGTTCTGAGAAAGAAATTACATTGGGTATAATTCCTACCATTCACATATATAGAAAGAGACACCACTATTTCATATTCTAATTATTCTGTATTTAAAATCTTAAACCTAATGTCAGGTAAATATGCTATGGACATGCACAGTTGATTTTGTTACTGTAGACTGGCCAGGGGCTATTGTAGTGCTGGTGATTCTGAAGTTTGGATAAATTGATTTCTGTTGCAGAGTTTCTTTTATTTATTTAAGGAAGAGCTTGGTTTAATTTAAAAGTATCTATTTTGATGTTGCCTATTTAAGTGATTAAATTTACCAGCACTCTTTTAATAGAGGGTTTGCAGGTTCGTGCCAGATGGTTTCAGTTCATCAAATGCCAGAGATCTCAGATATTTTCTTTGTTCAGAGCATCCTTTAGTATTGGTTCACATGTCTCTGGTGAACTCAGAAGTATTAGAGAAACAGTCAGATCATTGTGTTTGAAACCTTTCTTTTTCTCTTTAAAAAGAAAAGGTTTACAAAAAAGAAAAAGAAAAGGTTTACAAATGCTGGGATATTTCAGACATACAGACAAGAACAGAGAATAAAACAAACACCCATGTACCAACTATTCAGATTTAACAAATGTTAACATTTTTGTCACATTTATTTCAGGTTTTTAGAATATAAATAAAGATGTTGTTGAAGCCTGCCACCCTCATTTCACTCCCCCTCTGCCTCATCAGAACAAACGGCCAATGTGAAGCTGATAAACATGTCTTTCCATATGTGCTATGTAGTATTAGCATGTTTTAGGCTTTTTAGAAACAATACTATACTGCATATACCCTTTTCAAAGTCAATATTATGTTACTGAGATTAATTTCTTTATAAATGTATCTCTAGTTGATTTAACTGATGGTAGTTATTTGCAGATATATAAAAAATTTGCTTATTTATAAATGGAATGATGGACACTATTTGGTTATCAAAAACAGTGAAATCAGTGAACATCTGCACACGTTTGACAAATTTACTCACTGAGTATACCTGTAAGTAGAAGTCCTGAGTTGTAAGATGTACCTTCAACATCACTAGAAATGCCAAGTTGTTTTGGAGAATGATTGAGCTAATTTATGGTCCCATGCCAAATCTTACTGTTGTTTTTGATTTGCATTCATCTTACTCCTTGGGAAATTGAGCATAATTTTCTTGTTTATTGGCCATTCGGGTCTTCTTTTCTATTAGGGTAATTAATTTTTCTTTTTGATTTATGTATATTTTTTATATTTAATGAATACTCATTTTAATCTATTAAAACATTGCATAATTTTAAAATCCCAGTCCTCAACTATATCTTAAATTTATGTATTAATTGTAAACCTTTAAAAAATCTTAACAGAAGCATTCAAAAATTTTAATGAATTTTACATTTTGCATCTTTTAAAAGAAATGATTCGCTATCCCAGTGATATAAAGATGTTTCCTTTAAAATTGAAAGTTTTATCTTTCACATTTAGATATTTGCTCCATCTGGGATGTATTTTGTATGTATTGTGAAATAGGGAGCTAATTTTATTTATTTTTCATGCAGAGAGCAAATTACTTCAGCATCATTTATTGAGAATCTCACCATTTTCTCACAAATTTGCAGTGGCTCCTTACTATCTAACCCTTTCTGGACACTGTTTTGCTCCATTGAGCCATTTTGTTTGTCTTCATGCTTTTTTTCATACTGGCTGGGGCTTTTTTTCTTCATCAACGTAGCTTTCTAATAAGGCTTGGTTTCTGAGACTGTAAGTCCATCTGCCTCATTTCTCTTCATCATGATTTCCCTGTTTTCTCCATAGCTCTTTATTCTTAGATATAAATTTTATGCACAGATTCTCATATTCCATTAAAAGTTCCATTGATTGATTAAAGAAGTGCTAAATTTATAGATTTAGAGCAAATCAACCTTTGATAGGGAATCTTCCTAGGGGAATTATTGTTTTCTGTTTATTGATGTTTCTTTGAAAATATTCTCAATTTCTTATTAGTTCTTATGATTTACCTGTCAATTACCCTAGATATTTCCATCAGGGAACCTTATTGTTTGTAAATGTCAGTGTTTTCTTTTATTCTTAATACATTTATTTCTGAAATAATCTTTCTTGTCTTATTACACAGGCTAGACCTTGTATCATAAAAAT
This sequence comes from Heterocephalus glaber, assembly GCF_053883595.1. NCBI lineage: Eukaryota > Metazoa > Chordata > Mammalia > Rodentia > Bathyergidae > Heterocephalus > Heterocephalus glaber. Next base: position 10,525,099 of record NW_028258467.1, on the reverse strand, counting down.
AATACAGCAGTATTATCTTTCCATTATTTTCCTTCCACAGTAAGAGTTAATTACCTCTCAAATTTCCTGATAACATTGGTCCTTGTCCCTTAGGAACTTATCTTTCTAGTTTATTATGATTCTGCATTTTTTCTACTGAAGTCAGCAAAACAGGTAGAGTGAGATTTCCCAACATAAACAAAAAACTTTTTTAGTGTCTGATAGTTATGCAAGAAATGAAGATCCATCATTATGAGGCCCACACAATGTATTACATACCTGTCCAACGATGTAGAGCCTCTGCCCCAGTGTCTGAGCTGGCTGCATGATGCCAGAAGCCGGTCAGCCTAGGTCAGGCAAGAGTTGGTCAGTCTTTCTCTGTCTGTATTCTGAGCCACTGCCTAGTATTATGGTCATCTGGGAATGTTCTGCTTTCCCTGATAGTTTTTTTATTTTCTCGACCTTGCTCCTGCTATTCTCTCTCCCTGGAATGGCCTTTCTCTTTGCCAAATCTTATGAATCCTGCAAAGTTCAATTCAAATGACCCATTCTCTGATATGTCCCCTCAGCTACGCATGCATGCACGCGTGCGCGCGCACACACACACACACACACGCACACGGGCACAACATAATTAGTCCCTTCCAGCTTTGTACACCAGTTTTTAAAAAATTATCTTGAGTTTATCATTCACTCATTCATTTATTCTGCAGATACTTATTGAGCACCTACTATGAGTCAGGCCTGGTCTAGGCTCTAGGAGACACCTCCAAAAGGACAGTGCCCTGTACCTGATTAGTTTACCTTTGCAGTGTTTATTGCAATTAGTTTGTACTGTCCTTTCCTCCAGACTTTGAAATCCATATGGATGGTGTCTCCTTCATATTTGTGTATTTTCATTGCTTACTATAACCCATTGAGCTGGGAGGTGGAAATTCCAAGGAGAAGAAATCCTGTGCCTCAGGTATACAGCAGGCACCAAAGAGTTTGCAGGATGAGTAGGTAGTCACAGTGTGACAGCCCCAAATCTCTGGAGCTGAGTGTTGCACAGTGTTTCTTTTTGTTGGCCAACTCCCTAGACTTTTTAAGTGGGAGAGTTTGATAGTTAGGCTGACTACATTTGTGCCTATTTCTCACTGCCTAACTACCCTGGAGACCTAGGATGAGACCCTGAGTCTTGGCTTTCCCATCTGAATAATGGGTATATTAGTTACCTCTTACTGCTGTAATAAATTACCACAAACTTTGAAGCTTAAAGTGTTGACACTTACTATCTGAGTCATATGGTTTGGAGAACAGAAATCCAAAGTAGACTTTTCTAAAAAATTAATTTTATAGGTACATTTTAGGTATACAATATGACATTCATCATTGGAAATTTGTAACAAGATATATTATGTAAAGGTACAAATTTCCAAAATAGGTTTTAATTGCATTAAAATCAAAGTTTGTAAAAGCAAGGCTGTGTGGCTCTGGAACTCTGGGGCAGAATATGCTTCTTTGCCTTTTGTAGCCTCTGCAGGCCACCTGCACTCACTCCTTGGCTCATGGTTCCTACCTCCACCTTCACAGCCAGAAGTGTAGCATCTCCAGTTCTCTCTTTCCCTCGGGCCCTCCTGTTGCCCTCTTGAGATTACACTGGGGCCAACCAGACAAGCCAGTAATTCAGGATAACTTCTTCATGTTAAGATCCTTGATCGCATTTGCAAAGTCCCTTTTGCCAGGGAAGGGAACACATTCACAGATTCCCAGTATTAGGGTATGGACATGTTTGGGGTCCATTATTCTGCACAGTAGGTATAGCAGTTGTGAGTATGGATATGGGTATCATGATAACAGTGGCTTCTCCACTGAGTTATTGGAAAGATCTCAGGAGATTCAGTTATTTCTTTTTTTCCTTTGGCAAATATTAACCAAATGCTTCTAATGAGTGGAACACTACTGATAAAAAATATAAAAACTTGCTGCCCTCTTAGAACTTCCATTTTTATGAAGAGATAAAGAACACAATAAGAAAGTAGTTATATACTGTATCAGAAGGTGCTAAACATAATGGAGAGAAGTCAAGGAAGAAAGAGGACTGGGATGTCCTGGCCATGATATTGCCCATTAAAGAGGGCAATCTGGTCCTCACAGCGAGGCTGATTTTAAGAAAAAACAAATGTAAAATGCTTAGCACAGTGCCTAGTATAGAACACAACTCTTAAATGTAAGTTACAAGTAAATTTAAATAAATAAGTAAGCAACCTATACCCTCACTGTTATACTCATATAAAACAAGATTCTGGTCTCTATGAATTTCAGGGAAAGAAATTCGTTGGGCATTTTCCAAGAAGAAATCTGAGATTTAAAAGGGCTATCTCAGTGCGGAGTATGACATATCAGGAAATTAAGCTATTAGTATAGATTTTTGATCCTTTTGGGTGTCTTTTAAGAGAGCAACAACTGGGAGGCAAATAGCTCAGAGTAGGGAGAGTAAGTCTGCAAAAATTTTGGACAGGCAGGTCCCAGAGTCAAAGAATTCTCTTTCCTTGCTCCTTCCTCAGGTCAGCGGGAAAGAGAGATGTGAAACTTGGCCTCGAAAGATCCCAGGCTGCAATACAGAAAGGATTCAGGAAACAGAGAAGTAGGGACTCCTTTATGAATTGAAACATTTTGGGTTATGAGCCAGAGGGTGGCAGAGGGCGTCACTGTCCCACAGGCCTGACTGTTGCCTGCCCATTCTGCAGCCTGGGGAGTTCTTGTTTCTTCAGGGCCCAGGGCTGGGCCATGTCAGCACTAGGGGACACTGATATCTCTTGTCTCTCCAGGTCAGATAGGATTATTCAGCAAATGCAGATCTATCTAGGCACATTTTCTGAGTGTTAATTGAAGTTCAGGAACCCAGGCAGTTTGCAGGCAACACGTCCCCACATGTGTCTTCACCATGGAAGTCTGGAATTGTGCTTGGGGCAAATGGGAGAAACTTCCTTCTTGCTGTTGACCATTTTTGGAGATAAGATTCTTATAAGCAATGCCTGATGCGTTGGTTTGAAATGATGGGCAGCAATCTTGCGCCCTGAAAACTTGACCCAGGTTGCCAGGGAGACTAGCAAAGATAGGAGGAGATTTAAAAGCATAACTATGTATGTGGGGTCTTCTAGTTGTCAATCGTGATGTTAAATATTTTAAAAATACTAACTTATTTAGTTCTTGTGAAGTGGGTATTAAATACTAACCAGCTTATTTAGTCCTTATGAAGTAAGGGTTATTGTCTCTTTTTTACATAGAGAAAACAAAGTCATAGAGAGGTTAAATAACTCACAGAAGGCCACAAAATTAATAAGAAAAAAAAAGATTCTACCCAGGTGGTGTAACTAGATTTCTAGAGTCCAAACTCAGTGACAGGAATACAGTGTCTTAGCTGGGTTTTCCCAAGGAGCGGGTGCTCACTCCAGAATGTGCACCTGGTTTATTTGGCCATGCAGGGCCCTGAGTTCGGAGAGTCGGGGTGGTATAGGAAGGGAAACTGCCACTGAGTGGTGGGTTACTAAGCCAGAAAGTGCAGTGGGCAACTGGGACCACATCCTGCAGGGATTCTCTGTGAATCAATGTAAAAGACATGCCTGAGAATTGTCCCTGCCAAGGGATGAGAGAGCTGCTGATACTTATACTCCTACATTGTGAGGGTCTAAGAGCCAATAGGTTCACGTTTTGAAGACTGCTTCTGGATGGAGAGAAGTATGTTAATTCCCAGACACTTCTGACCTACCAAGCATGCTGGCACCGTGGGGTCTAATATCCAAAACCTACTCTCTGACAAAGATGCAGGTGTTGTCAGGGTGGCTTTGCAGAAAAGGTAAAAGTATATTCGAGGAATCCAGGAGATCTCCAAGGCCATCTATATCTGGTATGGGACTCAAGCCTGTAGAATCACGGAATAAAGTGAAGAAGGTTAATAGGAAGTAAGTTCTACTTCCTAAAAGCAGACAACAAACTTCAACTGAGGACATTATATTAACCAAACCTAATATTTATTAAGTACTAATTGCATAGTAGGCATTTTATTAGATGCTTTCTAGGCATTAATTTTACTTAAATTTGAAAATGTTCCTAAAACTTTGGCTTTATTGCTCCCATTTTATGGATGAAGAAACTGACACTGATAGTGATGCCCACAGCATTTAAATCTAGATCTATTTGCTAACAAATAATGTTCATGATAATTTTATAGCAAAAAATTGTTTATATATAATAAAGTGAGTTTCTTGAGGGTGGGGAACAAATATTTTCATCTGAGTATTCCATCTACACCAGTTGTTTTCAGTAAGGAGTAACTGTACATGCTCCTTGTTTGACAAAGTCTGGAGATATCTTTGGTTGTCATGATTGGGGTTGGGTACTACTGGTATCCAGTGGGTAGAAGCCAGGGATGCAGCTGAATATCTTACTGTGTGCAGGAAAACCACAAAATACAGACTTGTATGTTCCAAAACCACAGCAGCCCAAGGTTGAGAAAGTGATCTGCAAAGCACTTTCATGTTATAAGGCTTAACAAGTGTTAGTTGGATGTCTGAGAGCTGAGTGATGATTGTTAACAGACACCAAAAGGTGGTAGAGACTGAAAGTAAAATGATACCCAAGAAGCATTGTTCTATGCGTTATTGCATTTGACTGTCATGCAAACTCAAAGGGGCAGAGAATTGATGGTATTGTTACTAACATGGAGATGTAGGATTAAAATAGTGACCGCGTTCTCTCTCTGTGCACGCATTTGAGCTTAGCTCTGTCTAGCTTAAAATCTGGGGCTCTTTAAATCATCTTCTATGGTGTTTTAATGCATTTAAGGTGCTGTTTTCATCTACTCATGAATGAGAGAGCAAAAGTTTAATTATAGGGCTGGGGATATAGCTCAGTGGTGCCACGCCTGCCTGGCAAGTGCAAGGTCCTGAGTTTGATTTCCAGTACCAGAAAAAAAAGCTTAATTATAGAGATGAGAAGGTGTATAAATTGTGATGTTATGGACTGCAATGAACAAAATTTCAACTCAAGTTTATTTTATGAATAAGAATACTTGTCTTATGTAATAAAAAGTTTTCAAGTGATACTCGGACTGGTTATATTAATTGGGAGCCAAGGCTTAAAAAAACCTAACTTTTTTCATCTTTTTTATTCTTTTCATTTGCTATATCCTTGAGTGGTTATGAGATGTATGCTGCAGTTCCAGGTATGATATATGTAGACATATCAGCCACTGGAAAAGAAAAGGGTTTTTCTATTTCATAACTTCTTAACAGTGAGCAGACATTTCTCAGAAACCCTCAAGATGCCTTCTGTTCATGTCATTGGTCAGAGCTGGATCACGTGTTCTCACCTGTCCTATCATTAACTAAAGTTACCATCTTGGCTTAGAGCAGTGGTTCTCAACTGGGGACAATTTTGACTTCCTCCCCTTCAAGGGCAATGTTGAGAGATATTTTTGGTTCTTACAGTTGTGTGGATGTGTGAGTGTGTGTGTGTGTATGTGTGTGTGTGTGATATTTGTACCTATCAATCATGTAGGGACCAAGGATCAACAAAATATCCTGTAATGCACAAGGAAGTCCCCCACAGTAAAGAATTATCTGGTCCAAAATGTCTGTATGGTAGAGGCTGAGAAACCCTGGCACAGGGCAAAAAGGATTTAATGTCAAGCCTCATGGGGGAGGGGTGAACACCTCAAGAAAATGAGGAAAGGGGGCATGGAAGTTGGGGGTTACTAAACTCATCTGCAGCAAAAGGACTTTGCACATTTTTATGACTGATGTCATACAGCTCTTTTCTTCAAAATGTCTCTGCATGCCTTTGTCAGGCAGTGCTGTGGCCTGGACGGGCCATTGCTCTGACCCAGTCTGGCATCTCATATCTCCATCAGGCTTGCTGCCAGACGCTGAGGATAGGACGTCACCTCTGGCAGAAGATCAGTCAGGATTAATTGATGGTGAAGCTGTGTCTGACTTTGAACCTCTCTTACGCAGCCAAGCAGTACAGAGCAGTGTGCAAAGGCCCGAGGTGGAGGCTGCTGTACCATGGGCTGTGAACTAGCCAGAGGCCCCTGGTAAACAGAAGGGAAAGGAAGAACATTTTTCCCTTTTTTCTTTTTAGGGGAGGGAAAATAATAATTTCCTGGAGTAGGACGCCTATATTCTTAACAATGCTACTTGGTGGTTGTGAACTCCTGAGATACAACTAGGCCAGACCTTATCAGAAATCCTTAAATCAGGTCTGCAACCACCAACTCAAAGAAGCCTATGGCATCAACTAATGGCATCCCCCCAAAATTTTTTTAAAAATTATTTTGAACTTTTTTTTTGTATTAAATTCTTTTATTGGTACATTGTAGGTATACAACACAATTACATTTCTCATTGGGAATTGTACCTTTACATAATGCATCTTGGTTCTTATTTTTTCCCCATTCCTAGCCCTCCCTTCCCTATTTACAAAGACTTTATTTCCATTATTTTGAACTTTTTTCTCTAGGTTATTTGGTACAATGAATGTTTAATTCAAGACCCTTTTATTTGTATTCCTAATAATTCACTGGCCATTGACTGGGGAAGAGTAGCCCATTTAATGCTTAATTAAGCAGATCACAATCATTACATCCTCATCTGTAAGTTTTTGAATGCTTGCCTTGTGTCCTGTGCTTGATGTTAGTGATGCTATGGTGAAAAGAATCCACCGGTTGGCCTTGGCAACTTTCAGGTCAATAGGAGAGATAGACTCAAACATCTGATCACCATGGAACATGAGATGAGACCAGTGATAACTGTTAACAGGAACACAGCAGGCTGGGGAGCATTTGAATGGTAAGTGTGTTCATCTACATTTACTGAGCATCTCCTGTATACCAGCTGTTGGTGACTAGGAAATTAAATGTATGTGTTTTGATTATACAACTGATTCCTGAAGAACTTTTCAAGACCAGACCATCATAAAGCAATGGGAGGGCTGGGGATTTACCTCAGTGGTGCCACGCCTGCCTCACTAGAGCAAAGTCCTGAGTTCGATCCCCAGTACCAAAAAATAAAATAAAAATAAAGCAATGAGATGCTTGTTTTCTTAAACAAGGTGAATACAGAACCCAGTGAAAGCCTTGATGGCTTAATTTAGGGGTTTCAGAGTGGAATAAGGAAAGACTTCAAGAGGCCTGGAGGAAAGAAGAGGCTGAAAAAAGGCCAGGTAAGTCAAACTTTTCAGCAGAGGATTTCTCATGTCTCAAAAATGCACGACTTAGAAAATAATATTGTATTTGATTTCCGTGGGTCAGACAGTGGGCAAGCATATATTAAGTACCCTATTGGGCCTAATGGTGTAATACCTCAGGAAGAGCATTCAGGAGGTGAATTTCCTGATGGTGCTGAGTTAGCATGCTTGAAAGAATTTGGAAACTCTTTAGCACTAAACTTTGTGGCTCGAGTTACCAGTCCAGCAGGGAGCATTCACAGAGGGCTAGAATGTTCAAAGAAGCTTTCCTAGCAGAGAGAACTGAAGGTTGGTGGTGCCTTGGTAGGATATTGAGAAATAATATCTTCTATAGTGAGAAGTGGAAAATCACATTGTGACCTGTCCAGCTTTGGAGGGTACTTGGCAGAGGGTAAAGTTCAGTGTCACACAAAGATAAGGAGCTAGCTTTGAAGGTTTGGACTTGTGGCTGCTGTAGTCCTAGTTGCCTTTCTGGGCAAATTTCAGAGCACTATCCTTGCAAGCCCCTTTGATGATTAGCATGGTGTCTTGGGAAGAATGCCAACTTGAGTTCAAAAGCAGAACCCCAGCTGTGCCTCTCACTAGCTGTGGGATCTGCAACAACCTCAAGGAACCTCAGTTTCCTCCTCTGTACAGTGGGGATGATACCTAAATGGATTAAGCATGATCATTATCTCCAGGATCCTGAAGAGATTATAAATCATCTGTAGGAAGTATCAAAGACAGTGCATAGTGTAAAGTGCAGATAGCCCCTTACATGTATCTCTTTGAATGAGTTGGGATGTGTTTCATGGAAGTGTTTGGATGGAAGTGAAAACTTTGATTCAAGTAGTTTATATAAGGTATAAATTCATTATCTCCCATGACTATAACTTTGAAGTAGACCAGGCTTTGGGATTGGTACTTAGTAGTATTATTAAGAACCTGGTATTTTTTTTTTTGGTACCGGGGATCGAACTCTGGACCTTTCGCTTGTGAGGCAGGCAGCAGAACCTCTGAGCTAAATCCTTGGCCCAAGAACACAGCTTTTAAAAGAAATCCTCTCTGTCCAACTACCCTTGGTGTTGGCTTCACTCACAGGCCGGTACCAAAATGGTTCTTGCTGTGGGGGGTGTCACACTCAGATACAAACATAACAGAGAGGAGACTTTATCTTCCTATGGCTTCTTAGGAGTGAGTAAACCTTCCTCCCCCTAGAATCCCCTCCCTACCCTGGCAGAGTTTTATGGTCCATCTTTATCCAGGCTTGGATCAACATCCTGAACTGGGTACCGATTGGGTGCATCAGTTAGCTACTGGTGCATAACAAGTACTTCCCAGGACTTAGAAGTTTTCAACAACAGGTATTTGTTATCTCACTAATTCTGTGGGTCAAGAATTTGGGAATAACTTAACTGGGGGTTCTGGCTTAGAGTTTCTCATGAAGTTGCAGTGAGTAGGTGCAATACTGAAAAATTTGTGGACATATTTTAAAACTACCATGTGGGTGATGCAACTACCACATGGGTGGTGCATTTTGTAAGGAAATCTATGTTTATCTTAGAACAATGTTTTGGTGGTGAGGGGTTGTTGCACATTGAGGAGCAAACCACAAGGGCTGTCACACTGTGGCTACTAACAGAAACTTTCATGGTGCCCTACTGGTGCATCTCAGTACCCAGGAAGGAGTCTTACATGGAGCCTGGGAATTATGGTAGAGAGACAGTGCATGATGTACTGGGACTGCATTGTGATATAGAAAGGTAACTGGGGAGAGGGCCAGACCAGTGCTCATTACAGGAGAAATTATTTACTTTCAATTAGCAGGGACATGGACATAGAAGGACATCATGGGGGTGGGATTTGTACTAGGTTCCATGGAGTCAGTCAGATGTATAGATTCAGAGATGAAGATTGGCGTTGGGAGAAGAGCATGACCATAACAAAGTGTCAGTGAGCATTTATCGAGCGCACAGTATATGCCAGGCAGTATATATAAACACCCTTAGCCCTTATAGTGTTCCTGGGAGACAGGGACTAATCTCCATTTTATAAATGAAAAAACAAGGGTAGAGGCATTAAGTGACCCCTCTGCGACAGACAAGTGTCGAGAGGCCCCACTTAGACCCCTTATCTTAGAGGTACTTGTGTTTCAAAGACTTTACAGACAGCGTCTTGCCTTAAGGAATTCGCCTGACTTGTGCAAAGCAAAGCTTTTATATAACAACTTAGCTTTGGGGAGAAGGCATAGCAGAGTGAGTAATCTTGTTACAGAGGAATTTGTCATTTTATTGAACCTTTTACAGAAGATTCTCTTTAATTATCAAGCCCACACCCCACCCAATACATTGATAATATGATTCAAAATTTATTAAGATTTACTTTGCACATCTTTCCCTCTGGAATTCCTACTCTGCATTATACCTTTTGTAGGCTGGTTGTTGGAAGAGTTAGCTGGTAAAAATTAGCCTGAACCATCAGGAAGGTCTGATGGAAGAAGCGAGCTCTTCAACTTTAACTTCACTTTATTATGATAAAAGTGGTAAGATTTATGGAAGCACAAAAGCCATTGGTTGTTGTCAATTAACACCTGGAACTCTGCCCTGTCACGTGGTCCCTTGGGTGTTAGGGTGGCTCTGTCATTGGCTCTGCCTCAGGTAAAGGCAGAGATGTTGTAGGCAGAAGCTCCTCCCACAGCTGGAGGCATCAGTGAAGGTTCCAGGCTGTGGCTGCTCTTGCTGAACACAGAACACCCTATCTGGAGCACGGAGGACCCATCAGTCCCCCCACAACTGTGTGTCTCCCACACCTTGATCCTCCAGTTGCATCTCAGCCTCAGCAATGGTGTACTCAGGGACAGAGATGGACATACAGAAAATGGGGATGCTGGTGTGGGAGTGTAGTGTGTGTCTGAGGAGAAGTATGTGGGGTTTGCCTGTGCTGTGTGGATATTTGTGAGTGCATGTATTTGTGTGTATTTGGAGTGTGTGGGACTGTGAGTGGCTGTGTGTGCATGCATGCACGTGTTTTCGAGTATGTGTGTACATTTTTGAGCATGTGGGGTTGTATCCGTGTTGTGAATGTGTGAGGTTCTGAGTATGTGCGTGCTGTGGATGGGTTTTGTGTGTCTTTGAATAGGTGTCTGTTAACATGTGTGTGGTATAGATGTGTGTTTTGTGTGTGTATTTGCAAATGTGTAGGCTAGTATGTATGCTGGGGGTGTGCAGTGTGTGTGTGTGTGTGTGTGTGCACATGCAGCTTCCTGATGCCCCTCCTTTGGGTGGTGGGGAACAGGGTTTCCCTCCCTCCCCTTCAGCCCAGATCTTTTGCAGCTGAGAAGGGGGTGGTTTCTACCTAGCACCCATCCTGGCCCTCAGAGGGGCTTTGCTGAAAGGCAGCTTCCTGCCAGTGGCCCCTCTGGGACACTGGCCTGACCTTGGCCTTCTTCCTCCTCCCTGTACCCTCTGGGTCCTCCTGGCAGTGCAGCCTTCCTGCCTTTCTCTTCTGTAGGTGGCAGCCATGATAATCCTTGCTGCATCCCTGCCTCAGGGAACAGGAGCCTCAAGAAAACCCTGTAAGACTTCTGGCCTTTTACAAAAACAAAACTCTTGCAATTTAAAACAGAAAAGATTGTGGTTATTAGCAAAGCCACCCAGGGATAGAGAGCTGAGTTTGGCAGCTGATTGGGAGTCAACTTCTGCCTGCTCCCTCTGGGAGTGCACATCCCCTTTTGCCTTTGATTCCTGAGCTCAATCAAATCTCTCTGAATCCTGGCACCAGGAGGCAGACCAGCCTCTCTTTTGGTTGTCACCCATTTTCTCCAATGCAGTTGATGAGTGGTTGTCAAGAGGACAGAGGTCTGCTTCCTACTAGGCAGATGCTGTGCCAGCGGCAGGAGCACAGAGGAGAAACACACACGGCTCCAGTCTCACGGCGGGGGGGGTGGGGTGGGGAGACCCAGAGTAAACACACATTGTGAGGGAATTTGCAGTGCGAGGGAAGTGGAGCCTGGAGCAAGGACAGCGAGAACTTTCAGGGGAGGCGACACTGCCCTTATCGTTGAAGAACAGTTGTGGGGATCTAGGCCGGGGAAAATTTGGCAATATCTGGGGATAGTTTTGGCTCCCCTGGATTGGGGCTGGGGCGGAGTTAGTTGCTCCTGGCTTCTAGTGGGGAGAGGCTGGGTGTGGGAGTAAGCACCCTTCAGCATATGGGATGGCTCCCCACAAGGCAGAAATGGCTACACTTTGGAGGCTGAGAAACACTGGTCTACACTGGAGGAGGAAAAGTGCTGTGATTCGAATGTTCATTCTCCTGCTCCAGCCCTTGAGGCAAAATCTTGTGTGGAAATCCTAACCCTGATGTCATCCTATTAGGAGGAGGGACCTTTGGGAGGTGGCTAGGTTATGAGGGTGAAATGAGATTAACTCTATAAAAGGGCCACCAGAAACATCCCTTGGCCTTTGTGCCACAGAGCCCTCAGCAAGTAGGCACCATCTATGAACCAGGAGGCGGCCTTCTCAGACACCAGATCTGTTGGCGCCTTGAGCTTGGACTTCCTGCTCCAGAACGGAGAGAAATAGATTTCTGTTGTTGATAAACCCAGTTTATGGTATTTTGTTACTCAGCCCCATGACAAGGAGAGAAACGCATCCCAGGGGATTAGGATGTGGATTGGGAGAAGCTGGGTTGCTGGGGTGTCTGGAAGGACAGTGGGTGTGTGGGGTGCTGAGAAATGGAAGCAGAGAAGTTGTCAGATGCAGATTAATGAAGACCCTGAATGTCACGCTAAAGGGTCCAGGAAGGGGGACACTACAGGGCTGAAGCAGGAGGGTAACATGGTCAGATGTACTTTTGAGACGATCACTCTGAACATGGTGTGGCTGAGGGGCTGGGTGCCAGGGCTGGACCTGGGTGAGAGGGTTCAGGCGGGGTGCTCAAAAGAGGGCAGCAAGCACTGTGCTTCCGCAAGAAGCCTGCAAGTCGGTTAACCCAGTGCAACGGCACATAGTCACACAACAAGGTCATGTTTTGATTTTAAGAAGCTAGGGAAAGAAAAGCGTTAGTGAGAGGGAGTACCCAGTGCTTCCCATGACAACCAGCAGCCTTTGATTTAAACTACCAACCAGGTCAGTACTAGGTTTAAGGACATGGGCAATTCACTTGTGCTAACCTAAGCGGAATTCTCCAGCAGCTCGGATTCTGATGCATGGGTTGCTTGTTGGGGCATCTGCAATGTGACAGATGATCAAGACAAGTGAGTTGTTTGTCTCCTCAGCATGGATCCTCCAGGGATACAAGGTCTTACTTGCCAGGGTAATGAGTTGAATTACGTCTCCCCAAAATATATGCCAAAGCCCTAACTCCTAAGTCTGAATGTGACTTTATTTGCACTAAGAGGGTCTCTAGAGAGGTAAGCAAGTTCAAATAAGTTCAGAAGTTCATTAGAGTGAGGCTTAATCCAACGTGACATCCTTCAAATAAGAAGGGTAAATTGGACATAGAGACAAATGATGTGAAGATACATATGCTTTAGAAAATGGTTACTAATATTTTTATTATGGCATAAATGGGGAGAAGACTGTCTGCAAACCAGGGACCCCTTGAGGTACCAGAGGCGAAGAAGCATAGTGTAGATTGTCCCTCAGCCTTCAGGAAGAATTAACCCTGCCCCACACCTTAGTTTTGCACGGACCATTAGCTTCCAGAACTGTGAGGAAATACATTTCTCTTGTGCAAGCCCCCACATTTTGGTAGCTTGTACAGCAGCCCTTGGTTATTGAGTAAAGAAAGGGGAGGTCCTGGTGGATTTCAGAGGGACTCCCTGATCTCAGCAACATAAGCGGGGGACTTATTTGCTGGGAACTCTGAATAACCATTTGGTCACCATCGTACCTGGAGGCAGCGGGCAAAAAAGAAACAAAATTCCACAGAAACCAGTTGATTGCTGGTGCAGAGGTTCCAAAGTGTGGTGCCCAGGCCCCTGGCAGCAGCATTACCTGAGGATGCAAGTTCTTGGGATTTTCCCAAGGCTTCATGCATCACTAATTCCGGGTGATGTTGACTTGTGCTCCAGCTTGAGGGCTGCTAGCCTAGGGTGAGACCCCAGGGAAGGCAGGGAAGTGTTGTGTTAGAGATGACACCTAGGATGCTCCTTGAAGGATGGGTAGGACTTTGATAGGAGCCTGGAAGGACAGTTTAGATGGAGCAGGGGTGAGGAGGCATGCAAACACAAAATTTATTGTGCTCTGGGTGCTCAAAGTGTGGGGTACATGGAAGAGGAAGGTGAGAGGAAGTGGGTATAGGCACTCAGTGGGAAGTGAGAACAAACATAAATGTTGTCATATTGTAAAGAGTTTGAAAGCTAGGATAAGTTCATGGGGTGCCATGAATGAATTTTAGGATGATTACTATGGGACAGCGATGGCAAACCTTTTGAGCTTTCAGCGATACCAAATAGCCCACTGTGGCAAATATGCCATAGATTCTCCACCACAGCTACAAGATGAAGCATCAATGAGTAATGTGTGTGTCTGCATGTGCGCATGTGCCAGAGAGAGAGGGAGAGAGAGAGAGAGAGAGAGAGAGAGAGAGAGAGACTCAAACCTATTAGCATGTTCCCAGTCAACAAATTACTATATACATAAACTCAAACAATATCCAAGTGTGGGCTCCTAAGTCCCCCTGATTCTTGAGATGAATGTGGAGGCTGTCACACCAAACCAGGAGAAATTGAGGAGTCTTTAAGAACAGCATGAGCCAGCAGGCCTCCTGAGCCAGCAGCACTAGTTTTCTCCCACCTAGGGCTATTGGAAGATGAATGCCTACTTATCTGTTGATGTGGACTGCTAGCCAGCAAGTCATGATTCTTCTCCCAGACCCTCCATCATATCTGAGTCAGTTTTGGCCAGAACTGCTATGCTCCCCTGATTGCTGACATAGCCCAAAGGGCAAAATGATAGAGATTTTGTCAGTTGGAGTCAGATGGAGTTCAGCACTCTTTGCTCACGGTTGCCTGGCTTCATGAAGGCACCCATCCCTGCTGAGGCTTGGTCCTCTCTCTGCAGGGCCTTCCAGCAGATGTTTCTTGCTGGCTGGTGGGTGCATGGGCCTGGCTCCTCTTTGCTCAATGACTTGTGAGGTAGAGGGAGGAAGGTTTTTCTTGGCTGCCTTTCCTAGGGTGGCTGCTGGGCTGGGCTGGGCTGGGCCTAGGGAACTTACTTCTTTGCTATGAACAATCAAGGATTCAGTGTAGCGGCAGCATGCACAGGAGGCTCTGTCTGGAGAACAGGGGACAGGGATTCAGAGGGACTGATACCCTCTGCCCCTTTTTAATGCTAGAGGCACATGCTCTCATGTGGCTGTCTCCCCTCCTGGACTGTGCGGATGTCTTATTCATGTCTGGATGCCTGGCGACTAAGCATCTCAGGTATGCAGTGGATCTTGGCATCCCTACTTACAGATTTGGAGGGGTTAAGAGAGTTTCTCAGAGGCGCAGAAGCTTTCAGGGGCAGACCTAGCAGTAATCCTCCAGTTTCCAGGTGTTCTAAGTCCTGGGGTCCTGGGAAGCATTGTGTGGTGACAGAGGAGGGGCTCCGAATGTGGTAAAAGCACTGTATCTCGGTGTCTTTCTCACACATAGGGTTTCAGGTGGGAGTCAGGTGGAGCACATGATGAAGACTTTCTGGACCTCAGTTTCCCCATTTGTCATTGTGGGTTTCATTGCTGTTGCATGATGGTTCAGACCAGGGACTGTTGTTGGAATGCCTGGGTTCAAACCCTGAATCCTCACTTTCTGGTGGTGTGTATATTATAAAATCCACTTTCTCCTTCATGCCTCGGTCTACTCATCTATAAGACGGGGATAGTGTCAGTTTCTATCTCCAAGGTGGTTCTGAGGCAGAGTGTGTTATTTACACTAATCACTCAGAACACATGATAAGAGCTCAGCTTACTAGTTTGCTGAGAAAGTCTAGTGAAATATTGACTTTTAAGAGTGGAGAAAGCTCTTACAGAATCTCAGGATAGGTGAGAGCTGGACTGAAGCACTCCTGTGAGTGTTTCAGACTCAGTCATGCAGATGAGAGGCCTAGAGGTGGCTTTAGTTTTCAAACAGTAACTGAATTTGTACAGTGTGTGCCCAGATCTAGTTGCAAAGTCTCCTCTTGGCTTTTGTCTCACCGAGGCCTCCCACTTCTTTGTAGCAAGGCATCATCACTCTGAGGTTCAGCAAGGTCACAGTACCTCTCTTGAAAGTCATGCTCCTTGAGTCATTTGTATGATCAAAATATACAGTTTATACTTAAATAAAAATTTATTATGTAAAAGTAAAGACTTGCTTTTGAATCCTCAAAATACTCTTCTCTCTTCAAACACACTTACTCCATCATTCTTGCCACTTTCTGCAGCAGCTCTGGAAATCTTTTTTCATGAGTATCTCTAGCTGGACTGTTGTGGCTGCCTCCATGACCTGAATCCTTTCAAAACATTGACCTTTCATTGTCATTTTGACTTTGGGGAAGATCCAGAAGAACCGTGGTGCCAGATCTGGTGAATAAGGTGGATGAGGACATGCCGCCATGTTTTTACGAGCCTGCCTTTCTGTCGGATGGTACTCAGCAGCATTCTGTTATTTTTAATCACACCTTATAAAGACACTCAGGGAAGAGAACTTCCAGAATTGCAGCAGAAAGTGGCAAGACTGATGGGAAGTGTGTTCGAAGTGAGGGAGAGTATTTTGAGGGGTTTCCATGGCAGTGTGTCTTTTAGTTAATAAGTTTTTAATTTAAACATTCATCTATGTTTTGATCACCCCTCATATTTCTTGAAAACCTTCT
This sequence comes from Heterocephalus glaber, assembly GCF_053883595.1. NCBI lineage: Eukaryota > Metazoa > Chordata > Mammalia > Rodentia > Bathyergidae > Heterocephalus > Heterocephalus glaber. The sequence goes on along the minus strand of NW_028258467.1, from coordinate 10,509,077 downwards.
GTAAGCTAGGCTTTGAGAGTAAAGTGGGAACCACAGCCAGACACTGTGTCTGCCCACATGGAGTGCAAAGTCCAGAGGGAGCAGATATGGAAAAATAGGTGTCACTAAAGTAATATGCTACACACTGTAATAAGCACTTTGAACCCACAGGATGGGAAGCCAGCGTATGGTGGAGGAGTCTGATCCATGCAGGAAAGCCCAAGACAGTTCCCAGAAGATTCGGGCTGACAATGGGTTGTGCAGATGAGCAGGGTGACTGGGGGAAGGGAATGTGTCCCAGGAAGCCTGGGAGTTCTAGGAAGTTTGGTGGGAGGAAGAAAAATCCCAGGTCTGAAAAAATGTGGGAGCTGACCCTGGAGCTGAGAGGGTGAGGACGATGGAGTGAAGAGCAAGACAGTGCTGGGATCGCAGGCTGCTTTTGAGAGTTGCGGCTTCCTCCTGAGAGCATTAGAGAAACCAGTGACAAGTTCAAAGCCAAGGTAGGGAGCGCTGAGCTTCGGGTTTACTCTCCAGAAGCCTACTCTGAGAGCTTGTGGGAAACCAGCTGGAGAGAAGCAGGGAGGCCACAGAGGCGGAGTGGCCTGTGTCGCTGCAGAGGCAGTGAGTACCAGCTGTGTGCAGGCTCAGCTCTGGGCACTGGGACACGTAGCACGGAAAGGCCCTGGCTTGGAGAGCTGACACCCTAGTGGGGGGACTGGACAACAGCTGGACGAGCAAGTGAAGGGCTGTGTATTCAGGCCAGTCAGCGATGTGGAGAGAGGAAAAACTGAAAGCAGGGCAGGGAATGCAGAGGACCAGTTGCCCCATAGGTAGGAAAGAGCTCTGGAATGCTGACATTTGAAGCCGCCAGAGCAACTGTGAATATCCAGAGAATGAGAGCAGGAAGGGTAAAGGCCCCGAGGTGGGCACAGGCTCAGTGTGTTTGGAGCACAGCAAATATCTGGCTCGAGGGAAGGAACAGAAGAAATCAAAGAAGTAGCAGAGGCAGCTCACAAAAGCCACGGTGAGGTGTTAGATTTTATTCCGAGGGTGATGGGAGGTCAGTGGACGTGGAAAGTGGGAAATGGCATGAGCTGAGAGGCAGAAGCATCCCATCACTCTCCCAGGTTCAGATTTCTGCCTTGTCTCTTGTGTTAGCATCATTTAAAAAAAGTCAGTATGGCAGGACCCATCCCTAGAATGGCATGAGATGTAAAACAAAAGGTTTTACTTTCCACTTATTTTTTTTTGTATGACAAAAATGAACATATATTTATTGCTTTCCCCACTGGAACTTAGACACACTGACAGCAGCAACTTTGTAGATGTCAATAACTATCTGCCAAGTTAATGATCGCCTTGTTCTCATGCTTCTGTTTTAATAACTGTCAACCAGAAAGCAGTGATTCAGCGAAGAAACAGGGTGGAAGAATGTTAGAAAAAGAGAAAGATGGCAGAGGCCTCTTTATAATCCATCAGTATAAAAGCAAAGACTATAAAGTGTTGGGCATAAGATTGAGTGCAAGTAGAAAGTATCAGTGATAAAGTCCTTCTGAAAATGACCTCTTTGTGTGTGGGATGCATGGATATGCAGGTGTCAGGAGAAAGGGCAGGCAGGATACCCAAACTTGTGCCCTCTAGGTCCTCCCCCTGCCTCTCGTAGCAGTGGTAAATGTCTGAGCACATGGTAAGAGAGAGAGCAGCAGCGAGACCACTCCCATGGCTCCTCCTGCAGGAGGAGGCGGCAGCCCAGTTGTACAGGAATGACTGCCAATGAAATCACATAGGAGCCAAGAAGGGGGCAGAAACCATGCATGTGCCTATTATATATATATATCTTTTGCCAGGACTGACAGTAATATTGAGTGATGCGAGAAATGTCATTGTATAACATTTCATGAGTTAAAAAAAAAAATCCACCCAAGAACATGAAGCTGACTTAGAAAGCGTTTGAAAATGACTCCTTCCTGTTCGTGGGCAACCCAGGCTGCTTCGGGCCTGCGCTTTGTTTCTATCACCTGCAGTAAAGTTCAGGAGGCTGCAGCCTCTGTGGAGTTTCTACTTTAATTGGCTGCATTATGCACACAATGAAAAAGCCACTGCATGAATAAGGAAGGGAACTTTTCAATCGCAGATGAGGTGAGACATATGCCTCCACCCAAAAATAAATGTTGGGGCATTAACTTTTAAGCGGTGCATTGTGTTTTTCCATTTAATGTTTTATTCAGCATTTCTGTTCTTTTCTTAAAATGCTGTTTTTCATCTGAAGCTGCAGACTTTGGAAGGATGAGTGAATGGGTTTGGGAGGTAAAGTGTTGTTTTTAGAGACTCCTCTTTCCAATTTTCTGAGGCAGTGCAGCGTATGGGTCAGTTTTGTGGCCTACTCAAGCTCTGGGAAGGAGATACAGGCCGGGACAGGGAGAGCCTTCTGTCTGCATATGGTTGTAGACCATCAGGAGGCCAATGAAGACTTTTTTCCATTGTTCCTCTCCCCACCCTGACATTACTTGAGGACATTGGCTGCCATGACAAACAATCCCTCACAATTTTAATATTGTAACATAGGGCATGACAGTATCCTCAAGCCGAATCTGGCCGTCTGTCTTTTTGTAAATAAAGTTTTATTGGAATGCAAGCACATGCATTTGTTTACAGGTCATCTAAGGATGATTTCATACTACAGTGGCAGAGTTAATTCAGTGATAGAGAAGGCCTGGCCTGCAAAGCTGAAGATACTTGCTCATTAGCCCTTTACAGAAAACAAAATCAACCAAACAAACAAGAATAACAAAAAAATTGGGGAACTCTGGCCTCACAGGAAAGCTTTTTGCTCACTTATGGTCCAATGTGAGTGTTCTTGGGGTCAGCAGGCAGCTTCCCACCATGTGGAATGAAAAGATCCAGTTCCTATCTTTTGTGTTCTGTGATCCCCCAGGGCCTGAGGGTTATCTGCATCCAGCCAGTGATGTGGGAGGAGAGAAAAGGTGATCCACCTCCTCATGGCTCTGGCTCATGTCCTGTTGGAAAGAACAAGTGTGGGCTGCTCCCAGATGCACCCTGGATCTATGGGGAAATGTCATCTCCAGCTGGGCAGCTACCTTCAGCCACAGTGCCACACTGTGTAGTGAGGGGCACGCACTTAGACACACACTGTTGCCACCTCATCTTTTCCTACTATGCTGGATACCTGGATTTGCATTACTGCTCTATCACTCACTGACCAGAACTTTGGGAAATTTTACACACTCTGTGCCTCAGTTTTCTCATTTTTGAAATGAGCAGATCACAGTGCCTGCCTCACAGACCCATTGTAAGGAGCAATGACATACTGTGTGCTGAGTGCTCAGTGCTCAATGTGGGGAATGCAGAAGAAATGTCACTGTGAGTGATGATGGCGGCATTTCCAGTGGCTTGACATGGAGCCAGAGTCACTGTGTGTTCTGTAGAACACATTGTGACAAAGCCCCAGCCTCCTGCACTGTCCGGGGGAAGCTGAGTAGATGTAGAAGGAGATGTTCCCTGGAGAGATCTGTTCAGGCGAAGGCAGTGGGGACAGAGAGTGGAAAGGGACCTGAGTCCCTGGAATAAGGCTCCTCTCCAGAATTCTTCAGAGGAGGGAGGAAGAGGAGCACAGGGAGCAGAGAGTGCTTGGTTGATGGGCACAGCATCATCTCTGGATCTGGCCTTGGCCATGTCAACCTCCCCTTGCCAGTGGCAATTCAGACATTGGCATCTGAATGGGAAGTTTGGAGACCCACTGCTGACCCTATCACTCCCAGTAAGTGGTACACAGCAAGGGCTCTCTGTGTCGCACTGCATTCCCCTCCTACTGCCCAAAGCTGAAGAAGTTTGCAAAATATTTTGATATCCTAAGCAGCACAGGGAGGTGACAAGAGCAGGATTTGTCTTTCCATCTTGCAGACGGCCAGCTGAAATTGTCGAGTGACACTTCAGCTTCACACAGCCTGGCAGCACAGCCTTGAGACTGGCAGCCAAGCTTCTGGGGTGCCCTGGTGACTGTGGAGGCTGCCTCCGAGCCAAGGCTGGAAGGACTGTCCTGGGAGCACTGAGAGGGCATTTATTCTCTAAAATTGACTTTAGTGATTGTTGACAGCTGAATTGCTGCAGGACCTTAAACAAGTCCTTTCTCCTCTCTGGGTCTCAGGTTCTCCATCTGCCATTTGGACAACCCCTTTCTAAGATGATGCCAGGGCTGGAGAGAGCTACAAACAGCTCATTCTCTTACATAACAAACACTCTCTGAGAGCTCCCTGAAGTTTGTGAGTGCTGGAGACAGCTGTCCATAGGATCTGCCAAATTTGTCCTCTTGGTAGTTACATTTTAGAGTGAGGGAAGGCAGACTCAGACATAAACAGTTTAAGTACATCGTATGCCAGCTAGGGAACAAATAGATTAGGCAAATAGAAAGGCAAAAGAGAGGGCTACGATGGAATGTACAATGGGGCTTTGAGTTTAAATACATCCATCAGATAGGGCTTTGTTGAAGTTAGAGACAGGTTGAGTAGGAGAGGGCAGGACCTCCCAGTGATTCAGAAGGAGCGTGGGCAATATGTGCAAGGCTCCTGAGGTTCATCTACTTCATATGAAGAATCTGAGAGCACCTGCTTTCAAGTGCTCCAACTTTGAGGGGGACAGAAGTGACACAAAAATAGACCTGGCTCTTGTTTGATACATTTCTCATTGATTGGAATTAGTAGACTTTCCTGGGGTCATTGTTAATAGCTGTAAAAGTCTGTGCCTGCTGGTGGAGTTGTTCTTAACTTGTTCCTGACAGTCTTTCTTAGCTTAATTGTGCAACTAGGGGGTATCTCCATGTTCTTCAGTTGATAGAAAGAGAGAGTTAGAGAAGAGTTCTAATACTCTTTATGGATAAGCGGACAAAATGGTCTCAAGTTTGAATTTAGGAAGTATTTTTCTTTTTGTTCTAATAGCCTGAACAAAATCCTCAGGCTATGCTGGGTACTTTGCATAGACCACATTCAACATGCAGGGAGAGATAAAATGCACTGAAAGGAAACTCATTTCGTATCATTAAGAGTAATTATAAATAAAAACAATAGCTTCTTGGTACATGTTGGACCATGCATCAAGCATTTTATTTCATTTGTTTTGCAGTAATACTCTGAAGAAGGTACTTTTTATTCTTTTTGGGGCAAGGAAGGCAATGCAACTGGCTCCAAACCATTCAGTTAATGGAACCTTAGTCTGGATTTGAATCCACCACCAGACTTCCAAACATTCCCTGTTCTAGTGATTGTCACCAGATGAGGGATTCTTGATGTCTCCTCTCTGCATCCTTATGCGTTCTTCTGTAGTGAGCACATGGAGCTTCTATAATCAGGAAGAAGGCTGAGGACAGAGAGAACATGGAGCTGGACAGTGTTGTGTGAGGTAGATGGTCAGGGTTGGTTGTAGGACTCTGGCTGCCAGGCTTGCTTTGCCTGAGTTCCTCAAGCTCCCTTACCATCTTTTCTGGGGGAGAAATTTCTCCTGCCTTGGACACACAGCACCATTGTGAAGTTCCAGTCTGGACATCTCTGAGGTCTGCAGCCAGATTTCCCTGAAACAAGGCAACTTCTTCACCAGTGAGATTTCTCATCTTGTCTGTTTCTCAATGCCAGGGGATGCGCTTAGGGGCAGCTCTGTCTCCTTGTAAGAACCCTTCCCCTATGCTGCTCTTCTATCTTTGTTTTTATCCCCGGGAAAAATCGTCCTTTTCTTGGCGTCAGATGAGAAGATACAGCAGCCTCTTTACTTAAACACTTTCCAAAAACCCTTCTGCTTCCCAGTCTGGCAAGTTTAAAACATAACACCTTTCTTTAAGCCCTGAGGCCATGAATTTCCTATAAACATGAAAGTTTGATAACTTTCCTACTGCACCATTAATAATCTCCCATCTACTCAGCCCCTTCTACCTCTCTACCACCTTTTAATTTTCTTCTCTCCATTCCCTTTCTTTACTTCCTTCGCTCTATTGTCTCCCCATTTTTTTGTCTTTCTCCTTCTCCCTTTTATATCTGTCCTTCCTTCTCCAACTCCTTCATGGTCTCTCTCCATCCACTATTGGGTTTTTTTCTCTTTCATTCTGGGATTATTTGGTTGGAGGCTGTGTCTGAATTAAATGCTCATTTCAGATACTCAAAAATAAGCAGTCAGGGAACCACACAGCCATTCTGTGTCTACAAGTGGCCTCTCCTGCTACTCAGCAACTCTTACTTGACCTAAAATAATTGTGAATGGGACAGCCACTGTGCCTAGCTCTTCAGTGAGTGATAGGGGCCAGGCCAGAATGTGAGCCCTCCCCTCTGGCTTCTCTTCTGGTACCACTCCAACTCTATGGCTTGAGAGGGTGGCAGAATAAAACTCTGAAAGCCAGAACCACTGTGGTATGTATGGTGTGTGATTTTTCCATCAGCAATGGGAGACAGGGAAGTGGTGGTAAGGACAGAGTCTGGCTGAGACCAGAAACACATCTTTTTATACGGCAAAAATAAGCTCAGTTATTCTTCACAAGGGTCTATAATGAGCAGCAAACCAAATGAATTGGCAGGTATCAAATGGGAATGTGATGAACTCAATTTGATCCCTGTGTGTCCTGGGAGGGCAGATGCTGTGGTTGTTAAGAACATGACCAAGGGCTTGAGTTCTGCTGACCAGCTATGTGCCCGTGGGTGAGTCATGTCACCCTTCTGAGCTCCAGTCTGCTTTTCTAAACAATGGGCGCAACAACAGCTCCCAAGGTAGATCAAATGGTATCCCATGTTTAGTGCCTAGTTTAAGGGGCATGATTAATAAGACCTTGTCATCACTGTTTTTGCTGTTTGGAAGTGATGTCTTGGCATGAAAAATAGCACCATGCCTCCTTCCTAGGACATTGGGGGATGATATGAGCCACTGTATGACAAAAAGCTCCTCAAAAGATCTGTGCAAATAAGTGGAATCATGTCCATTTCTTTGTTTTTATCTGTAGTTTCTACTAACCAGACCAAAAAATACCCACTTATATAGCACACACTGAGAGCTTCCATCTCATGAGAAGCCACTGAACTAGGGAAGAGGAAATACCAGAAGGCTTTTTCTGGTGTTTTAATTCTTTCATACTTGCTTCTCTTGTAAACAAGGGCTTGTTGTCACTCTCATCAGCAACAATAGCAGAAGACAGGCTCCTGAGGAAGATCAAATACTGCTATGTTCCCTTACTGGTTTTAAGACTTGTGCCAGGTTACTAAGTAAATCTCAGCTTTAAACTAAACAAATCTCGCTATAAACTCAAAATCATAAAGCTTGATTTGAAGGGTCATTGTGAAAAGCACACAGGAATGCACAGAGATGCAAGTTCTAGAGAAAATAGAGAACAGATTATGTAATATTTGCTGAATGCATTTTACTTGGCTTCTGGTAGTGTTTATAGAACTGCTGCCATCACTGACTGAGTTATTCCAGATTTGGGAAAAACTCATTCTCTTACTTTGCAAGGAGACTAGAAAACCAGGAGCATATTGAGCCATCATTTATTTGCTTCTGATGTGGCACATGTTTATGTTGGAGAATTTAGCTGGAATTGACCATCTCACTATCCAGAGGTTTCTCATTCCATATTGGTGGAATCCTTTTTCAAGGGTTAAGAATGCTATTTGATCATCCTAGATGGTTCAAGTAATCAAGTTAAGTTATATCATCCTGATTAGTATAATTCTTCCTCCAAATTCCTATGTTTGGTTTTGGTTTAGGGCATAGTGTAAGGATGTCGAGGAAAATACAACTAGCATTTGAGCAGGACTTTAAGGACAGGTGAACCTTTACATTTGAGGGATTTAGGGAAAGAGGTACCAAGGTGGGACTTAGAGGAACAACTTTGGCGGCTTCTTCATCTGCTCTAGCTGCCTTCTCAGTTCCCTGACAGGGCCAAGTTCTCTTGTTCCTTGAGCATTTGTACTTGCTTTCTTTTCCTCCTGGAATGCTCTTCCCCTCATTTTTTCCTCTGGTAGTCTATTTCTCATTGCTATACATCATCTTGCCCAAAAGGTCTTGCCTCACTTCCCATCGATCCCCTCTGCCTTTCTTTACTGACAATGTGCATCTCAGTTTCTTTTTCTCCTTGAGTTTCTGTGATTGGTAACTGTGGAGCATATTGTTCTTCATGGAGTGGTTAAGAGGTTGGAGTTGAGCATGTTGCAGAGGTGAGGCTCGGCTCTACCACTTACCAACTGCTGGGACATTGGGCAGGTTCTCCCCCTTCTGGGCCTCATTTCCTCTTCTGTAGAATGGGGACTGAGTCCACTTCATAGGTCATGTAGAAGGGATTCCAGGAAAGCAGAGTCTGATGCACAGTTATAGGTAGTCAATATACACAGGTTATAGGATCCCTGCCTGACCAATCCTTATGTTCTCTACCTGGGTCAGGTGGCTTTCCTAGACTGGGAAGCTACAGGTTTCCTAGTAGACCCAGTTGTGGTCTTCACTCTCCTACTTACCTGGTGGCTGCTCCCTGAAGCTGTGGTTATCTTTGCTGGGGATTCTGCAGCCCTTGTCCACTGGAAGGACTTCTCCCAGAGCCCACCTTGCTGAATTGCAGCCAATTAGGGCTGATTGGATGTTAATGAGTCTGAAGCTGCTTAGCAAGCAGTTTAGTACATTCTTGGAGATGATAGTGAGAAGCTAGGGCACCTAGCGGCATCGTGCACATCCGTAGTAGTGCAGAGGGCCTGACCAAGACCTACGGCGGCTCCATCACCTGGCCAGACTGCAGCTGTGGCCTTTTATGCTGAGGCTGCTACAGGTAAGATCCTGCTACACATGGCAGAGAAGCAGCAATGCTGCTGCTGCTGCTGGTGAGCACAAGGATTATAGCAAAAGAATGCTATTTACTGAGCACTTAACAGGAGCCAAACACTATGCTTGGTGCTTTCTATGTACTTAATTTTTTCTCATCTTTATAACATTACAGGTCACACCATGATTATTTACCCTCCTTTTGGAGCCGAGGATTGGAACATTAATTCACCTTGCATCATATAGTTAGTAAGCAGCAGAGTATACATTTGCATTCTTGACTCCAGAGCCACTGCTCTCCTGAGATATTCTGTAGCTCAATACAGAAAACCTTAATTCCATCTTTCTTATATGCACTAAATTCCCAGAATGTATTGAAATCATAACATGGCTTCAATTTGGTATTTGCTGACCACCTACACTGTGATAGGTGCTTTTTTATGTAGTTGATATCTGAACTTCTTGAAAAAATAAAGGGAGGATGAGTGTGAGGATTCATTTTCTCTGGATGAAGAAACCAAGCCCAGAAAGCATAATTGAGTATGCAAGTGCACGCAGCCTGGGAAGGGCAGAGCCAGGGTCCAGTATAGGTCATCTGGCTTCGCAGCTGGTTCCTTTCCACCACACTGGTGCTTCCTGAACCACAGTGGTAGAAGCTATGTGTTTGTCTTAATTTCTAATCTTTCACTATCTGATACTTTTGTAAAATATAGGTAGTCAAAAGAAATAATAACTAGAGAAATGATCCTATGTTTGAATATTGTGATTTCTGCCACATTGCTATAAAAGTTTCTAAATGCTTGCTCTAGAAATATGTACTCATCTTCTCTCGGACTGTAACAAACAGGTCTGTGTACCACACATTGAGTAGCACTCCTGTGTGTACATATTACCTCTCTGCTAACTTGTCTTTTTCTTGCTCAGTGGCTCCCAATCCTGAATACACATTAGCTTCCCCAGGAAGCTTTCTGATTTAACTGCTCTAGAGTAGGAACTTGATATCTCTCCTTTTTAGAGATATCCTATAGTAGTGGTGAAGCTCAGCCAGGCTGAGATGAACTTTGAATGTTTACATCCACAATTTTACTGAAATAGTTTTTCAAGGAAGCACTGGGGATTACTCCTTCTCCTCCTCTTGTTGTTATTGTTCCTCCTGTTCCTCCTCTCCTCCCTTCCCTTCTCCTCCTCTCTGTCCACCTCTTCTCTTTCTTCTTCCCCTGTCCCTTCGCTTCCTCCTTCTCCTCCTCCTCCTCTTTCTTCTTCCTTACTTCATTTTACAGAAAGGGAAGCTAAGGGCCAAAGACAATGAGCTCATAGTGGAACCACATCTATTACCTGGGGTCTCACTCCCAACTCAGGGCTTTTTCTGTTCTTATTTGTCCCAGAGAAAGCCCCCTCCTTCCAAGAGGACCTGGGAAAGCCCTCTGCTAAATCAAGGCCTTATTAAGGCAGTCTTAGTGCTTTCCCAAGACCCCTGGCTGGCTGGTGGCTAGGGAAGGGAGTAAAGAATCCTGTCCCAGTGGCAGGAAGAAAAGGTGTGAGCAGACCCTGGAGGCAGGAGCTGATCCTGCCTGTGTAAGGGAATCTTCATGGTCCTCAGTGGCCTGTAAAGAAGCAGGGCTGGTGCAAACAGCCTGCTGAGACCCCTGCCCACTGTGGGTGTGGTGATGCCTGCATCCCTGAGCTGTGGTAGCCCAGTGGCATGAATCTGCTATTCTCTTCTTTCCTTATGAGCTGCCTCAAGCATGTAGAGAAATTCAGAGTTGTTTTACAACTGACTAGCCTCTCCCCTGGACTGAATCACATTTACCCAAGATGCGAGCCCAAAGTATAGTTCATTAAAGGGTTTCCTTTATTGAGAGATAATTGATAAATGAAATTCGTATATAGTTAAAGTGTACAACAGGATGCTTTGAAGTATGTCTAGATTGTGAAATTATTACCACAATCAAGTTAATTACCACATTCATCACCACAATTGGAGGTCTATTCTCAGCAAATTTCAAGTAGACAACATACTATTATTAACTGTAGTTACCATGCTGTACATTAGATCTCTAGAATTTATTCATTTTGTAATCCATAATCTGTACTTATAGACCAGCATCTCCTCTCCAGGGTCACTTCTAAGTCAGCCTGGAAAGCAGTGTGAAAGGAATCCAGATAGCAAGACTCCTGGCTCTGGTGCTTCTGAACACTGTCTGGAATGGGCTGATCCTGACTGGGTTGCCTTCTCATGAGAAAGCATTTGCCACACAAATGAGTAGTGAGAGAGGAATTGGAGCATGAGGCAAGGGTGGTCTAATCCACTAAGGCCAAACTATTTTTGTGCCTTGGGTAGATGGATTGTTCATGTACAAAACATGCTACTAGCTAAAAGTGTGTTTTATCTTTACATTAAAGCATGGTGGACAGATTTCTGCTTAGGAATATGATTTTAGCTTTCTTCTTTGAAATGTGCTGCAGAGGTTACATTTCCTTTTTGCCATGCTTATAACAATACTTACTGTTTATTGTGCTTCTTCCATGAGCCAGGCGGTGATGGATTTTATACGCATGATCTAATTCTAATTCTTACAACCTAACAATAATTATAAAACAATAATAAACAATAGTTCTCATATATCTGATGCTTGTCATATACCAGGCTCTGGGCCAAATGCTTGTTTTACCTGCACTGTCTCATTTTATTTTCCTCCTTGTTACATGGAAAGGCACCGTTAGTGTCTCCACTTTACCGGTGAGGTGTTAGCAATGGGGTGATTTCCCTTTTATTAATGGGGCCACTGAGGCTCAGAGAGATCCAGGAACTTGCTCAAGCTTACAGGCTTAAATTGAGTCCCAGGGCTTTCTTAGAGAGTTCTACTTCCTTGAACTTCCTGGAGGGAATGGATGGTCTTCACCTCATTCAGTCTTGTTACAAATATATTTTCCAAAAATAAGTTTTTTTCTTGGGTCTGGGGGTACTTGGGAGAAAAAGTGGGGTCTGTGCTGCTGATATAGCCCATAGTTGTCGAATGCAAGGCTGCAGCCAGGGCTCAGACTGAGGGCTGCTGCTCTAACTTAATGCATTCTCATTTAGGACAATAAAGTCCTAGAGATTCTGAATCTGGGGCCTGGAGAGTCAGAGCAGCTGGAGTTGTCAGGTGAGTTTCTTCCCTGTTCCCCCAAGGCAAGCAGAGCTGGGTGCATGGTGTATGTGGACTGAACAGCAGTGTGGACAGGGTAGCTGAATGGCATGGCACCAGACAGCCACCTCCCCAGCCAGGTCGCCTCCTCTGCTGCCTTGGCAATAGCTGGGCCAGAGGCTCACCTGTCCATCTGCAAAAGGGTCCCCTGTGTGGACAGCCTAGAATCACCCCAGGATTTTCTCATCTGTGTGCAGATGAGTCAGGCTCCAGGGCTAAGCTGAGATGCAGCCACTGGCCTTCCATTTCATGTTTGGGCAAAGGTCCTCCAGGGTTCGCTGGTCTCATCCAATACAACGGGACAGGGATAGCTGCACCCTGCCTTCCAGTGCAGCCCTAGAAAGCCACCCCATCTTCTGCTTTTCCAACTCTTTCTGGAAAACACCAGCCTCTCTCTCCTCTTACTGAATCAAAATTCTCTTAACGTCCACTGTTGTTGTTTTAGTAAATAAGTATCATGTATAGTTTTATAGTTTCATACTTGAAATGATCTATACTTATGCTTTGCCTCTTAAACTAGATTCAAGGTCTTCTGATCAAGCCTCATTTTAATAATTTATCTCTAGAATACCTATTTTCCTCCCGTCTTATAAAAATAGCACACTTAAAAGGAGTGTGTCAGGGTCTGGATGAGGGTGGGGTGGCCACTTAACTCTGGTTAAAATTTTTTTTTTACCATTTCCCCTCTTAAAGTTTTATTTTATTGTGGAGTGATACAGTGACTATACATATTTATGGGGTACCGTGTGATGTTTTGATACATGTAAGTATAGCATAATGATTAAACCAGGATAGTTAGCATGTTCATTACCTTTCAAACATGTATCTTTCCTTTGTGGTGAGAACATTCAGAATCTTCTCTTTTGGCTATTTTGAAATGTCTAATACATTATTATTGTATAATACATGTAAAATTTAACCCAGTTGTTGAAATAAACATTATTATAATATAATATTTTAAAGAATGGAAATTAATGTTAAGAATTCTATGATGAACAAAATATTTGAATTTTTAAAAATAGCCTGAAGTACAGAGACCTGTGGCATATCACAGAGACCTTTGTCCAGGTGACTTACTTCAACTCGGTGACATAGGGCTAGTTCATTCAAGAAAAAAAAGTAGACTTTCTGCTCATTCTGAAAGCACTTCAAATTTTTGAGCATATTTGTATTTGGAAAATCATTTTGCCCTTATGTCCCCAGCTTGCATGCAATTCATTTGCATGTATTTAACATTGCAATGTTAGCTCAGTCCTCACCATTTCACCGGCTCAATCTCCCCTTGACAGCATTCCTTCAGCAAACACTAACCGAGCTTGAACTGCTACTGGGTGCCTGGGACCGGGAGATAAAATAACTCAGGCTCTGTGGACCCTCACTGAACAGCATGGTTGGTATGCGCCTGGCTGAGGGCAACTCAGGGGGTGCAGGACACAGAGAAGTGGCACGCATTTAGCCTTGTTGCAGTGGGAGGCAGTCAGAACAGGCACTTTGGATGTCTGACAGTAGTTTAGCTTCCCAACTAGACTGCAGACTTCTCATGGCAGTGGGGTTCCCTCTGTCATGCCATTCGACTCCTGACACCCAGCTCAAACAAGACAGGGCTGGATCTGCACCTGCTGCACCTTGGGTTTCTGGACACAGAGAAAGGAAGTAGAGCTCTGTGGATGGGCAGCAGCTAGCATTTCTTAGGGACCACAGATGCTTGCCAGCTGCAAATCCATTGCAGTGGAGGATTCGGACATCACATGCTGCATCGCATATTTTATGAGGGCAGAAAGCCCTGTCCTCTAATCATGGCTGAAACCCTTGTGTCTATCAAAGCATTCCATAGCTAACCAGAACATGACTGTGCGGAGAATGGGTAGTAACTGAGAAGCCAGGGGTTTAGTTGCATTTAAAATCATTTCTGTTGCCCTTTGTGTGCTTACACTGCTCCTTCACATTAGAGTAGCAGAAGAATACATGTCTCTGAGTACTCTCTTGGCCTCCAGGCCCTGGCTCCCATGAGTGGGCACTTCCTAGCCCACTGCCCCTCATTCCCTGGTCTATGCCACAGCTACCCTGCCCTTGCCACCATTATTCTCATGGCAGTTGGATGGGCTGGCATGCAGTGGAGCCTCCTGCACCTCTGCCAAGCCTTCAGATATCATCATTTAGGATGGAAAATGGGCCCAAGCTATTGCTGCCTAATGGACCACAATAGATGAGCACACATTCAGAGAAAGGCTCTGTTTACTGAGAGATCAGATGCTGATGTGCCTCTTTCTGTCCTCTGAAGAGCTTGTGACTAGTGGAGTAAAAGAGGTGGAGGCCAGAGCTGCTAATCAGCAGGTGAGCAAACCCAGGGACAAGGGCCCATACACCCCTTATTTTTGGGCCATGGAATAACCATGGAAGGACAAAGAAGCTAACATTTTCAGAAGCCTCTTGAGAAAGACAGACAAGTAAATACATAATCATTACCTGCCTCTGTGGGGCACAGTGATGGGGCATCATGGGGCTCCAGATGAGTCTGGGGCATCAGAAGAGGCTTCCTGGGGAAGATCACAATGGAAAGTGGGACCGGAAATCATCTCTGCAGATGGTGTATGTGTGCTTGAACCAAATGGCCCAGGTGGAATCTTGGTTCTGCTTCACTCCAGCTGTGTCAGTAGCAACTTACTACTTTCTCAGTTGCTCTGAGAAATGTGAACGGCAGAAGTTCCTAGTCCATGGGGTTGAGAGGATTATACACACAAAAAGTGTAAGAAAAAGCCAGGTGCAGTGGTGCACATCTGTAATCCCAGCACTCTGGGAGGCTGAAGCAGGAGAATTAAAAATTTAAGCCCAGCCTGGGAAACTTAATGAGACTTTGTCTCAAAAAAGAAAATGTCTGGGGATGTAGCTCAGTGTGAAGGTCTTGGGTGCAATTCCCAGAAACAGAAAAACAACAACAACAACAAAAAACGGCCTCAGCAAGTGCTCAGTAGACACTGGCCACTGTTAGCACTAGCCATTGTGACTAGAAGAAAACAATGAGGTCCTTGCCTTGCATGTAAAATTTGAGGGCATGTGGAAAGATCCTGCAGTTTCAATGTCATGCTTTATGTTTTGTTTTTAAAAATCAAAACCAATGCAAAATAAAGCACCATGAAAGAAATACCAAAACTTGAAATAAAGGTAGGGTTTACATTTGCTTGATCCTAGCTCCAGCCCTGCCAGATCCTCTCTTTACTTAAAACATTGTTGGATCTTTCAAGTTATTTTCTTTTTCTCCATCTTTCATCCTACCCTTGGTAAGACCTCAATTATGTTTTATTTGGGCTTTTACAACAACCTTATAAGTGCTCTTATACTTTTCAATCCTTGTGTGCTGCTATGACACTAGATTTTTTTTGTATGAAATGTAAGTTCTTGCTCTTGTTAATAATTCATTACTATGCCAATGTCTTCAAGAGTAATGGATTGAGGAAGGGGAAAGGAAAGAAGGGAAAGGAAAAATTATGAGAAAAGGAAAAAATGGAAACAAAGTCTTTGTAAATAGGGAAGGATAGAGGGGGTGAAGGGCGCACAGGTGATGGGGAAAAAATAAGAACCAAGATACATCATGTACAGGTACAAGTACCCAACGATAAATGTAAATGTATTGTATACCTAAAATGTACCAATAAAAGAATTTAAGGAAAAAAAATAATCCATTACATGTTGATAAAGCCTGTGTTGCTTAAATTGCTTCTTAAATTCCTTTGTTCTTAGCTTTCCAGGCCCATCTGTCCTCACCCACAGCTAAGTTTCAGGCACTTAAAATATTTTTCACTTCTTAATACATTCCCTTGACTTGCCTTTTCCTTTGTCTAGGATGGCTGTCCCTGCCCTGCCTCATTGGCTAATTTCTGCTTATTCTATAAAACCCAGCTTTCTTCACGGAGAGCCCTAATGTTTGGATTCAGAGCAGTCTGTTGTATGTCTTCATCTCTGCTACTAGACAGAGTGTTCTAAGGGCAGGGACCATGCTTTATTCATCATTTATCTTCAACCACCCTCTGGGCTTAGTAGCCACTAGGACACATGGGTTGAATGAAGACCGAGGGCTTTCTAATAAGTTCATAAATTTATTAAGCCTGGAGGAAAGTACACATAATGGCCAATGAAATCAAGCACCAGTTGTGGGTCAGTGACCTACAATATGAAATAAAGTTGTCAACATATGGTTTAAGAGACAAAAATACTGAAGTCTTGCATGTAAGTTACAAAATTTATACTACAAGTGCCAGGTTGAGAAGGTGGAAGCTTCCATTCATACAAATGCATACAAATGGCCAGAGGATGTTAATAGGCAGAAATTCCCAGTTGTGCTAATAATAAGGCAAGTTGGACTCTCCCACAAATCACCCACCCACCCACTCACTACTGGGCTAAGCACTAGACAGTGAATGTGGACAGAAAGGCCTCTCCCACAGAGCTTGTAATCTAGTAGGAGGGGCACAGAATTAAGCAACAAGCTGTGGTGACTGTGCACCACCCCGGGCAAAGATGAATGTGCTAGAAGAAAAGGAGCCAGCCAAGATCTGCAGCCAGTTGGGTCAGGGAGGGCTTCCTGGAGAAAATGATGCCCGAACCAGATTCTAGGGGACTCAAGAGCTGATGATTTCCAGGAAGGGGAAGGAGACTGGAGAGGGAGGGATAGGCCAAAACAGATTGACCACTTTAAGCAATTTTTTTTATTCACCAGAGAATCTATTTTCCTGGGGAAAGGTGGGAAATTTTTAAGTAGTGTTTATGTGGTCTGTATTTGACAAGACTCAGCAGGGGGAGGTGGGATGTGGTTTTGCTGTCCGTGGTCCTGACCCGGGGGATGCTGCTTAGTATAGGTCACCACATTTTGGAAGGGCCAGAGAGAAGACAGAAAGTGGGCAGAGAGCAGGATGATGATTCCAGAAAGGGCCTTGAGGAGAAAAGAAGAGGGTATAGGAGAGCATTCTTCAAAAATTTGAAGAGGGGGCTGGGGATTTAGCTCAGTGCTTCCACCGCCTGCCTTGCAAGTGGGAGGACCTGAGTTTGATCTCCCTTACCAAATAAATAAATAAATAAATAAATAGATAAATAAATAAATAAATATGAAGGGACTGTCCTGTGGGAGAGAGACAAAAGTCACTTGGCCCGGAGGGAAGAGTGAGGGCCTGTGGATGAGAGTTGCATGGGAAAGGGCTATTAGTTCTGCTTCAGGGCAGAGCTTTGAAATATTAAAGCCCTTGGTTTCTGGGATGATGCTTATGAAATCAATCAGCTGCCCTCATGTCGCATGCTTAGGCAGGAACTGGACAGCCATTCTTGTGGACAAAGCAAGGCAACTGCATTCATGGAGGTGGCACACAGGTGGAAAGGCAGCCTATGGCACTTGCTCTGGGCCTCTAGGTATAATAAAAATCAACTGCTTTTCATTAAAATACCTAGATTTTTTAAAATCCAGAATAACTGGTAAATTGAAGCTAGCATGTTAGAACTGCAATAATTGTTTGCAGCTGATACGTGATGTTGTTAGCTTCCTATTTTTACAATAAATTACCACAAACTTAGTGGTTTAAAACATCACAAATTTATTATTTTACAGTTCTTCAGATTAGAAGTCTGAAACAAATCTCAATAAACTAAAATCAAGGTGTTAGTAGGGATATAGGAGAGAATCAGTTTTATTGCCTTTCCCAGATTTTACAGGGTGTCTGAATTCGATGGCTGCTGTCCTCCCTCTGTCTCTACTCAAAGTCAGCAGTATGATTTTGTTCTTTAACTCACTTCCACCACCATCTCTCCCTCCATCTTGGTTACTTTTCTCATTGCTGGGACAAAACACTCAATTTTTAACTCAAAGTTAAAGGAGGAAAGGCTTATTTTGACAGTTTGTAGAGGTTTCAGTTCATAGTTGACTGGCTCCAAGGTGAGGAGGCATGGCCAGAGGGGTATGGGAGAGGAGAAACAGACCATGGCAGGCAGACAGAAGCTGAAGCAGCAGTGACAACAGCAACCTTCTTTCTGACCCTTATATCCTATCCAGGCTACCCACCCTTAGAGTGGGTAGCACTCACACCCAGGTTGGGCCTTCCCATTATCCACACTCAGAGCTATGCCAAACCAATAAGTGGACTGATTTAGTAATCACACACCTTTAATCCCAGCATTACACATTCTAGATCCAGCCACTTCTGAAAATCCCCACCTATGACTGCATGAGGCTTTGGAGGACATCTAGACACAAGCCTCAACACCCTCTCTGATTCTTTTAAGGATACTTTTGAATACATTGGACTAACCCAGATAAACCAGATTTAACTCCCCGTCTCAAGAGCCTAACCTTAATTACATCTGCAGAGTATCTTTTAGCATGTAAGGTAACATCCATGGGTTCTAGAAATTAGGACATGGACATCTTTGGAGGCAATTAGTCTGCCTAGCCCACATGACCACCTTTTTAGGCCTTGCTGAATGGAGCTTATGTATTTGGTTTACCTGCTTCTCTGTAGACATTTGCTTCTGATTCCTGGGTTAAAGGACCTGACTTGATAACCACTCTTCCTGTGGGTATTCTATAACTAAAAAAATAAGATTTTGCATATGAAGACTACATACATTAATAAAAAACCTTTTTCTCTTAAGAACCTGGAGACCAGAAGTAAAAGGAGTCATTGAAATTTTAAAAGTTGTTTAGAAGTGATGATTTGATTGCAAGATGTCACATAATCAATTAAACATATTATTGAGCATGTGCTGTGTTCTGCACAGCACTAGAAATATGCAAGACAAAGCATAAAACAGCAAACAGTGCTTCTGTTTTTCTCCCACTCAATAAAACATTTCAGAATACAAGTAGGGAAGAATGATATGAATATAGAAATGACCTTGAATGTGTTGTAATTTACAAATAGGCCTAATAATTTCAAATGTCACTGCTTCAACTGAGATTCTGATAAATAAGTTATGTCACACTTCACTGCTTACCATCATCTAGTTGGACTGAGAATTTCTCGTTTATGACATGATCTCTGGCCTTTAGAAAGGGGCTTTTATCTGTTTGCAGAGAGAAGTGTTCGAGGATGAAATCAAGAGCAATATGATATCATGGGTGCACATAAGTACTTACACATGTGGTATAGACATAGGTGCTAAGGGGTCTGGAAGGGCATGATGGTGACCTGCCCCTGAAGGATGCTTGGTGAACATCACCCCACCACAAAACAGATACTTTCTGGTTCCACAAAAAGGCTGTAGGGAGAAGAAACCAACTCTGGGTAACTTAGATTGAAAAATAATTCATTGGAAGGTTTCAGAAATGTTCTGGAAAAGCATGCCTCTGCAAAGGTTAGGAAGGAGAGCCTCTCTTGACACTGGGAAGCAGGATCTGACAGCATTTACTTCCAAACAGTACAGTCAGGGTGAATCTGCTCTGACCTTGTGTCTTCCTTCCTGACATGCACTTCTCAGAGGATAAGTCTGATTGGCTGAGATGGGTCCAGCCTCGGCCCCGGGAAGGCAGACATGTTGATTGATGGACCCACCAAGATAGAAGGAAATAGGATATTGCTGCCAGGAGGAGAAGAGTTGGCTGCTGATATCAGCTGTAACTTATTACTTGAAGTGGTTCTTAGAGTTGAGACTCAGGCAATTCCACAGGCCCTTTAGCATTTTACTCAGGACTCTGGGTGAACTGGTGATGTGAAGTAGCGGAGAGAGCTGCTAATAAACTGAATGATCTTGGTAGAGTCCATTTTCCTTTCTCAGCCCCAGTTTCTCTTCATAAAACAAGAGAAGTAGCCTAAAAGAGCTTTAAGTTCCTTCTCATTTCCAAATCTAGAGCTCTTTTCTGGTATAAATGCCTGGGAAGATCATCTTAACATTAAAAATTAGCTTAACATGTACCTGCAGTTCAGGATGAGAGTGATTTTTCAAAATATAGATACAAACATTTTCTATAAATTTACAGTGATTCATGAATCAAAGGGAGAGGGGTGGGAGGTTATTCTCTGAGATTCTTGTGGGTGAAGGATGTTAAGGAAGCCTGTGGCACTGATGGCTGGAAACAGCAGAAATGACCATAAAGAGTTGGTGTGAGACAGCATGGAAACAAACACTGCAGCAATAGCCCTGTAACCCTGAAACTTGGTGCATAGGGGATACTATTTCCCAACTCTGGGTGCTTGTGGGATAAGTAGGATTGCTGCCCTCTGAAGTTGTGCAATGTGGCAGCCAAGAGGCCAGGATGGCGTAAGTATGTGACATCTCAAGAGAGGCCAAGTGAGCACCCTGGAGGGCCAGAGGAGGCATTTTTTTCTCCAGTTGACTGAGGTGAGATTTGCTCTTTCAGCAGCCTGTCTTTGCTCCTCTCTGAGCTGAATCCTCTCACTGCTTTTAGCTCTGCTAATCCATGGTATTCGCGGAGAAGTAACAATGGTGGGAAGCATTTGCTGAAAAACTACAAAGTGCTGGAAACTTAGCACTTCCTATATAGTAATCCTCTCAAGATTCCGAATAGTCTCTTGCCTCGGGACCTAACTCCTATCTTGGAAGCTCTGGAGGACTCAGAAAAATAAGGATGTGGAATTTTGCTCAGGTTGGGGCTATTCTTACATAAGCATATAGAGGAAAAGAGAAAACTAGACATACATGATAAAATGAGTACAGCTAGATAAATAATAATAAGGAGACCAACTGGGGTAGCTCGTCTGTGTCCCAAGGAGCACAGGGTTAGGAAGTAGGGAACAGGAATTCAAACTGAATTCAAAGTGGTGCTTTTCTCCCTTGGTCTTACTGGTCTACCCACAGAGAAGAGCGTGTGCTTTGGTATGTCCCAAGATCAGAGCCTGCTCAATGCCAGGCCAGCATCTTTAGGAGCCTTGGGCCCAGTCTCTGTATGCTTGGCTGTTGTGCTGCCTGTTTCTGCCTTCCATGACCTCTCCCTGCTGAGTTTATCTCTGGTCATGTGACCTAGCTGCCTGGACTCTTCTTTGTCCTGAAATAGTCTATTGGTTTTCATGTAGGAAAGACTATACTGGTGGGTTTGGCTCATTTGTGTGAAGTGGTGAGACTGCTGGAGGTGACAACAGGAAGTCATATTGTGCAATCTGACCTAGTATAGGCAAGAAGGACCCACCAAGATCCCATGGGGGTAGGTACGAAGGAGAGCTCAGGAGCACAGGTGAGCCCAGGCACAGATTCCCTTGCAACTTCTGTGCTGCCCAAGTCTCTCTTTTGTGTTGCCACTGGCCTCTGCTGATCTGGGTTGGAGGGTTATGCTGTCCTTGGGGATTAAGCTGAGCATGCCCTTCTATAGTGTGTCACTGTCACCTGTCTACTTTCAAATTTTTAAAAAATCTCCCTCCTCTTGGCTCTTAGTCCTCACTCCATCCTTGTCTACCTTCTTTCTTTCTCTGTGGAACAATTCTATTATATTGCTGTGATTATATATTTTATAGCATTTATTTTTGGATGGGTGATATAGATATGTGATAAAAACCACTAATTGGCCCACCATGTGCCAGCAAGAACTTTTCCTCCTAAACTCCCTTCCTGGAGGAACTGTTGTCTGTTTCTTGTACATTGTTTGGCCTGGGTGCATATGAGGTTAGAGTTAGACCTTACAAAACCACTTAGTTTATAGGTCGAAGTGGTCACCTATTAGCAATTTCACATGGTTCAACAAAATTCAAGATAAGCATGGGACCTATATCTTATCACCAATTGTCATTACCATATTTTCGTGTGTATTATCCACCTCCATTCATTGAGCTATAAACTCCATGGAGCCAGGAAGTGCTTTGTTCACTGCTTTGTCTCCAAGACCTGGCATCAAAGTAGCTCTCAATAAATGGACATAACACTCCTTTTCACAAATGGTAGCCAACTCAGTACACAATTCTGCATCTTGCCTTTCTTATTTAACACTATATTTTTCCTATCGTTCTTTGTGGGTACATGTAAATCAGCTTTGTTTTCTAATGGCTGCATAAAATGTTCGTCTCTGCTGGGGATATACTCTAATTAATATGACCAGTCCCTTTCTGATGGCCACCTAGGTTGTTCTCAGTCTCTTGCCATTACAAACACAAATGCCTACATATCCTTGCACAGATCTGTTAACCCGTAAGTGCATACATAGGAAGCTCCCCAAATACAGAACTACTGTTTCTGAGGTTCTGATGCTATTTTTGAGTATACATTGCCTAATTGTTTTCTAGATCTTCAGGGAGGAATCATCATTCTTATGGGTTGGATCTTTTGTCTTTTTTATGCTAACTCTGGGAAGCAATCTACTCATTTTCTTGTGCTCTACAGAACCACTTCAGTGGGGCAGTGACCACACACTGTTCTGGCTTCTTGAGGTTTGTCTTGCTCCTCCCCATGGTGGTTACCAGCAATCCATTCTTTGCATTTTAACCTGTTACATCTATATGAGAAGATAGATTTCTCAGCATGATTCAACCAAATTCTTTTTGCTATTGGAAGCCACTATAATTGTTAGTTTGGGCACAGCTGCCACATAGGTACAAGATACCAAAACAATGGAGTGAGGGAGGCACTGCCACAAAGGAGCCATCAGGGTGCAAGAGAACACATCTCCTCCTTTCGTTTGCATTCCCAACTCCTGCCTGTGGATTGTCGCTCCCACCCCCATCCAGCACGTTCAGGTTCAGCTCACGATCATGAAGTGCCTATTAGATGCCAGGTGCCTTCTGCTCAAAACTTGATTTAACTTTAAGAAGGTGAAAGAATGAAACTAGCCACATCTTGTAGAGGGTGCAGTAGGGGCTGAATGAAGTAGAATGATTTGCCAGAATGGGCTTTTAAAAAACATAAGACTGAGTCAGTTCCTGTTTTATACTTCCTGCAAAGCCCTCCCATGTTCTCTGTGCCCCTGCCAACATCTCCCACTTTGTATCCCACGCCCTTCCTCTCACTTCTCATATAGGTTGAATGAGTATTATTTGGTTTGCAAGGTCCTATGAATAAATCTCTAACTTGTAAAAATCAGAAAATACTACATGAAATTTTACATTTAAAAAATTTCTGTTGACAACTCAAAGCTTTGGTGACTCTGCCTTCTGAGTTGGCAAGAATTGGATAGACACTCGTGGTGGCTCCTTCTCCAGGGGCCATGTGCCCTTTGGTTTGCCATACTACCTGTTCAGATCATTTCGCTCACTCATGCTTGGTTCCCATGGCATTTGATTTATGCGATTTTTCACTCTGAAATTTCACATCCATTTTCTATCAAAATTGGAAATAGCAGGGAATGTGAGTAATTAAAAAAATGATATCCATGTTTGATAATTTGCATAAATGCCTAAGCTTACCAATACAAACAGCAGATGGTTGAAGGAGAGCAGGTGAAGAAACAACATTTAAGATTACATGGCTCAGAATATAAGTAGCTTTTTATATTTAAATATTCATTGTCCCTTTGCACACCAATACTTATTTACAATAAATGCAGGCAAAAAAGCAGCTACTTGAAATGATTACATTGAGCAATTTCTGTTGCTGGATGTTTTTAAAAGTGATTATTTTTAGCTGCTGCCCACCTCGCAAGTGCAAGGTCCTGAGTTCAATCCCTGGTACCAAAAAAAAAAAGTGATTATTTGAATTAATCAGTGCTTGTAACTTACATACATGCTAGTCAGCTTTGCATTGTTGGGACAAAATACCTGACATACACAACTTAAAGGAAGAAGGGTTCATTTTTGGTTCATGGTTTCAGAGGTTTCAGTCCGTGGTCAGCTGACCCCAAGGCAGAAAAATCATGGTAGAAGGGCATGGCAAAGGAAAGATACTTAACTCATGGCATTTGGAAAGCAGAGAGCAAGGGAAGAGCCCAGGAGGAAGAGGCCAGGGACCAGATAGAGTCTCCAAGTTTACAGTGCATGTTCTACCCAGACAGGTGCAGAAGTGTGCTTTACTAATCCCCCAAGCATCTCTGAAGCCAACCAGTTGATGATCTAGACTTCTGTTAAACATGCCAGCAGTGCCTGTTGTAGTCCAGAATCAGAAATGTGTCATTTTCAGAGAAACAGATAAAATAGTTATAAAAAAGTATTTTTACTTTTTTATCTTTATTTGTGTATTCCTAAAGACATTAGTGGAGTTCTAATATATAATACACTGTAATAATTCTTAAAATTGCCTTTGCTTTCAATTTCTACTCTTCTTGCCTCAGGTCATAGATTGAATAATAGACTTCTAATATGTCCATGTCCTAATTCCTGGACTCTGTGAAATGTTACTTTATATGATAAAGGGGCTTTCAGATGTGACCAAGTTGAGGATTCTGAGATGGGAGAGTATTCTGTATTATCCAGGTGGCTCTAATGATATAATCACCAGTATCCTCCTAAGAGGAAGACAGAAGAAGGTTCCACTTGAGTGTAAGAAGGCGAGTGATGACTTAATGACTGAGGAGAAGTGCTGAGCTTCCTGCTTTGAAAATGGAAGAAGGGGTCATGAGGCAAGGGATGCTAGGACCACAGCTCTAGGAGATGAGAAAAACAATGAAATTAATTTCTTCCCGATCCTCCAGGAAGAGTACACCTCTGCTGACATATTGATTTCAGTCCAGAGCAACTGATTTGGGGTTTCTGGCATCTACAACCACAAAAGAATAAATGTATGTTGTGTTAAACCACCAAGTTTCTGGTAATTTGTTATACCAGCTATAGGGAGCTAAGATATTCTGTAAATGGACTCTTTCTTTGTATATTCTCAACCTCTACATGGAAACTTTCCAGCCCTTTTTGGATTCAGTTTTATAGGCAATAGAAGGCAGCACACATAGGGAATTAGAATAGTAAGTCATCTTCTTTCTTCATCCCATGATTCCTTTCCAGGACAGGCACCTAAAAATACAGCAAATGAGATAATGGGGACATGCAACTACATGAACTGTCATCCACATCGTGACCCAAATGGGTAGGAGGAGCAGCATGTCTGCAGAATCCAGTCTGTCTTAGTCATGTATCCCTCTTATTTATAATGTCTTTGCTTTTATGACTTTGCTCTTTCTGTACAAGCCCATCTAAAGTGTTCCTGGGCTTTCCTCTGACATGGCCCTATCTAGACTCTTTGTGGTTCTGCCTCTAATTACCGTGTGCTTCATTTACACAGGGTTTTACTCATTCTCTTGTCACTGGTATAAAGTGGGAGTCTCATTGCCAAGGCAACCAGAAGTGGGAGCATGTACAATTTCAGCCTTGTCCAAGAACTCAGCTGTCCTTGGTATACTCCCATTGTGTTCTGGCTTTCCTGTCTCCCATAGCCAAAATAGTGCAAACTATTCCACGGTCATCTCTGTTCATACTTTTTCTGTTGTTAATATTTTAGCAAGTATTTAAATTTGTTCCTGAATCGACCAACTTGGTTCTTTAATTTCCCCTAGATAATACTTATGTCTGTTCCTTTTTCTATGTAGATTTCATATCTGAAATTCCTCTATGGTAATTATTGCTTTCAACACTTTCTACATGGGGTTTCTCTTTTTTTCTACCCCACTCTTGACTCCATACCTCACCACTGGAATTAGAATCTAGGATTTTTGTTTCTGTTCTCCATCTGGGCTGGATCGCTCAAAAATGGATGGAGGATCATATTCCCCATATAGAAAGACATATGGAGGGCTCAGAAATGTGGTTCTAATTTTATATTGACTTCTACATATTCTTCTTACCCTTAACATACACCAAAAACTAGTGTGACTCTTAATGTCCTTAATATCAGTTGCTGCACCCTTAGTGCAACAAACTAGATTTTCCTACTCTAAGTTTTAAAGGTTTGTTCCTTAAAAAATATTGGTAAATTTTGGCATGAATGAAGGACTCCTGGTACCTAAAGGGGAACTATCATTCTCACAAAAGACGTAGTGTCACTGCCCATTGGGTGATTTTTGTTTACAAATATGGTCTCTTTGACTTACACATGATCTTAAATTGTAATGAGTTGGCAACTTTTAAAACAGGAGGATTTCACAGAAAAGTATGATTTCTGAATTATCGTGAAATACTGAAAGATCTGACAGCCTCATACAAGTATTCTTTTGCATACAGGTTGAGTTGAGTAGTTGCTGCACCTGGGGATGAAGGGGAAACCTTTGTTCCTCTCAAGATGGTTTTTACTCACCTTACCTTGTTCAAGTATTTTACCTGCCTGATGGCTGTAAGCACCTGAATTTGCAGATTCTCTCAGGGAGAAAGGCAGTTTTAGAAATCTACACTGACAGCCTCCCTCACCCACCCACCCTTTGGGTCCATGAATATTCCTTTGCTACATCTTGAAATGGGTCATTCAGCCTTTAGAATGAAATGTTTGATGCTGCCCACACAGCCATTCCTTCTGTAATCACCTCTCCCTGGGGAATTTTAATATCTTAAATTCCTTACCTCTTCACTGAAGATCTGCTAGTGGGTCCTCTATTTGGATGTTCATCTCTCACTGTCTAGAGTCTCATCATATTCTGAAGGGCTTGGGCCTTCTAAGGTTGTCAATTCAATATTTAGACTGTGCTCACCATAAAGTAGCAAGGACCTTGGTGTTTCCTCATCTTGTAATATTATTTATCTTGCTATTTTATGCCACTTAAAATTTCTAATCTGGTGTGTGAGGTCTTCTGAGAGATTCCTTAAATTTTAATGGGAGAGAGCTAAGGGAAACTATGAATTTCTCTGATGATAATGAAATTGATAATGAGTATGATCTTAATGCTATTTTTTATGGGAAAGCTGCCACCAGGATAGTTACATGCCAGGATAAATGGTCAACAGACATCATTGCATGTCTCCTAAAGGCAGGTACTATCTTGGCTTACCAATGAGTAAACTGAGGCTCATAAAAGTTAAATATAGTCTCAAAGGCCATTGTGCTGGACAGTGCATTTGTCTCACCAAAACTCATCTGTCTTTTGGTGGCTGCGATAATTTTCCATGCGATATCCACCCCTCCTACATGCAATTCTTGTCTTTTGGAGGGAGAAATCCATATATCTCAGGTTTAGAATCAATCAGCACAGCTCCCATTCATCGACAATGGTGATTGTTTCATTGATTTATATAAATTACAGTTAAGGATAATGATATGGAGATTTGGTTGGCAGGCTTCTGAGAACCTGTGCTAATGGCCATAGAAGAACATAGAAGCTCCTAGAATGGTTGGCATTTTCCCATATTTTGTTTATGAAGCTCCTAGAATGGTTGGCATTTTCCCATATTTTGTTTATGGAAGAGACTCAGGAGAGGTCCTGTCCAGTCTATGATATTACAGACAGGAAACAGGTCAAAAAAGGAAAGGTAACTTGTCCAAGCCAATTGGGGTTCAAGGCTATGTGAGCTGGCCCCAGGTCATGCATTTCTTTCCCACATTACAGGTCCTTTATTACTTTTTCTGCTCATCACACTAATTACATGGATTTTTTTTCTCAGGGATTCAGACTCAAGTCTACAGTTCATGGTTCAGTAGGTAGAACAAATTATTGGGGTGCAGGTGCCTGGAGTTTGTATGTGAAGTCTTCCCTCTTATTGCAGCCAAGACTAAGACCAACATGATGGGAAAGCAGCTGAAGTTCCCCAGTATTGCATCAGTTTCTAGAGAAAGAGGAAAAGGGAGTTATTGAGGACAGCAAGATATAGAAAGGGTGAGGGAAAGACACAGAGCAAAAAGGGGCTTATGGGATGTTGTTCAAAATCAAAAGAAGGCTGATGGATAGAAAGGAAAAGTCTTTGTCTTTATTCTTCAAATACAGTGAAATAGTGTAGATTGCATAATCCAAAGTGTATTTTCTCAGTATTCCATGCTAAGGTTCCTTGAAAGACTTTTGAGTCCCTTTATGGAACTTTAGAATATAACTCAAGGCTTAGTACTTTCAACAAGCAGCTGATTGGTGGAAAAGGAGAATTGTATGAAGCAATTTTAGAGGAATTTCAAGAAAGAAGGATATTTGATTTCTACCTTTTCTTTTGATAGTCAAGCCATGATTATCTTTCATTTTCCTTTTAGGAGGAAAATTTTCTTTTACTGCAGTAAATGAGTAACAGAGGAAGCAGCAGTTAATACACAATTGCTCTTCATGGGTGGTAGGCAGAATGGTACTCAAAGAGGCCCACATCCTTATCCTTGCCACCTGTGGAGATACTGCCTAACTTGATAAAAGGAACTTTTGCAGCTGTGATTAAGTTACAGCTTAAAATGAACAGATTATCCTGGATTATTAGAGTGGCTGCAATATAATGAAAAGGGCCATTCTAAGAGAAGGAGTGAGGTGGAGGGTCAGGGCCAGGGGAGATGTGACAACAGAAGCCGAGGGAATAGGTGGGAGCAATGCAATTTCTGAGCTGAAGACTTAACTCAAGGAATATGAGAAATCCCTAAAAGCTGGAAATGGATTTTCCTTTAAAGCCTCGATAAGGACACAGTCCTGTTGCCCTTACATAATTCTCCAGGGTTAGAACCTAAGACCCCCAGAATTGCAGGATGATCATGTATATGATTATTAATCCACCATGCTTGTAGTAACTTGTGCAGCAGCAAACAGATACTCATTCACCCCCTATCAGGACCTGTGCTCAGTGTTTTGTGTACATATCTTGCTTGGTTCTTACCACTCCTTCCTTTAGAGATTAAAAAATGCAGTGTAGAGAGGTAAGTTAATACACGTAAGGGCACTTCATTAGTCTAGCAGTTGGATCAGGCTTTGAACCCAGACAGTGGGTACTAGAACCTGGCCCTCTTCTTCCTGCCTACTTGAGCACAGACACAGAAAATCCTTCATGGCACATCAGTTGCCCAGCAAGCTGCCTTATCTATAAAGTTCTGTTCTGTTCTGAGGGGAATAGCACACTTGCAAAATGGGAATCATGATGTATCTGGTTTAACTTTGTTCTGCTGGTGCAGTGCTTCTGTTGGCTCCTGTCTAAAACAAAGGGAGAAGGATTCCAGGTGTGCTCATGTTCCACTCACCCCCATCCAGTGTGTTTGTTACCTAACTAGCCATCCTGGGAGCCAGCTCTGAGATGCTGTGAGGATAAAGTGGTGCGTATAACTAGAAATGAATGCTACTATATCACCCAAAAATCTCTGGAGGGAGGGGGCAGTATTGTGACACCGGCAGAAGTATAGAGGGGGTTGGAGGGGGCAGCATCCCCAATGTCCCAAGAAGGAAATAGGAAGGGCTTTGAAGGGGCAGGAAGGGAGAAAGGAAGAGAGGTTGTGCAGGAGGGAGTCTGACACTGAAATAAGTCTGAAGGATACATAGAGTTGAATACAGTAATATAAAAACAGAAAAGAAATAAGATTTCACAGGGCAATATGCAAATCCCTACCACAATTGGTTCTATGATGAGCCAGCAGACCGTATATACATTTATATATCCCACATCACAAAGTTTACCATTTTAACCATTTTAGACAGTGCATCACCACTGTCTAATTCCAGCATTGTTTGTTATTCCAAATGGAAAGCCTGTCCCTGTCAAATAGTCACTCCTCATCTTCCTCATCCTTCCTTCCTCCCTTTTCTGGAAATTACCCATCTGCGTTCTTCTGTATGGATTTGCCCATTCTGGATATTTCATACAAGTAGAATCCTGTTATAAATTCATGTCATGGTATTGTGATTCACTTCTTTCACTTAGTGTAAAATTTTTAAGATTCATCCATTTGCAGCACGTGGCAATAGCAACAAGTAGATATGGATTAAATAGCAATTATAGCACTGTGGCTGACCTATGACGTGTACATGGGAAAGATTCATCTGGTAGAATGAGGTAGGGCCTTGTCATGATGTAGAGAGGTCTCCATGAAACCCTATATCTTATGTTTATGTTAAAATTAATGGACTAGAATGGGATAATTTCTTTCTTTCTTTTGTTTTTTTGGTACCGGGGATCGAACTCGGGACTTTGCACTTGTGAGGCAGGCGCTGGAACCACTGAGCTAAATCTCCGGCCCAATAATTTCTTACATAAACACAGGTGTATCAAAGCACAGACAGAGTTTTTGGTGGAGACACGACCAATATTAGCATAAGAGTGGTTGCTGTAGGGGAGAATTTGGGGTTAGGGATGGTGGTCTCTTAATGTTTGGTTTTGTTAAGGGAGAATATATTCATAAATGTTGGATGTATCCATATAAATGCAATTAATTGAAAGAAAGCAAGAAGATGCATGAAAGACAGAAAGAAAGAGACCACTGATGTCAAGAAAAGCACAGGAGCAAGCCACGTGAGGAAAAAGTTTCATGGAGGGGAATTTGAGTGAACCTGTTCTTGGGCTACTGCTCTACCCATTAGGGCTGGAGTAGAGTGAGTGGGGAATGCTCACCTTCTCCCCACCGTGACAAGCTGATTTTACTTATACCATCTCCGACGCTGGTGATTATTGGTTTGTGCCAGCCATAGAAAGTTGAGAAGCCAGCTCAGGACAAAGCCACCCTTTCGAGTGTCCTGCTTAGTAATCAGTGTTTTGATTTGTGTAAATTGTGTAAAGATGAGCATTCCTTCTTAGGGACCTCATAGCAATTAACCACTCAATGTGTGAGAAATCACATTGTGGTTTGTTTGTTTGTTTGTTTTTCCCCAAAACTTGGCCATAGAGGACTCAGACCAGAAAAATGAACAGCTTTATTTTTGTTGTATTTTCCTTGTCAAGGACTCTGAGTTCTAATTTGAGATCCCTGCCCCTATTCATTCACTCATCTTCAGAAGAATAGTTTAATGAGTGGTTAATCTTAGTAGATGCTATGGGATTAAAAAAATAGGTATAGCATGTCTTCAAGGATGGAACTTCAGTGTATTGCAAGAGATAGATGCTCAACAACACCAACAACAGCCACAATATTACATGCATGTGATTATAAATCCTGCCAACGAAAATTCTGGGTAGGCAAGTGAAGTTGGAATATTACTTGCAGGTGTGCATGCCACAATCCACTCAGGGACATCACTTGGGAGGAGATGTCTGGTTGAATTTCCACACTCTTGGACTCAGGCAATTAATTTTCATTCCTAATGGTTATGGAAATGGGTAGGAGGAGGTCTTCTGGAGTTCAGCTTGGATTTAGCTGCGCTCAGGCTCTGTGCATGTCGACTGAGAGAATGGCCGTTGGGAGTCCAGGGAGCACGGTTCAAAGCATGGTTTCCAAGGCATAGCTTGGTGGAGGAGGCCTAGCTTTGCTTTTTGTCTGGACAGAAAGGGCAGGTTATAATACAGGCAGAGGTCGCTACTGGAGATCACCTTCTACTCTGCCTAGCTGTCATTCTCAGGATTATCTTGCTTATTCCTTTTCTAGCATCCATACCTTCCATCTTTCTATTACTTCATTTCCAAACTTGTTCCCCTTTATTTTCTTTCCTTCCTGAAGCTTCCTTCCTTTCTTTCTGCTCTCTTCTTTCCTTGTCTTCTTCCTTTTACTGCTTGCTCTCTTTTTCATTCATTTCCTTTCCTCCTTTGTCTACTATTTTACTTCTTTGCTCACTCTTGTTCATTATATATATAGTTTTCTTTGTTTTGTATTTCTTTACCTCTCTGAAAATCTCCTCCTCATTTTCTCAGATCCGCTGAAGGTACCAGATGGATTTTACAAACTTTAGCTTCACTATTCCTTCCTTAAGTGGCAATGAGCATTATAGGGATCACATACCCTTTGCACTGAAAAGCATTTTCAGGATATAGTATTTGGGCAACCACTCAAAGGAGGACTTTGGGGAATGTAAAGTGCAAGAATGACAAGCATTACAAGCACAGGTGTGTGGGAGGTGGGCGTGTTGTTTTTACATGACTGGCAACTTTGGCAATTTATGTTTGGGGAGATCTCATTCTGGTAGGAGGAAGGCCAGCTTGACTCTGCCTCTGCTGGTTCACGTATATACGAGCCTCCCCTGTGAAGCTGGACCAGTGTATCCTGGAAGAGTGGAGCCTCCTCCTGGTGTCTTGGCCCAAACAAAGACCATCCTTGCCTTTTTTGTACCTCCTCTGTGGGAGAACACGTAGGAAGCCTTTTAATGATCCTGTTATCTCATTCATTTCACCCATGAAGCTGCTTAAAAACTCTTCCCTTCTTTTGTTTCCCAAATTATCTTGCCCATCTCTAGCATATGCTGTTTGCCCCACCTCCTCTCCTCTCTGATCTCCTGGCTGCTCTTTATTGGCTCAGTGTTGTTTTCTCTTTATTCCTTTTCAACCCCCTTCCCCAGGCTATATCTGGTCAGTTTCTGCTTGTCATTCTGGTCTCTTTAGGGTGGCTTTCTCCTTTGGAGTCATTCTTTGTTTCCATTTTTTCCATTTCTCATCATTTGTCCTTCCCTTCTTTCCTTTCCCCTGCCCCTCCCACTACCCCTACCCCTTTGGACCTTTTCTTCCTATTTTACATTATCAATTATTCATTCTAATCATTGGTACATTTTAGGTATACAATAGAATGACATTCCTCATTGGAAATTTGCACCTTTACATAGTCTCTCTTGGTTCTTATTTTTCACCCTTGCCCAGCCCTCCCTTCAACCCCTCCATTCCTCCCTATTTACAAAGATTTTGTTCCTATTTTTCCATTTTCTCATATTAATCCCATTCCCTTCTATCCTTTCCCCTAGCTCTCCCACTTCCTTCCCCTTTGCCCCTTTTCTTCCTATTTCACATGACCTATTATACATTTTAGTCCTTATTTACACTTTCAGTTTCGCACACCAGAGAAACTATTCGGTATTTATACATGTGTGTCCTATTTATTTCACTTAAGAGTATCGCCTCAATGTGCAAACTGGAGTCATTCTTAACCTCTGCTGTGGAAAGATACTTTAAAGTATTTGGAAGAAAATCTTCATACACATAAAACAGATTTCATTTCTCTTAATTTCAAGGCATTGCTCAGTTCTCTGAAACTCATCTCTATATCCCCTGGCCGGTCTCTGAGTGCCTACCTCCCCCGTCACACCCTATCACATTAGTTTGCATTTATTTGCTTCTTAACCTTTATAGTCAGCTGGAATTAGATTGTTTATTTGTTTGCTTATTTGTTGTCATCAAGATCCCAGCCAAGAATACCTCCATTGCCATAGCAACTGTAGGCAATAGGAAGCACTTTCAAGATAAAACAAATCAATGACATGGAGATGTAGAGCCAAGAATTCTGTTTATTATTTTTCCCACGCTGTGGTGATTTAGATGGCTATTACCTGAAACAGGCCAAAAACTCACGATGCTATACCTGGTGGTTTCCATTTGTATTCAAATCTTCCCGTCTGTGGTCTTCTCTTCTATTTGCTCCTTGTCTATTTTGATAGAAATCAATAGTTTCCCTCATCTTTCTCCTGCATTTAGAAAAGCAAATCGGCTCTCCAGTCTCCTGCTCCATTGACACCCAGAGGTTATCATCTTAGGGAAGTTGATCCCTGGGGCAAAATATAGTTAAGAGAAAGTTTTCCTCCTAATTGATTGGAGCCCCTTGCTGAGACTCACTCGTTCTCCCTCCCATTGGGGATGTGGAAGGCTCCATAGTTCCCTGAACAATGACATTTTGCTTTATTGCCTTGGAGAGAGGAAGGTACAAGATGCAGGCACAGGCAATATGAGGCAAGTAACCCAAGTCACCTCTCCAAATAGCTCAAAGAAACCATCCAGGAGCTGATAAATGAGCTTTGTATTCTGACAAGTGCAAGGCCCTCTTCAGCAGTTTGCCTTAGAAATTGGAAAAATGAAACTAATAGGTGAAGATCTAGAGTTTCGTTTTGTTTGTTAAGTGGGAAGGGAGGTGTTTCACAGCTTTATCCTTACTGCTGAGCATTTGTACAAGAGATGAGATTATAGCATGCAGGATAATATTCTGTGAGATGAATTTTTCTTCTCTTGCTACAGAGTGTTCAAGCATAAGATATCTATTTACATTTCATGTAGGATATCAGTCACTCTTTGCAAGTGAGCAGAAATGAAGGGCCATAGAATACCAAGGGACGATATGCTTCTGAAATCTAAGATTGTAGTGAGAATAAGGGCTGCACCCTTTTCTTCAGGAGCCACCTATACTGACTTGTGCACCCTCAGGCCTTGAGATTCTGTTGACTGACAGCCTGCGGTCTCTACCAGTAGGGGTTGGTATTGGGGCAGATTTAGGTTTCATTTTGTCAAAGTTATGTATGTGTATGTGTATGTGTATGTGTGTGTGTTAGGAAAGTCACCTTTTTTTGAAGTGCTGGAGATTGAACCCAGGGCCTTCTCAATATCACTACTTTTTAATATTTTTGAGACAGGGTCTGGTTAAGTCACCATATTGCCTAGGCTGGGCTCAGACATGTGATCCTCCTGCCTTGGCCTCCCAGAGTGCTTGGAGTACAGGTGTGAATCACTGTGCCTGGCAGGAACTCACTATTTACTCTGTGTCCTTGCTACCCCTTTGCAGTACAGGAGAAAGGTATGCCCATTCGCAGGAGGAATTTGAAGTGGAAGAGTCTCAACTCTTTGGGAAAATGAGTGAAACTTATTTTTAAAGGAAAGAAGGGAATGGAATAAATATGAGAAAAGGAAAAATGGAAACAAAATCTTTGTAAATCTGGAGGGGTGGAGGAGTTGAAGGGAAGACAGGCAAATTGGGGGAAAAAAAACAAGAACCAAGATGTATCATCTAAAAGTACAGATTCCCAATGATGAATGTCATCATATTGTATACCTAAAATGTACCAATGAAATTAATGCATAAAAAAAGCAGGCATAGGTCTGTGACATCCATACACATCATATGCCAATGAATATTGACCAAAAGCTAATAATTATTAAAGCTAGATATATGATGACTCATCATGGAAAAAAGACGAGTGTTTATCATCATTATTAGTTGCAAGACAAAGTAACACCAGAAGGAAGATAGAAAAGGACAGAGTTTGGAACCCGCATTTTGCATTGCTGCTTTGAGTCCTCTTTGTCCTGATTTATTAGTCTTGGTTGAGGCAAAGTTAACTTCGTGTCAAATCAGGAACAATTTATAATCTCCCCATCAGCAAATGAGTAAGTATCCAGAATATTAGTCACAGAAGTGAGTTAGTTGGTCCTGTTCCTTGCCTCTAGTTGAAGGAGCTAAAGCAGGGCAGGTTATTTTCACCACAGACACCTTCCTCTTAATTTCAGGAACCGAGAAATATATTGACCTGTTTCTTACCATTGATGGCACAAAGAAATAGGACACTAACAGTTGGCAGTCAGTTGCAGAGAGTGAAGCTGCCCTTTTACTGCTGAGCAAATAGAATCTCTCTCCCTGCTCCATCTTCACACGGGAGCACCAGCACCAGAGCTCCCAGACATATAAATCCCTCTCTTCTCCTCTTCCTGCTTCCTCTATAAGTTCTCTTACCCTCTGAAAAGCCTTCTTACTGAGAATCATGATTACAGGTTGAAATCACGTTTATTTTACCATTTGAACCATTTAATAATCCAGAGTTGGACTCAGGGGTCAGAAGACCAAGATTCAGCTATTTCTTCACCTGGGGACATCATTTCTTCCCATGAGACCTGGTTTCCTTATCTGGAGTTAATAATAGTACCTGATAGGAGGCTGTCGGTAGCATTACATCCTAACTCCCAGAATGTGCTGAGTGTAGTGCCTTATTAAGAAAAGCCAGGTTGAGACAGGCCTGTGCACGCCCTACCGAGGTCCTGAGTCTTGTGGAAGACGCCGAATCACCCCGGTGCAGACAGGCAGGTCTGCCCACACCCTACCGAGGTCCCCAGTCGCGCGGAACACACGCCGAATCAGCCCGCTGCAGACTGGCAGGTCTGTGCACGCCCTACCGAGGTCCCGAGTCGCGCGGAAGACACCGAATCACCCCGCTGCAGACAGGCAGCCACCTGACTCCACAATACAAAGACGCAGAGGACACCAGACCACCAGACCAAGGTACTGAGTCCGACTGTTCCCGGCCCAGAGGTAGAGGCTTCTGAGCCATCGTCCCACTGCTCCTGGTCCAGAGGAAGGGGCTTCCCGGTCACCATCCCTCCGGCTGCTCCCAGCCCACAGGAAAGGGCTTTTGGGCCACCTTCTGTCCCGCTGCTCCTGGCCCAGAGGAAGGGGCTTCTGAGCCACCATCCCACTGCTCCTGGTCCAGAGGAAGGGGTTTCCCGGCCACCATCCCTCTGGCTGCTCCCAGCCCACAGGAAAGGGCTTTTGGGTCACCATCCCTACCGCTGCTCGCGGCCCCGTCCCACCTTACCCAGCTCAGAGGAGGTAATCCATGCAGGCGCTAACAGCCCCCCACCCCAATTGAAATGAGAAAACATGTAAATAAGTCTCAAAACCAGACTTCCAGATCACCTACAGAAACTCCAAAGGGAAATGAGATGGAACACTCTGATACTCAACCACCTGGACCCACTGAACTGGCAACAAAAGGGGATCTGGAAAAAATGAAATCAGAAATAATTTCTCAGATAACAGGAGAAATTGTGCCCCTAGTGCAAGACATGATTAATAAATCTAGAGAGGAGTTGAGGAACATGATGGAATCCCAACATAGGAAACAAATGGAATCCATAAAACAGATGCAAATAGATTTCCAGGACATGAAAAACTCCATTGAAAGTCTACACAGCAGAATGAGCCAATGTGAGGACAGAATTTCAGATATAGAAAACAAGATTGCAATTAGTGACCAGGAAAAGAAAAATTGCTTCAAAATTATAAGGGAACATGAGACATCAATCCAGCAGCTGCTAGATGTTGCAAAAAAAAAATAACATAAAACTGATTGGGCTCAATGAAGAAAGAGGAGAGAGTGAAGATGACATAAAAAACCTCTTCACAGAAATAATGGCAGAAAACTTCCCAAGCAGGGGAGAAGAGCTTGACATACAGATAAGTGAGGCATATAGGACTCCAAATAGCCTTGATCAAAAAAAGTCTACACATAGGCATATAGTTGTTAAGATTCCAGAAACCCAACAGAAGAACAAAGTTCTCCAAGCAGTCAGAGAAAAGAAACAAATTACATACAAAGGAAAGCCCATCAGAATCACAGCAGACTTCTCAACACAAACCATCAAGGCAAGAAGAGCTTGGAGTGACATATTCCAAGCCCTAAAAGAAAACAGCCTCCAACCCAGATTGATGTACCCTGCAAAACTATCTTTCAAAATGGATGGAGAAATAAGAGACTTTCATGACAAAGAGCACCTTAGGAACTTCGTGAATACCAAACCAGCACTCCAAAGAATTTTACATAATATCCTAGGAACAGACATTGAGGATCACAACCCCAGGAAGCAAAGCAGAATGTACCCATCTGGCATGACAAGAAATTAAATGTAAAGGGAGAGAACCCAACAAAATGAAAAAGTCATGGCAATGACAAGTCAATACATTTCAGTTATAACCCTCAATGTTAATGTTCTCAATTCACCAATCAAAAGAAATAGACTGGCAGAATGGGTCAAGAAGCAAAATCCAACAATATGCTGCATACAAGAAACACACTTAATTCAAAAGGAAACTCATAGACTGAAAGTCAAAGGGTGGAAAACAATACTCCATGCTACAGGAACCCGAAAAAAAGCAGGAGTAGCTACCCTCTTTGCAGATCAAGTAGATTTCAAACCAACACTGATTAAGAGAGATGAAAAAGGACATTACATCCTTGTAAAGGGAAGAATCCAAGAGGAAGAGATGACAATCATAAATATCTATGCACCAAACACTAGTGCACCCAACTATATACAACAAATACTAATGGACATGAAAAGTCATATATGCACTAATACAATTGTAATGGGGGACCTCAACACCCCACTGTCACAAATAGATAGATCAACTAGACTAAAAATAAGTAATGAAATACTAGAACTCAATCGAACTCTTGAACAAATGAACTTAACAGATGTTTACAGAGTCTTCCACCCCACAAAATCAGAATACACATTCTTCTCAGCTGCACATGGGTCATTCTCAAAAATAGACCACATACTCACACATAGAACATGTTTAAGTAAGTGCAAAGGAATTGAAGTTATCCCTGTACATTATCAGACCATAGTGCGATGAAATTGGAGATCCATAGCAAAAGAAACTCAAAAAATTTCATAAAAACTTGGAGATTGAACAACACACTTCTGAATAATCAATGGGTCACAGAGGAAATTAAAGAAGAAATCAGACAGCTCCTTCAATTAAATGACAATGACAATACAACATATCGGAATCTATGGGACACAATGAAAGCTATCTTATGAGGGAAATTTATAGCAGTGAATACGCATATTAGGAAAACAGAATGATCCCAATTAAACAACCTGATGCTGCACCTCAAGCTTCTATAAAAAGAAGAGCAGGACAACCCCAAAGCTCATACAAGGGAGGAAATTATAAAGATCAGAGGAGAAATCAATGCAATGGAGACTAAGAGAATGATACAAAAAATCAATGAAGCCAAGAGTTGGTTCTTCGAAAGAATCAACAAAATTGACAAACCTTTAGCCAACCTTGTCAGAAAAAGGAAAGAAA
This sequence comes from Heterocephalus glaber, assembly GCF_053883595.1. Lineage (NCBI taxonomy): Eukaryota > Metazoa > Chordata > Mammalia > Rodentia > Bathyergidae > Heterocephalus > Heterocephalus glaber. The sequence goes on along the minus strand of NW_028258467.1, from coordinate 10,470,639 downwards.
AGGCCCAAATCCATGCAATTAGGAATGAAAAGGGTGAAATGACAACAAACCCAGAAGAAATCCAGATGCTTATCAATACCTACTTCCAGAACCTATACACCAATAAGATGGACAACACAGAAGAAATGGACAGATTCCTAGATACATAGGAATTACCAAAGTTGAACAAAGAAGACCTAAAAATTCTGAACAACTCAATATCAACCAATGAAATTGAAAATGTAATTAAAAACTTATCAACTAAGAAAAGCCCGGGCCCTGATGGCTTCACTGCTGAATTCTACAAGACATTTAGAGAGGAACTGCTGCCACTACTGTTTAAGCTCTTCAATGAAATTGAAAGGGAAGCAATACTCCCCAATTCATTCCTGGAAGCAAGCATCACCTTGATCCCCAAAGCAGAGAAAGACCCAACTGAAAAAGAGAACTATAGGCCAATCTCACTAATGAACATAGATGCCAAAATCCTTAATAAGATATTGGCAAACAGAATGCAGAAGATCATCAAGAAGATCATACACCCTGATCAAGTGGGATTCATCCCAGGGATGCAGGGATGGTTCAATATACACAAATCAATCAATGTAATACACTATATTGATAGAGCCAAGGACAAAAACCGTATGATTATCTCCATAGATGCAGAAAAAGCATTTGACAAAATCCAACATGCATTTATGATAAAAACCCTACAAAAAATTGGAATAGATGGTCTCTACCTTAAACTGATAGAAGCCATCTATGAAAAACCAACAGCCAATATCACACTAAATGGTCACAAACTGAAATCCTTCACACTAAAATCAGGAATAAGACAAGGATGTCTCCTATCATCACTCTTGTTCAATATAGTTCTGGAAACATTAGCCACAGCAATTAGACAAGAGAAAGAAATAAAAGGAATAAAGATAGGAAATGAAGAAGTCAAATTGTCATTATTTGCAGATGACATGATATTCTATATAGAAGACCCCAAGAACTCCACCAAAAGTCTTCTAGACTTAATAACCAAATTCAGTCAAGTAGCTGGTTACAAGGTCAACACACAAAAATCAATAGCATCCCTCTACACCAATGACAGACTCACTGAGAGAGAAATAGGGCAAATAATTCCTTTCACAATAGCATCCAAAATACTGAAATACCTAGGAATCATCCCAGTGAAAGAAATCAAAAACCTCTTCTCTGAAAACTATGGCATTCTGAAAAGAGAGATTGAAGATGATACCAGAAAATGGACAGACATCCTCTGCTCCTGGGTAGGAAGGATTAATACAGTGAAAATGGCCATACTTCCAAAACTACTATATAGATTTAATGCAATTCCAATTGAGATCCCAGCAGCATACTTCATGGACCTTGAGAAAACAATCCAAAAATTCATTTGGAGCAAGAAGAGACCCAGAATAGCAAAAGCAATTCTCGGTAACAGAGACATGGCAGGGGGTATCACAATCCCCAACCTGCAACTATACTACAAAGCTACTGATAAAAACAGCATGGTACTGGCAAAGAAACAGACCTGAGGACCAGTGGAACAGATTAGAAGATGCAGAAACAACGCCAGACACACTCAGCCATCTCATCTTTGATAAAGGAGCCAAACACTCTCACTGGAGGAAAGATAGCCTCTTTAATAAATGGTGCTGGAAAAATTAGGCTTCAACTTGCCAAAGATTAAAACTAGACCTATATCTCTCACCATGCACTAAACTAAAATCAAAATGGATTAAAGATACAAATATTAAAATAGAAACTCTGAACCAGTTGGAACAGAGGTTAGGTAGAACCCTTGAAGACATCAGTGTAGGAAAAGATTTTATGAACAAAACCTCAGTTGCCCATGAACTAGCACAAACAATCAACAAATGGGATCTCTTCTTATTAAAAAGCTTCTGCACAGCAAGAGAAACCACCAGCAGTGTGAAGAGACAACCTACAATGTGGGAAAAAAATCTTCACCTGCTCTTCCTCAGGCAAAGGTCTACTATCTCGAATCTATAAAGAACTTAAAAAGATCAGACCTCCCAAATTTAAAGACCCAATCCGAAAATGGGCATCTGAAATGAACAGACATTTCTCAGACAAAGAAGTAGAAATAGCAAATAAATACATGAAAAAATGTTCAACATCACTGGTCATTCAAGAGATGCAAATGAAAACAACGCTGAGATTCCACCTCACTCCAGAAAGAATGGCTTCTATCATGAAATCAACCAATCACAAATGCTGGTGGGGCTGTGGGGAAAGAGGAACCCTGCTCCACTGCTGGTGGGAGTGTAGAGTGGTGCAAGCACTGTGGAAATCAGTATGGAGATACCTCAAAGAACTAGGACTGGAAGTCCCATTTGACCCTGCTATTCCACTGCTGGGGATCTTCCCCAAAGAATTAAAAGAATCATACCACAGTGATATATGTGCACTCATGTTCATAGTAGCGCAGTTTGTAATAGCTAAAACTTGGAAACAGCCCAAATGCCCATCAACTGGAGACTGGATAAAGAAAATGTGGTGTTTTTTTTTATAAAACGGAGTACTACTCAGCCATAAAAAATGAGAAATTAGAGACATTTATAGCTAAGTGGATGCACATTGAGGTGATACTCTTAAGTGAAGTAAATGGGACACATGTGTAAATACTGAATAGTTTCTCTGGTGTGAGAAACTGAAAGTGTAAATAAGGACTAAATGTATAATAGGTCATGTGAAATAGGAAGAAAAGGGGCAAAGGGGAAGGAAGTGGGAGGGCTAGGGGAAAGGATAGAAGGGAATGGGATTAATATGAGAAAATGGAAAAATAGGAACAAAATCTTTGTAAATAGGGAGGAATGGAGGGGTTGAAGGGAAGGCTGGGCAAGAGTGAAAAATAAGAACCAAGAGAGATTATGTAAGGGTGCAAATTTCCAATGATGAATGTCATTCTATTGTATACCTAAAATGTACCAATGATTAGAATGAATAATCAATAATGCAAAATAGGAAGAAAAGGTCCAAAGGTGTAGGGGTAGTGGGAAGGGCAGGGGAAAGGAAAGAAGGGAAAAGAAAAATGATGAGAAATGGAAAAAATGGAAATAAAGTTTTTGTAAATAGGGAAGGGTGGAGGGCGTGAAGGGAGGGCTAGGAATGGGGAAAAAATAAGAACCAAGATGCATTATGTAAAGGTACAATTCTCAATGAGAAATGTAATTGTGTTGTATACCTACAATGTACCAATAAAAGAATTTAATACAAAAAAAATGAAATGCCAGGTATTTTTTTGTTTCCATTTTTCTTTTAATGAGGACGGTGGCAACTTAGAAACCTCAGGTTACTTGTTAAAACAAGAAAAGGATATTTTCCAAAGTCTACCTTACAAATTCTGTTACCCAAAATTTCTCCTGCACTTGACCTCTATGAGAAGTCAACAGGTGAAAAACAATATCAATATCAAGAGTGTAATAAAAGTTTATCTCCTAGGTAACACCAAAGCTAGTATGTATTTTCCCTCCACACTGTATTGTTCACTCCTGAGCAGAGTTGATGATGTTCAGAGAGTACCAAAGGCCTGCCAGAGCCAAGGTTCAACTGCATTTCCTCTCCTTGTTATAGCAGGGGAATAAACTGGTATATGGCATAGTAAGTCTTCAACAATGACTTGAAGAGGAAACAAGGGTCAGTTATGGGACCTTCCTGTTCATTTGGGTCCTGGGAATTACTGGCTCTCTGCATCAAAGTGGGGCCATGGAGGGATCTGTGGTGTGATGGAAAGAACCTGGGCTGGGAGTTAGTTTGCTGGAAATCACATCATGCCTTGGCTTATGTCTAGCTGTACGGACCTGGGGAAGTTATTTGGCATCTCTGATTCCTAATTGCCCCTTCCCTATAATGGAGATAATAATGCTTCTTTAGAGGGTTGTTTTGAAGGTGAAATAAACTTTATGGGAAGGCTCGTATCACAGTGCTTAGTAAAATAGAAGGTGTTTTTGTTTTTAACGATATATAAATTTGTACATATTTAGAGGGTACTGTGTGATGTTGTGAAACGTATACATTGTGTAATATTCAAATCAGGTGTTCTTTAAATATTCTTTGTCCATGTGTGGTGAGCGAGAGAGAGAGGAAGAGAATAAGACAACCATTGGAGTTGGGTAGACTTGGAGGGATGTTTCTTGTGATGTTCTGTATCTTAATCTGGGAAGTAGTTACAGAGGTGTGTTCAAATATTAAACATTTAATTGAAGGGCATGATGGTTAATCTTGCTCGTTAACGTCATTGGATTAAGAGATGCTTAGAGGTGTTTGGATTATCAAGGTGCTGATCTCATCAATGGATTAACTCACTGAGTAGTCCATAGCTGAATGGGCTATTAGGAGGTGGTAGGGTCTGAGTTAGAGGAAGTATGTCACTTTGAGGAGGTAACTTGGAACTTTTCTTGGGTTCTTCTGCAGAGCACAGAAGAACTTTCTCTCTTTCTCTCTCTGCTTCCTGTCATGAAGGGAACAGCTTTCCTCTGCCATTTCCTTCTGTCATGCCATTCCACCATGATGTTTCTGTCTTGGAGCCAACAGGCCGTCGACTGAACCTCTGAAACTGTGAACCAAATAAGCATTTTCTCATTTAAGGTGTATATGTCTGACATCTTGTCCTAGCAACAGAAAGGTCACTAATACAGTGGTATATCATAATGATTTGTCCACTGTTTTTATGTATTAAAATTTTACTTAAAATGTGTGTCTATGAAATGTTTCTTACACAAATACATAATTAAATTGTGAACCTCATCCTCTCAATGTTCCGGAGAGGCACAATCCCAAAACATTTCATCATAACATTTCTTCCACAGTTGATTCTTATCCTTGACATCAGACATGATTCAAGACTTCTTTATCTTTGAACGTTTCATTTTTCTATTGCCTCAGCTGAAGAGGAGGTTAATGTGATGAGAGCCATATGGATTTTGGAGGCAAGTCCAAGGTTTGAATCTTGGTCTAGTTTTTGCAAGCCATGGATTCCTTGTCTGCAGACTGATTGCTGTGAAGATTACAGATGACTCAGGTCAATCACTTAGCACAGTGCTAACCATGTTCAAGTATTAGATGCATATCTTTGGATTCATTTCTTGGGTAGACGCCACCCCTGATACCAATTGGGATATCATTTGGCTATCACAGAGCAACCTCTTGGTATTTATTAATTTGATTTCATTCTTGGAAATTTTTCCCTTCTAAAATGGGTGTGTCTACCTGGTTCAGATCAGAGTTTACTTAGATCTACCTAGAACTATTTAAGGCCATTTCTTCTAACGTGGAATAGGCAGAGTAAATAGATCTCATGTGAGTGAGAACTTCTCTGTCTTTGCTTTTATTTAAGCCAAATATAGAGAACTCAAATGTCTAATAATTTTCTTTCACTGAGGTCATTGATTTTATTTTCTCAGCTTAGCTTAAGGGAACGATGAGTAGATATTTTTAGTATGCCACTTTTGTAATATATGTTGGCATATTTATTTGCTTTCTCATGCCCTCATGTACGTTACTGCATGTGGACAGGGAATAAAATGGATGTTACCAGGTAGTTACTATTTTTAGTGAATAGGCAGAATTCCACATACATTCCTAATGACATACAAGAAAAACTACATTTTTCTAGGTGCCTTTTTCCCTCTCTTAGTTTCTGAGTTACAGTTGGAATTCAGTAGGTTTTGATACACACATATCATGAACGTTTTTACAAAGGAAGAAGCATCAAATCTTTGGGTCATTTTTATTAACTTCTTTCTCACGATCATTTAGAAAGCTCTGGAGCAAGTTGTGGCTGTGCTTTTTTACCATTAGTAGTCTGGTTGCAGTCAGTAGTGTACTCTGCAGTAACAAACAGCCATATCAGCAAGTATAAGATTATGTGCCCAGTGAAAGGTGAGTCCCTAGTGCTATGTTTCAAAATGGGGTTCATGGACCACCTCCATCAGCAGCTCCAGGAATGCTGGTTCAGAATACAGTTCCTGGCATCATATTTAGTGATTTGAGTCCAGTGGGTCTGGGGTGAAATCCAGGAGTGTGCCTTTTAAAAGCTTCCTAGGGTAATTCTTACGCCCACCGAATCACTGCCTTTAGCAATTCCCAGGTGTGGTGGATGGATACTCTGTGTGTGGTGGCAGTGTTTATGGGAGGAGAGGATGGCTCATCTTGAAGGATGTACACAATACTGTCAAAATAACTTTAAAAAGCCTTTGGTTATTATAACGTACATAAACTGTTAAAAATAGAAAAACACTATAACATGAAATAGAAAAAGAATTTTAAATTTAATTAATTAATTAATTTTTGAGACAGAGGCCTGTTATACTCCCAGGCTGGTCTTGAGCTCCTGGGTTTAAGCAATACTCCCGTATCAGCTTCCCAAAAGATCATTTTTAATTCCACCAGTATCCTAACATTTTGATATATTTTCTCAGTGTTACTTATTTTAGAAATATATATTTTTAAAATATCAAACTTGTTAACAGAATTTTTAAAAAATGTCCTTACCACAGGGAATAAGAAGTATCTGAGGTGATGGATGTCCTGATTAGTTTCATTTAATCGCTGCACATCATGTACCATATTACCACTTTGTTCCTCATAAATATAGACAATGAATACTTTTTTATGATGAGTATTTAAACAATTTTCTTATACATACGTTTTGTGTCTTGTTTTTATTTATCTAACAATCCTAGTGACCTCATTTTAACCTAATCCCCTCCATAAAGGCCCTGTCTCAAAATAAAGTCACATTAAGAGGTACTGAGGGATAGGACTTCAACATATGAATTGGAAGGGGCACAATTCAACCGATAACATGTACAGTGTATAAAATAGCCATCATGCTATAACACAGATATTCATATGTATAAAAATGTGTACTAAAAATAAGGCACTGGGCAGATGAAAAGCCTTCATAGTAAAAGAGACTCTCCTTCTCTATATATCTAGACACACACACACACACACACACACACACTTAATGTGATAGTTGTCTATGGAGACAAATAAGAAATAGAGTAAAGGGACTAGAAGGTAAGAGTCTTTGAATATATGCTATTTTACGTATTTGAATTTAGAACTGTACAAATATTTCACTGAAATACTAAAAGTAAAATAGAAAGGCAATTCCTAAGCACTAGATGTAAAGTAAAACAAATAAATCAGTTTTTTTCAATAATCACACTGAAATGAACTATTCTAAGCGACTCTAGTACACAACCAATGGTAGGTACCCTTGGGACAAAAGGAACAGTGAACAAATCTTCAGTCATTTTCAGAATTTCAGAGGATAGTAATCATACTATTTTTTGAGAAGTGCATGTATACTGTGTGGGATAAAGAAAATTAGTAATTATATTGATGACATTGAAATGCACATTTTTGTTATGAGAGAAGGAATATATGAAGTTAAGATCTGAAGTTGAATCAGTGCTCTGCATCTAAGCAGGGTAACTATAATTGACAAAAATGTATCACACATTTCAAAATAATTAGAAGAGAAGAATTTTAAAGTTTCCAGCATACAGAAATGATAATTTTGGGGGAGATAGAAATACAGTAACTCTGGTTAGATCCTTGCATGTTGTATACAAGTGTCATATTACCATGCTGTAGTTAACGAATAAGTACACATAATATATATCCATTAAAATAAAAAATTAAAAGTATTAGTGTGCATAACTAGAAACAAATATTTTGAATGTTCTCACTGCAAAGAAATAAGTGTTTGAGGTGATGAATATGCTAATTACTCTGATTTCATGTAAACATGTATCAAAACAGCACATGGTTTCCCATAAATATATACAAGAATTATGTATCAATTAAAATGAAAAAGAACATAGGATGTATTTTAACTTAAAAGACATATACCCTAGAATAATGACCAACCTAGTAACAATAAGGACCCTTCACATTCACATTTAAATACTATTTTCCATTAAAGGAAATCACTGGGAAAGTGGGTGACTCAAGGCACTGGGCTAGAAGTGTTCAAGATAATCCTGCCCAGCTGGGGATTTAGCTCAGTGGTTCCACTGCCTGTCTTGAAAGCGCAAGGTCCTGAGTTCGATCCATGGTACCAAACAAACAAACAAACAAAAGATTTAAAGATGATCCTGCCTAATGTTTAGTCACAGCAAAGAGCTTACTAAAGGCAAAAGGACTCAGAAGCCAATCTAAAAAGTACCAAATGTCTAAAGATGGGACATTTTGGCATCAATGAAAATACTATCTGCAAAAAGCCCCCATGGGTTTATAATAACACTTTTATTTGTTTATATATATATATATATATATATATATATATATTTTTTTTTTTTTTTTTTTTTGATACCAGGGATGGAACTCAGGTCCTTGCGCTTGCAGGGCAGGCGGAGGAACCACTGAGCTAAATCCCCGGCCCATTTATTAGATTATAACAGAAACCAACACATTGTTTGGAAAACCTACATAAGAGCAAAGAACCAAGCATTGATTTTGCCTTTCTTAGATCAGCTGTCTCTTGGGATAACCAACTAGCTGACGAGGGAAAGCTTTTCTTTTAGCATTGTACCAGGTAATGAAGAAGAAATAGAATTGGGATATTTCTGTATGCAAACTCTGATGCATTAATGGATCCATGCAGTAATTGTTAATACCTGCTCCTGTTACAAAAAGAGACAGCTATTGAATGAAGTCCACATATCACCTCATCTTGTAAAAATTCATGAAATTTGCATCTTCCTCTAGATTGATCTCTACATTTTCCACAGGTGTGGAAAAGGAGTGGCATAGCCTATTAAGTGACACTTGGGAATGTCACCATCAAAGTCCAGACTTTGGGTAACTCCAACAAGAGACCCAACTTTGTCAACAAAATGAAATAAAATAAAAAGGTGAAAGGGGAACGTACACATTAAAAGAAACTCAGGAGTCATATTAATGAATCATGACATGTGGACCAGATATGTAAAATTCCAAGAAATAAAATGTACTTTATTCAGAGTACATAGGACAATCAGGGAAATGTGAACACAGACCAGACACTTGATAACACTAAAGATTTTTGTTGTTGCTTTTAAAATCTGAGTGTGGTGATTGTATTGTGGTGATATTTACAAAAGGGTACCCTTGCTATTTAGTGATGCGTACTGAAATATGTACAGATGAAATGATACGATTTCTAGGGTTCACTCTAAAACAATGCAGGGAAAGGAGGACATTGGAAGGAAGAAGGTGGACAGAATAAGATGGTCTGGAGTTAAAAACTATTATAGCTAAGTATTGGACATGTGGGGGTTCATGATAACATTTTCCCTTTTCCATGTTTGACATTTCCCATAATAACATATTTAAGAAGAATAGAAAACAACCTAAGCTTGTACAGGTATTTTATAAATGACCTAGTTGGGCTATAACTAAACCTTGCAGATAGGTGGAAGTCTACCAGACCACTTACTCTAGAATATTATCAGAGGCTTTGTGGTCAGCATAGTGATACCTTCTTGAAATTGTAAGAGAATCCATTAATGTGAGAAATTAACAACAAATGGCAGGGGTAACATCTTCAGATTTTATTCTAATGCCAATTTGTGCATCTTCTGTCTTCTTGTTCTTTTAATGCCTTGTGGGTGCCTGACAGCCAACTTCTTTCCCTCCTTTAAGTTAGCTGTAGGGCTCATTGGCCACTGGGAGAAATGTTCTCTAGTTATTAGGGTGGATTTTCTAATATCACTGGAATGAGTCTGTGGTTTTATTTTCGGATACATATTTCTATATTCATATCTATATCTACATCTATATCTATCTACATTATATCTGTCTTATGTATATAGGATATACTTTTATTTACGTATGTCATATGTAAGGGACTACATATATTTTCATAGTCTCGTGTGTAACTGGGCTTTCTAGTTCTCGGGTATATTGTAATGTATTCTTTTACTCAATGAATATTTATTAAATGGGCAAATAGTTTGCACTGCATTAAATAACAAGGATAGAATATGCAAAGACCAGGTTCTAACACTTTTCTGCGTAGGGAGACATCAATACACCAGTGAAAAAACTAATTTGGAAGTTGCAATGGGGAAAAATAAATAGAGCTGTGGGAAGACTGATGGACTGAAGTCCTAGAAAAAGAGGACCCAGAGGCCGGGATTTAGCTCAGTGGTTCTGCCACCTGCCTTGCACTTGCAAGGTCTTGAGTTCAATCCCCGGTACCCAAAAAAAGAAAAAGAAAAAGAAAAAGAGGATCTCTTACAGCAGGTGACATTTAAGCTGAATCCAGGAGGATGAGAAAATGCCTGAAATTTCAGGAAGAGCCGAGTGACAAGCATTCTAGGCACAGGGAACAGCCATTGCCGATGCTGAGGCAGGGAAAAGTTGATCACAGTGTGGAAACTGTTGAGGTCTACTGTGGTCAAAGTGTAATGGACAAGAGGGAGTGTGGCTCAAAGGATAACCATGTAGATCTGTTCTTCCCATTTTACAAGCAACTTAGTCCAGCCTCTTGTGTCCTTGCTAGTAAGTCGTGAAACAAAAGCTTGAATCCCTCTCACCAGACCCCAGCTCTAGAGTTCCTCTTAAGCAGAAAACAAGCTTGTGATGGTCTTAGTCTTCATCCCCCTGCTTTGCATTCCTCAAGCCTGGGAGGTCAATATAAACTGTGCTTGTTGTGGCCAGAGTGAGGGGCTCAAAGTGAAAGGAGGTAAGGTGCCACCTGCTCCTTGAAGTGACATCAGGATTTCTTCAGTGGTTTCATGTGGGAGGAGAAAATGTGGGCACAACTTCTGAATGTCTTGAAGTGTCTGTGGGTACAGAGCAGGACTTACTGTCACATCCATCTGCTGCTCTCCCTCTGTCTAGCTGAGTAAACTGCCACTTGAGAGGAAGAGCCAGAGCCACGTTACGTCATTAGAGCAGAGGCTGTGCAGGAACCACTCAGATTCTGGTGGTGTGTCTGAAGGAATGCAGAGCCACCACTTGCATTTCCCCAGGGCACCAACTCTTAGTGTCTTGCTTTTTTCTCTTCAAAGGGAAACATGACGAAAGCCTTTTGGTTTGGAGGAATTCTATTGGCAGAAATGGTTTTCATGGTGAACTTGGCCCAGGTTAGAGAATGGGAGAGATTTATTTGATCTTGTTATTGACGAGGGTCCTTGCTTCGTGGAGGAAGAGTTGGAGGAGGGGCAGGAGTTGGAGAAAAAGGAGAAGGACAAGGAGGTGTTGGAGTTAGAGGAGGAGGAAGAGGAAAAGAGGAGGTGTGGGGGGGAGGCTGGAGTTAGAGGAGGAAGAATTGGAGAAGGAAGAGGGAGACAAGGAGGAGGAGGGTTTGGAGTTGAAGGAAGAGAAGGAGGTGGCAAAGGATGAGGAAAATGACAGTTATGACCCAGATAGTGAGCTATGCACTTCAATACAAAAATCCAGCAAGGATAGGAATTATCATCCCCTTTCACAAATGAGCAAATTAAGGCTTAGCAAGGAAAAGGGAGTTAACTAAATTTACACAGATTAGAAGAGCTGGGCCAGACCTCTGTAGTTCCACGTTCCTGAGGCATACAGCTTTTCTGTGGATCCTTTGAAAATTGAAAGGCCCTTGCTTTCTAGCTCAGATTACACACAACTTTACACTGGGTGCTTACACTGGAAACTGACCAGCCAATGAGTTTGCTTTGTTATCAGTCTAGCCTTATAGGTGCTACAGCGTGGTAGCGTTTTACAAGTGTGACATCCAACTGCTTCATTTTGCAGGTAATGAAAGGCCAGAAAAGTGAAGAGCATGCTCCAACTCATCCACCTAAGCGGAACAGAGCCACTGTCCAAGTTCTAAGTCCATATACTTCTTCCTAAACCATTTCTGTTTTGTTCTTGCTGGAGATTGTTTATTTCTTTACCGCTGTTGTTCAACTCCAAGAGCAACCTAATTTGGAATATCCTCGTTTTGTGATTAAGAAAAGACTTTCAATTTGCTTGGAGTTATAATTGAGGGTGCAAGAGTTCTACCTCCCTAAGAAAACCAACCAATTGAATTGAATTGTGTATGTGTGTCTGTGTATACGCGGGCTACAGGGAAGCCAGTGGTTGTCATAGTTACTTTATCATCTGAGCTACAATACCCAACACCCATAATTTAAAGGAGGAGAAGTTTAATTGGGCCCAGAGTTTCAGAAGTTTCAGTCCATGGTTGATGGGCTCAAACACAGAAACATGCATGATGGAAGGGTCTGGGTGGAGGAAAGCTGCCATGTCACAGGAGCAAGGCAGCAGAAAGAGAAAGGAGGAGCTGGGAAGGGAGACACACCCTCCTAGATCATTCCCCCAGTGTTCCACTTCTCCTGACCAGGCCCCACCTCCGAGCAGCACACTCAGCCACTGAACTCAGCAGAGGATAGATCCACCTGTGAGTATAGATCCACCCATGATCCAGCCACTCTCCAAAAACCCCACCTCTGAGTACATGAGAGTTGCGGGGACATCCCTGACCCAAACCACCATAGTGGGGCACATCTATATAGGTACTAGTTAAAATTTGGGGGAAAAGTTGCCTAAATATATCCTGTGGATCATAATTGCTTAAGCTGTGCCTTTAATTCTTGGCTTCGGAGTGGGTGGCATTGCTGTATACCAAATGCCTAGCATGAGTACAGAATACTTCATCATGCTTTACATATGTGCCCCAATGTTCACAGAGGCTTAACACCAAACCTGGCAGATGCTAAAATTGTTTTTCATTATAACAATCTCATTTAGGGTGCAAATACAATTTGCTCAGTTTTACAGATTAGAAAAATTGAGATTTAGACTCTTAAATAACTTCCTGAAATCACTCAGCAAATGACAGATTCAGAATTCAAACCTAGGTCTGTTTAATTTTTGGCACTGTTGTCTTCCATGCTGGCTTTGCATTGATTGGAGGCCATGTAGCAGACTGATTGATTAGCGTTTAATCGCCACGATCAGTTAGGGAAGGGGGAAAGTTCACCCTCTTTTTGCTGTTAGAAATAGAACCCAAATTGTTTTGGGCCACCTGGTTTCAGGTCTTCTTTGAAATTCATTTAAAGCAATGAGCCAAGCATAATCAGGGCAGACTATTTGGTATTCCATGAGTGTGGTAGCCTCTGCCCTATCTGATTCCCAGATCTCATTTGTCACCCAATGCAGCATCAGCCTGGCCACTTGATGGATAGTGGGTTCCCTCCAAGGAATAAATCTACGAAAGGCTTCAGCAGACTTGCATCATTTGTGAGCCTTCTACAGGGTGGGGGCTGGCTCTGTGATTCCATTTCTGGAACTGGAATGCTGGCTCCTGTTTTTCTGAGCTCTACTGATGACATCGGCCGTGTTAGAAAGACAGCACAAACCTGGCCCTCAGTAGTCTCTAAGGCAGAGAACTGACTTTTTTGAGTTGGTTCCGGGTTCTGGAGGTTACAGATTTCTGCTTGGTTATCAGTACCACTTTCAGAGGAGTCTTGAGTTCACCTCTTAATGCCAATAGGAGACTCAGCTGTACAGAGAGAGGTTAACTTGACAGGGAGTAAGAATACAGGGATCTGGCAGTATCTTGCTTTGTGACGTGAGACCAATTGGTGTCTGACTTTGCACGCGTGAGAATTGAGTTCTATCCCAGGATATGAAAAGCATTCCACCTTGGGCACATGATATGGTTTTAGATGGTACATGACCCCAGCTTTAGAGAACACAGACTAACAGTAGGCTTGCCATGGTTTCTATCTAGGATTTAATGACATGGCTTGTTTTATTTTTATGGGAAGTGACCCAGGCTTCCCATTTATGTCACTTTATGCTATTAAAATTTCCCTTAAAATAGCTTCATTGCATTTTAAAAAGTGAGTTGATTTAGAGACTAATAAATAATAGCAAACATTTGTGATTGAAGTTGGAGAAGCTCTGTGACTGTGGGTTTGTCTAATTCTCTCTTTAATTCCATTGTGTATTTTTGGGGTTCATGCACACTTATGCTTGTGGCATCTTTCTGATGAATTGATCCTTCCTCATTATGAAATGTCCTTCTGATAATACTTATCTTGAAGTCTATTTTATTTGCTGCTAATGCGGACTCTCCAGCCTGCCAATATTTACTGGTTGTGTGGTGTATCTTTTTCCATCAATTTATCTCAATCTGACTGTGTCTGTACACTTAAAGTACATCTTTTATGGACAGTGAATAGCTAGTCTTGCTCTTTAAAAAACCCATTCTGATAAACACTGCCTTTTAGTCCACTGCTATTTGATTCAATTATTGATGTATTTGGATTAGGTATGCCATCTTAATGTTGTGTTCTTTATTCCCCTCTGTTTTTTATTCCTGTCAGCTCCCTTCCCTGCTGTATTAGTTTTCTATTGCTGCTGTAACAAATTACAACACATGCAAATGTTGCAGGACTGAAGTCCTAACTTATTTGCTGTTTGTGGGCTGGGAGCTGGCCTTGGTTTCCAGGGTCTGACAGAATTCCTTCTCAAGTCTTCCATGTGGCTTCCTATAGCAGTGGTGGTCAAGAACCTCTCATGCTTTGACTTTCTTTAATTTCTCTTCCTGCCACATGTCTGTTTCCACCTTGAGAAAGTTCTCTGCTTTGAAGGGTGCATGTGCATGGGCTCAATGGAACCATGCAGGATCATCTCCCTGTCCGAGGTCTGTAACCTTTATCACATCTGCAGAGTCTCCTTTTCCATGTAAACAACATGTTCACAAATTCCAAGGGTGAAAGTGGAGAACTCTTTGGGGGCAATTATTCCCCCTATGCCTGTATTCTTTGGATTTTTAGAATATTTTAGACTTTCATTTTAACATTTATCAGATTTTTAGAAATTCTTTTTCACATGTTCATCTTAATAGATGCAAATAAGTATTTGACACAATTCAACAACCTTTCATGATAAAATTTCGCTCGTATTATGTGTAGAAAGAATATACCTCCACATAATTATGGCCACATATAAGACCATAGCTAGCATCATATTTGATGAATATTGAAAACTTTTCTTTAAGATCAGAAAGAAGACAAGGCTGCATACTCTAGCTATTTGAGTCAACAAAAACCTAGCCAGAACAATTAGGCAAGAAATAGGAATAAAAGGATCCAACTGAGCCAGTTGTGGTGGTACACACCTATAATCTCAGGATCCTGGGAGGCTGAAGCAGGAGGATCAAAAGTGTGAGCCCAACCTGAGCAACGTAGAGACTTTGTGAGACCTAGTCTCAAAATTAAAAATATAAATTAAAAAGTTGAGGATGTAGCTCAGTGTGAAAGTTCTGTGTTCCATCCCTGGTACCACACAAACACACAAAAATCTAAATTGTTAAGGTGATTGTACTAGGCATTACATTAAACATGTGTAGCTTGTCATAGGTTAATTAGGGCTAATATGTACAGTCACTTAGTTTTCAACTTGTCCTTTTCCCTCTAGACTTATCTCTCTCAAATATCTGTCTATGTAACCCCTTGCCTTCTCTGAAAGCCTGCATCTCCCAGAGTGAATGAACTTTCCATTATTCCTCAGTGTTCTTACATACTTTAGATTGTGCTATATTACTCTGCAAGGGTGAGATCTATTTGTCTCACTAATCTGAGTTTTTTAGGGAAAAGGACCATATTTGATGTATCCCTGTGAAAGTTTATCAGGTTGCAATTTCCTTGAGACCAGGGGTTTTTGTCTTGCTTTATTTTTTATATCCTTTCAGTCTAGCTTCATGTCTGCCTCATCAGAGATGCTTGATAAATATTTCCTTAGCTGGAATGATGTTTTTGAAATTTGTAGTCTATTAAGGTAGAGCCAGAGCTGGATTCCAGATTTGTTTTCCCTCTAAACTAATTCTATCTTAGGCTCTTCAGCCCTTGAATGAATCTAAACAATCCTCAAGGCCTCTTTTCCAGCTTATATCTTTATCCATGTATCTCAAGAGCAATTTTTAAAATATATTCTTAAAATATAAACTAAGCTTAATAAGATGAAAAGGCTTGAGGATTTTCCTGTATTAGTCTGTATGCCAGTCTCTCTAGTGAGCGATGCCCCAAACACCACTCTGCTTCCTAGATTTAAACTTGAAGAAATCAGCTCTGAGCTCCAGGACTAAGAACCAGGTTCAACATCAAATACTCCTTGCTTTAGTTTAGACCATGAACTTTACAGGTCAAATTCCTCTGGAACAGTGCTGACCAAGGGGAAACATAAATTTAAATGATTCACCTGCAGGCCCAGGGGGTTGCCTCCTGAATACTGAGGTCCTGTGCTTATTCAATCTGGACTTGAGCTTCTTTCTCTGTTTCCATTGTCCTGATGTTTGGCTTAGAACAAGAACCCAGTGGGTGCCTTTGATGTCAAGGTTAGCTCCACCTAGAGTAGAGACTTTTAAACTTCAGTGTGCATAAGACTCACTTGCAGAGCTTGTTGAAACACCAATCTTGGGCTGAACTCCACAGAGTTCTAATTCAGTAAGTCTGGGAGAGGTCCAAGAATGGGCATGTCCATTAGGCTTCTGTGTGCTTCTAATACTGCCAAAGCATTAAGGTGGTTTCCCAAAGTAAGACTCGTAGCATTTTGTGCAGGATAATTTTTTCTCTTGGAGAGTTTTCTTGTGCACTCTAGAATATTTTACAGCATCCCTCAGCTTTACCCACTTGATGCCAGCCACACCCCAACCACCAGTTTTTACAACTAAGTATGTTTACAGTCATTGCCAAATGTCTCCTGGTGGGGCAGGATCACAGCTGGTTGAGAATCACTGTTCTCTTCACTCAACACATTTGGGTGGTGAATGTAAGGTCAGTTGTAGAGTTTGTTGAGTGTCACTGGCTTATGAGGTACCATGAACATCAAATTGTTTTCATATAGAAAATCATTCGAATGATCTGTTCTAGAGATATGAATTTGGGACCCATCAGTATGTATAGTTAAAACCATAAACAGTGGGTTACAATTACAAGTAAATGATGTGCTTGAAAGGGAACAGTAGATGGACGATGGAAACTTGGGGGAAAACCAACTCTTTGAGAGGTGAGCAAAGAAAGAGCTGCTCATAATAATAAATGATCAGTGATATAGAAAAGGAAAAGGGAAAAAGAATTCCTTCAGAAAACAATGATGGAGACTGTGGCAAGGAGAAAAGAGAAGCTACAGTTAGGAGAAGAAATATTGGGTAGCACCAGGCCCACAAAAGGCCCATTGCACCTGACTTTCAAAAGATTTTCTTGGCCATGGAAACCTGTACTGGGTAACAAAAGGAAAACTGACCAGTGTGGCTACTGAGCACTTGGTGCGTGGCCAGTCTGAGCTAAATATGCTGTAAATGTAAAATACATACTAGAATTTAGGCTAAATGTAAAAAAAGAATATAAAACATTTCATTAATAGGTTTTGTGCTAGATGTACATAAAATGAAAATATATTGGGATAGTGGGTTGAAGTTACATAATTAAGATTAATTTCAACTTGTTTTTCTATACCTCTTTAAACATGGTTACTAGAAATGGTTACATTGCCTGGATGGCTTGGATTGTAGCTCTGTTAGACAGCACTGGCATGGAACAAGAGTTTCTTGGCACGGGACAGGGTTGGTGAGGACTCAGAAGAACTAATGGGGAGCTGAAGGCTGTGTGGAAGTGGTGGGTGTGGAGCTGGAGAGTAGACAGATGGCCACCTCATAGATGGTGGGCTTTCTGCTCTTTGGCAAAGCAGGAAGGTAAATGATTACATTTTTAGGAGAAGAAGCCATTCATATTTTGGAAGGAAAGACTAGGGCATGTTTGAGGCCAATTGTAAGTTGGCTGAGAGACAAAGTAGTGATAAACAGGAGAGAGAAAGAAGGAAGCAAGATAAAGCTTAGAGAGATCATTGAACCGGTAGAGAAGTGGAAGAGAGGTGGACTTGAATTTAGCTTCAGTCTTTTTCAGCCTCATTATTTTCTCCTGTAAAATAGAAACGAGTATCATGTTGCTATAATAATGTCTTCTTACAGATTTGCCATGGAGTTTAAATGGGTAATAGATGAGGATCAATTTTAGAGCAATGAAACACTATATAAAAGAATTTCAGTCACTCATGAAGTTCTTTTTGTAATATTTTGCTGCTTTGACCTTTTAATGCACTTATAATTCATATTCTTTAGTGACAGAGTTGCAAAAGAATTTATCCTAATTTTCAAAATGTTGGATCTGCTCAACCCAGACTCTATTGCCAACATGTGGAACACATATGACTTTTAGACAGTGATGGGCATCGGGCAGCCCTTGTCTCAAAGTGTGGTCTCTGGATGAGCAGTATCAGTGTCACTTGGAATGTGATTAAACAATGCAGGTTCCTAGGTCTATACCATTTAATTCTGAATCAGAAACTCTGGGGCCAAGGCTTGCCAATCTGTTTTAATGAGGCTTTCAAGGGATTTGGGTATAACATAAAACTTTGCAACCCTGTCTCTATGAAACTGTATCACTTTTCCTTTGGTGCAGAGCTCCTCAAACTTTGAGAAACTAGTTAAAATTCAGAAGCTGGGCCTAGGTTAAAAAGCCCCAAGATTATTCTGATGAGCTACCAGAAGATACTGGAAAGCAGAAACTTGCAAATGTTTTATCTAAAAGGTCTGATAGTAAGGATTCTAGGCTTAGCAGACCAAGAGGCCACTTAGATTATTGTTACCCTGAAAAGGCAACCACAGAAAATATGATCGGGAGAGAGTGTGGTTAGGCCCCAGAGCATATAAGACAGACTTGGCCCATGGGCCTTAGATTGTCCACTCCTGCTTTAGAGTCTAAACACTGGGCTTGGTTGCAGTCCTGATTGTCAGTTATTCTCTATCAGCTCACTCATTCTTCTTTTTTCCCTTAAATTCTTTTATTGGTACATTTTAGGTATACAATACATTTACATTTATCATTGGGTGCTTGTACCTGAACATGATGTATCTTGGTTCTTATTTTTTCCCCATTACCTGTGCGCCCTTCACCCCCTCCACCCTTCCCTATTTACATAGACTTTGTTTCCATTTTTTTTCTTTTCTCATAATTTTTCCCTTCCCTTCTTTCCTTTCCCCTTCCCCTCCCACCACCCCTACCCCTTTGGACCTTTTCTTCCTATTTCAAATTATCAATTATTCATTTTAATTATTTTAATCCTCATTCATTCATTCTTTAATTCAACATTTTTCAGTAGATTCCAGTTGTGTGGCGGACAAAGACCAGACACTAGAGGTTGACTGGTGACTGACTACTTTGCACGATTAGTGCTCTTGTAGAGCTTCAGTCACTTCAAGTATGGGAGGAAGTGTAGAGAAAAGCAGCTTCTAGGCAGGGAAAAGGTAGGCTTTATTAAAAACAATGGGGAGACTTACTAAAAGCAGCTTCTGCCTCCACTGGTAGACTCTACAGTTGGAGCAGTTGAAAAGACAAAGGAGAGAGAAACTAGATCTAGAGAGGTGGCAGGTAACACAGTTACCATAAAAATTTACCAGAAAGAGTTAACAAAGCTTGGAGGGAGCCAGAAACATAAAAGACCAGGTGAACCAGCTCTGTCACCCACCTCTGATAAAATGCAAAGGAGGTAAGGGGCAGCCACCTGATGACTCTTATTTAATATATAAAGGACACACACCTATTCATATCTACTTATGTATACGCCCACTTTAGCATCACTATACCTGCACCAGATACACACATGTCCCCTTTACTTAATTTATAATAACAAGCTACTCTTCTATGAGGCTCCTCCCACACTTATCTATCACAAAAGGGCAGGAAGGAATCAAATGGGCCAGAAAGAAGATAGAAGTAGATAGAAGTGCTCAGGTTATGATCAAATCCAGCCAGGGCCGGGATTGTGCTCAGTGGCAACCGCACCTGCCTTGCCAGCTCAAGGTCCCGAGTTTGATCCCTGCTACCGAAAACAAAACAAAACAAAACAAAAAATCCCAGCCAGACAGCAAATCAGATGGTGACAATTTCCGGGTGTCCACATAGAGGATGGGAGAAATCATTAGTCCTAAATGAAAAGGAAATGAGGAAAAATGTCCACAGGGATTCACTTCTGATGCCCCCCACTCTTCCAGAGTAGCTGTCCATCTTCTCTTTTTTTCACCCTTTTCTAAATAAACCATCTTCCTTTGTTTTAAACCCTGCCTCTTTAATTCACTATTGAAGCTAAGAGTTTACAATCCTGGTAGTTGCATGTTCCAGACAGGAGTGATGCGTATTTTCCACCCCGCCACTACACAATTGTTAAGAGGCATCACATCTATTGTGGTTTCTGCTTCAAATGGGAAAGGAGAAGTTTACTTGCCATCTACAGAGTCTCTCTTCTGTAGCTAGCTGAATGTGTTTTGCATTCAATTTCCTGGCTTCCCAGCCTACCAAACTTTTCATAAAGTAGAGGCAACTTTTGGGAGCATTTCTGGTTGCATCCCACCAGTTGCCTGGAGTTCTTCGCAAAGTTCCCTTCATCCACCACCAGGCTATCAGCATTTATGAGTCAGACCTGACCAGCTGGTCGATACAACATGAAGGGATAAGGCAAGGATCTGTTCTAGCTGTTGGTGTGGAAATGCTGAAGCACCAAGCTGCTTGTTCTGCCAGCATACAAGTGTGCAACTGACAGTATTTAGTGAGAAATTCTTCGTGTATTAAGAATTTTTCTTTTGGAATAGTTTCTTAAGATATGGACATTCTCCAGGTTCACTACTAAATTGGCTCACATTTGCAAGTCGCTTGGCACCAAAAGGTTTGACATTTCCTTCTCACATTGTTGAATAGGATACAATAGTAACAATTGTAATATCATAGTCAGTAATAATTATTAAGCACATAGTATGAGCCAGGCTGTACTAAGTAAAATCATGTGTGATAGAAAGAATAGTGATTCCCTAGAAATGTCTATGTCCTAATTTCTGGACTCTGTGAATGTTACTTTACATGGGAAGAGGGACTTTGAGAGTATGACAAAGGTTTAGGAGCTTGAAATGGAGAGATTATCCTGGATCAATCAAGTGCACTTAATTCCACAAATTCTTAGAAGCAGGGAGATGTTCCAGGCTATGGTCAGAGAAAGAAGGAAGATAGAATGGTCAAGCTGCCAAATGTGCTGACTTTGAGGAAGGGGTGACGTACATACCAAAGACTGCAGATGACTTATCAAAGCTGGAAAGTCAAGGAAGTGGACTGTCATCTAGAGCCTCCAGAAAGGAATGCAACCCTGCAGACACCTTATTTTATCCATTGAGATCCATCTTACTACAGGACTGTGGAGTGTAAAATAATGAGTATTGTTTAAGCCTCCACTGAGTGCATGACAATCTGTTACAGCAGCTGTAGAAAGCTAGCACATCATAGTTGATCTTACAGGAACCTTAAATGAAGAATAACATGGGTCCCATGTTCTGGAAGAGGAGCCATGGCTGCAGAATTGCCCAAAGCCAGGTATTTATCACTTGGTGGACTCAGACCTGGCCCACAGGTTTCAGAATCACACTCCTGTGACTTCACATTGGCTCCATAGTATGGCACTTCCTGTGGTCCCTTGGGCCTCCCCTATAAGCTCATGTAGTTTTGCTTTGGACATGTCTGACACCAGGCAAGCTTTGCTTCTCCATCCCTCATCTCTCAGACTCTGCTGTGCTTTGTTGGAGACCTCTCAGATTTTCAGTTGGCCCACATGGCCCCTTTCCCCTGGGCACTGAGGACATCTATTTGCTCCATCACAACACTTATCGTATGCTTCAGTGTCAACCACTTCTTCCCTAATTAATCATATCATCTGGGGTGAATAGACAGTTTCCAAGTTTCATTTCCTGGTTTATATCCTAGAGCTAATAACATTACCATTCAAGAGAATTTTACGGTTGTTGTTTTTACTTGCATAACAGATGCAGAAGGCTCAGCAGGGTGGTAATGGCTTTGTGACTGTGAGTTCCCCCTCTTCTCCCATGGCAAGCAATCCTTCTCTTTACCAAGATGTAGTGCCATGTCTGGAGCATAGCAAATGCCATGAGAGCAGAGTTTCATCCATCATTGCCTGGCACAAAGTATGCATACAGGTGTGATGGTTAATCTTGATTGTTCAACTGATTGAAAGATTAATAAAACACACTTTTGGGTGTGTCTGGGTGGACGACAGGGGCATGACCTTGGGGACTCTATCTGGTCCCTGACTCCTTCTTCTCTGGCTCTTCCCCAGCTCTCTGCTTCCCAGATACCCTGAGTTGAGCAGCTTTCCTCTGCCATACCCTGCCACCATGGTGTTTCTGCCTTGGAACCAGCTACCATGGACTGAAATGTCTGAAACCACGAGCCAAAAAACCTCTCTTCCTCCATTAAGTTGTGTATGTCAAAAATTGTGTACTAGCAATACAAAGCTGATGAAGGTAGCACTGACCAATTAAAGGAATCACTTGAAAAAATCACATCCAGCAACATACCTCAATCAATGTAACCATTTGAAGAAATAACTTTATTTTTTTGAGCCAAAACAAACCTTTTCTCCTTTAAGCTGTGTATGTCAGGCTTTTTTCCTCAGGAACAGAAAGCTGACTAATGCAGAAGTAAATGTCTGTTTAATGGATGACTTAATGAATAGTATGTTCTCTGTAAATGTACATATTTAGACTGAGTAATAGCAAATCTGCAGGAATTGTCTGAAAACCTTCCATTTATGTTTCAAGAATACTTTATGGAGCTATAAATCACATATACTCTAATGCATGAATCTCAAGTGTGCAACCACATTACTACAACTACTGTTCTAAGTTCACTTCCCAAGGATTAATTTAGTGTGTTCATGAACTTCCTATGAAATTTCCATTCTGTTCTGTTCTGAGTCGATGCGTTCATGGATCTTGGTTTTGCTTTCATACACTGCTTTAGAAGTTCATCCATGACGTCGGATGTAGCAGATTCTTTACTTCTGCATCCTATCAGTGACCCCGTATCCTCAAATAAGTTCTCAGTCTGGAGGACGTGACCTCCACTGGACTGACCAGTATCTAGTGTTTTAGTCTAGTAATATCCCACAGCTTTGGTGATAGTGGCTCCTGGTACATTGTCAAAGCTTAATGAAGGACCATTAAATAAATGAGTACAAAAACAAGTGCTTTTAAAACAATCTATTGGGTACTTACTGTATATCAGGCACTGTAGTGTAGTTCTCATGTAAGTGAAAACAGCAGTAGCTCACTTGAATGGTAAGTGTTATTAGCTCTAGCCTATAGATTGATAAATTGAGACTAAGGACGCTACCCAGATAACACAATTAATAAGGGGTGGTCTGGTTGACTCTAAAGCATATGTTCTTCTTACATCCTCAGGCTGTTTTAGGCCTACTTTTAAAGTTAATTGATTTTTTTCCTAATAAAGGAAGCCCAAGTTCTTTGTAGAAAATTTGAGAAATACATAAAAGCATGAGAAGACACAATGGCATGCATATGCTACCATCCAAGGACAGGCACTATTCATATTTTTAGGTGTATTACCTTTTTTACATTATTTTCTGTGTATAGTTTGTTATTTCTTTGTTTAATATAGTTATGGTCATAGTACACATGCAAAATTATATCTTCTTTTTCAAGTAATTTTTTCCTGGCCTGGTATAAACTCAATGACTGTAATCTAATTCATCCGACTGATATTTACAAATTACTACTGTGGACACCATTTATCAAGCCTCTCCTATGTGTAGGGTTCATATTCTTTTCCACTTAGGTCTACTGCCTCCTACCTGAGCTGGCTTACTTAGGGCCCAACAAGAAAAAAGTCACACCCACTCTTTTCAACTTAGAGCACTGACATTGCTGGATTATGTGCCTTAAATGAACTGCTGCCATGTGCTACTTTTTTAATTAATGAAAAGCCTAACACTACAAGAATGCCATCAGCAGTTCCCTACAGATTCCTGGGGATCCTTGCTTTAGCACAGCAGAAATCCTGTGTAGCAAATTGAAGCAGTGACTCCAGGAATACATCACCCCAGGTGAGAAGTTCAGACCTCTCACAGGGCAGCTTGGGTTGCATATTTAAATACTAACAAGTCTTCCTCTGCAAATGGATTGAAGGGTTCAGAGTGTCAGAATTTGATTTTCATAGTTGGGTAGAACCTGCAAGCCCATTATGATCTCTTACAGGTGGGGAGGCATTCAAGGCATGAGGAATTGAGATAGGAGGAGACACAGAGTCAGTAATTTGATTCCAAGTTCAGGAGTGAAAGGTGGGGAGAGGCCAGAGGTAGGAAGATAATATTCATCCTTTTATCACTTAGGAAGTGGGAGATGTTTTCAAGAGCCCTGGGAATCATCTGAGGCCAATTTCAGGGTGGCAGATAAATGCAACTCCAGTTCTCTGGTCCACATGGTTACTTGTTCTTGTGAGTCTCAAAACCAAACATGTAAATGGAAGTAAGTATTATGGGGAAGCGTCGAGACAGAGCACACCTGCTCAGGGGCTTCTAGCAGTTGTTCAGTGTCTGGAGGGAAAAATGATTACAAAAATGTGTGTGATGGGGCAGAAGCTGAACATTTGTCTGTAGTAACATAAATTAGCACCCATTCTGCTCATTTTGTGCCTTTTCCATTACAACTCCTCTATATTCATGCGCTCGTTCATTCATCCCACAAATATTTATTGAACACCTCCTGGAGGCCTGGCACAGGGAGGCAGCAGTGAGCAAGCCTGTGCTGCTATGGACTTGAGAGTCCATTGGGGCAGTCAACACTTTTGTATTTATTTAACATGTACTTTATGTAGCTTGGGGGAGGTGGAAGTAGGAAGCCATTCATGTATGATTTCTGCCCCTTCAAATAGCTGGAATACTGGTACAAGAGCTAAAATGCACAACTGAGATCTAGCCCAGAGTGGACCTTCTCTCGCCAGCTCACATTCTCTGGGTCTGTCCTAGGGCCACTATAAGGGCCAGTTGCTTCAGAATCTATCTTAAAAATACAGATTCCTGAGCTGCACTTCAGTCCTACTATACCAATAAAATCTATGGTCAAAGATGTGGAAGGGGGCTGCACTTGTGTGCACGTGCACCTGTCTGTGTCTGTACCTGTGATCATTGTTAGGGGTGAGGCGTGGTTAGTGGCTGTTTGGCAACTCACAGCCTTATTTGCTGACAGGGATGGGTGTAGAGATCTGACATTGCCCACATGAGCCAGTGGGGCTGTGGCCTGTGGTGAGCCAGCATTCCAGGAGGATGGAGTTGGTATCAGTTTCAGGGTGGACTGACGACACACCTTGCAGTTATAGTAAGAAATAAGAAAGTGGGAGTTTATTGCACACCAGGTGAATTTTCACCCATTGCCACCTTTAATCCTCTGTTTTCTTATGCAGAAGATACACTTTCTATCTCTGTTATGGAGGAAGAAACTAGGTACAGAGAGGTTAAGCAACTTGTCTAAAGTCAGCCACCCTGGAGACGGCACAGCTGGGCTTCTAGTGCGGCGTACCCTCACCTGCTTCCTGATGTGAGAGAGCACAGACCAGGAGCGTGCACTGTACACAGGAAAAGCAAGACGAGCTGTCCTTTGAGGGCTCTTCATACCGCTGATGACTGTTTTTCTCTGGGGATCTTTCCTGTGGGTGGGAATTGCGGTCCCTTCTTCAAGCACGGTCCAATGGTGCCATTTCTGTAATCACCTCTCTAGGAAACTGTGGCTCAGGGTCTGTGTTTGCATCATCTCCCAGAATGTGCTGAAGGCAGTGGTGGACTCAGTCTTGATAAAGTCTTTCAGAGCGATGGGGGTCTCGCAAGGAAAGGCATCAAAAGAGACTTCCTGAAAGGACCCGTTATCTTTGGACCTGCGTGCCAAAAGGCTCTGCAAAGTGAAGCCCTGGTTGCTTCTTGCCTGGGCCCTGGGGGAAAGGGTAAGGGGAAGCTGGCTCTGCAAGGTGAGCAATGTGGAATTTGGAGTTGGGTCCCAGATGCACCATTTTCGGGCTGACCCTGGGCAGCTCCCTTCCCTCATCCTCCCTGAGCAAAACTAGGGTCTGGCCCCAGGTGCATCCTGGTGTCCTGGCTGAGAACAGGCCCAAGGCACTGTCACAGGGTCAGAGTGACAGGCAAGAGTATTCCCAGGGGAGAGGAAGCTTGCAGCATTTTGTGATCTCCCAGAGGCAGGCATGCTAATAAGGTAATTAGCACCTTTTCTCTGATGAGCAGCCAGAGAATTATTGAAAGGGATTAAATAGAAACTGTGAAAACATTCCTAGGCAACTGAGAGGTGAGAGAAAAGGAATAGCCTTTTCTCCGGTATAAAGGAATGAAACCTTGTCTTATAAGCAGAGAATTGGTCTCTCCTATCTTGCCTCAGATGGTCCTTTCAGACCATCACACTTGCTCTTACCACAGGGCCTTTGCATATGAAGCTTCAGCTTCACAAAAAGAACGCTTTCCTCTACTTTTTGCCTAGATAACTACTGCACCAGTGTGTCCTTCTTCAGGGAAGACTCTGACCATCTATGTAATTCAATTTCTCCAATTGTAGGTTCCTAAAGTACAATTTCCCTGAAAAGTGAAAGTATCAGTAGCAATTTTACATCTGTGTGGCTTTATGATTAATGCTCTGTCTCCCCCATGCATACCATAAGTTCTGTGGGCTCAAGATGCATGGCTGCTTTTTTTTCTCTTTCCATTAAGTTTATTGGTACATTTTAGGTATACATCATTCATCATTGGGATCTTGCACCTTTACATAACGTATCTTGGTTCTTATATTTTTCCCCCTTCCCCTGCCCTTTCTTCACCCCCTCCAGCTTTCCCTATTTGCAAAGACTTTGGTTCCATTTTTTCCTTTTCTGATACTTTTTCTTTTCCCTTCTTTCCTTTCCCCTACCCCTCCCACTTCCCCTACTCCTTTAGACCTTTTCTTACTATTTCACAATATCAGTTATACATTTTGATCCTTATTTACACTTTTAGCTTTTCATACCAGAGAAACTATTCAGTATTTACACGTGTGTCCTATTTATTTCACTTAAGAGCATGGCCTCAATGTGCATCCACTTAGCTATAAATGTCTCTGATTTCTCATTCTTTATGGCTGAATAGTACTCCATTTTATTAAAAAAAACACATCTTCTTTATCCATTCTCCAGTTGATGGGGACTTTGGCTGTTTCCAAGCTTTAGCTATTACAAACTGTGCTGCGGTAAACATGGGTGCACACATATCACTGTGGTATGATTCTTTTAATTTTGAGGGGAAGATACCCAGCAGGGGAATAGCTGGGTCAAATGGGACTTCTAATTCTAGTTCTCTGAGGTATCTCCATACTGATTTCCACAGTGGTTGCACCAGTCTGCACTCCCACCAACAACGAAGAAGGTTTCCTTTCTCCCCACAACTCCACCAGCATTTGTTATTGATTGATTTCTTGATAGCAAGCATGGCTGCTTTTTGCCACCACTGGGTTCCCAGCCTTTGACATAGGCCCTGGAGCAGATATGAGTAGGGTAGGAGAAATGAGTGAATTAATTAAAGAAAGAAGCAGTGAAGTGACATATGACATCTGCTTCTTCTTGTAGTTCTAGTGGCTGGGAAGAACTGTACTATTTGTCCTTCTCAGGAAGAAACTGGCACTGCGAGCATCTTGGGAAGTGACTTTCCCAAGAGAGGTGATTCATATATGGTAGAATTAGGACTTTTGAGGAACCTGCAAGAGCCTGAATTTCTATTCACATTTGCTTTGAATGTGGTTGTTGCGTTGCTTATTAGCAGGAATTTAAAATTTCTTTAAGCCCAAACAAGGAAAAAAGAAAGACAAATAACCGAGGATGAAAGAAAAGGGGCTATTTTCAAAGACCTCACTTCAGTGTCAACTACATGTGGTCTGTTGCTCTTGAACTACTGGGCATAAATCTCTGTGCTCCCCTGCTAGCAGCACAGACAAGCCCATGGGAAGAATTTTGTATCTTTGTTTTTCCCTCCCCAGTCCTGAGGATTGAACTCAGGGACTTAGCACGTAGCTACATTTCCCAGCCCTTTAAATTTTTTTATTTTGCATAGGGTCTTGGTAAGTCACGGATTTGCCTAGGCTGGGCTTGAACTTGTGATCCTCCTGCGTCAGCCTCCCGAAGTTCTGAGATTGCAGGTGTGAGCCACCATACCTGGCTCAGTTTTGCAGTTTGATCAGGAGTTTGAGCAACAAAACCTCCTAAGGGTAATGCAAACAACTGTAAGGGGTGGAAACATGATGGTAACAACCAGAACTTGGTCAGCAGAATGTGGCAGCCTCTGGGCATTTCCAGCCAAAGATTATGCAGCTTTGCAGTTTCCTGGCTTGCTGAAGGTTAGAGCTAGGCAGAGGGTGCCGAGTAAATGTCTCCCCTAAGGTGGTGTCATTTGAGGAGCTTTACTCACCCTGATACACTAGGACAAGACTCCCAACTTCATTCAGAACAAGCCAATAGCTGAGTGTGCGGGTGCACACCTGTAATCCCAGAACTTTGGGAGGCTGAGGCAGGAGGATCACAGGTTGAAGCCCAGCCTGGGCCACTCAGTAACTTAGCAAGACTCAGTCTCAAAATAAAAAAAAAAAGAGCATAACACAGCCCCCTTTTTATGGAGTGTTTGTTTTCGTGTGGGATATACACACTCATGAAAAAGGCTTACAAATAAATGTTCCTTAATAACTACATTAGGTGCTGTGAAAATACAAGGAGGACATAGAAAGAAGACATTTATCTAATCCAGGATGTTATGGAAAGCAGTCTTAGAAATGGGTGATTCAGCAATTAGATGAAAAGCAGGAGCCAGACTGAAAGAACATTCCAGAGAAGATGAAAGAGTATGAGCAAAGGCCCTGTGGTGATCACAAGGAGACTGAGGCCATTGCAGCTGGACAGGAAAAAGAAAGGGTATGGGTGTGGCTTGAGAGCAGTCTACATAGAAGCAGGGCCCAGCCCCACTGGCATCTTTAGGCCATATGGCGGTCCCACCAGCCGTTTGACACTGAATGGTCAGCACTGAGGCGGAGGTGCATCCAGGCTGTTGAGAAGGCCAAACCCTCACCTTGACTGAGGCAATAGGCTGCAAGGATTTCCTGTATGTGCCCAGGGATGACACCAAACCCTCCATCGGCTGCCAAGGCCAACTGAACTGGCCCCTTGAACACCTCCTGGACCTTTCTTCTCTTCCTCATCTGTACCACCGCTACTCCACTCAAGTCTCCCTGGTTTCGGGGGCTCCTCAGTGGCTTCTCAACCTCCTCTCCCTCCTTTCCACTTCCCCATCCCCAGCCATTCTCCACACTGCAGCCAGAGCGGCCCTTCCAGAGGACAAATGTCTGATCAGGACGACCAGTTCTGCTTCACGTTCCTCAATGAAGTCTTCTCATCAGCCCCACAAACCCTTGGCACTTTTCTTTTCTTCACTCTTTTTCTTCTCTCTCTCTTCTGCCTCACCCCCCTTTTCTGTCCTTCTCCCTCCCTCTCTTCTTGCCTGACTTTCTCCCTTCCTTCCAACACCAACTTGAATGTCTTCAATTCAACTCCTCAAATGTCAACACCAAGCGTTACTCCATGGCAGGCTCTGTTACACTACTTGGGATTTATCAGTGAACAAACAAACAAAAATATCCCTGGCCTCACCAAACTTGTATTCCTTAGATAAGGAACACAAGAGCCAGACAAGAATTAATAAGCACAGTAAGGAAAGAATATGAATTCTGTGGGGTGTAAAGATGAGGGGTGCCGTGCGGTTTCCAGGTTACTTTCCATCATGAGCCAGCCAGGGAGGTTTGAGCCCTGCCTGTTTCCCTCAGCCCCTGGCTTCCCCAAGCTTTACTTTTTTTCGCTTGTGCTTCCTTTGCATAAACTGGGTACCATTTCTGGCGCACACCTCTACCTCACACCTCTGTGGCTTTGCACACTGTTCTCTGTGTGAGACTCTCTCTGCAGAACTCTGCAGCCTGTGCCTGGCTGCCTCCATTCAGAGGCAACTTGGGGCTGCCTGGCTCTGAACCTCAACTTCCCTCTGTGGGTTTGTGGTTTTCCCTTTCCTCTTGGTTCCTTTGGGTTCTTGGCCTTCTTTAGCCAGGTTTCTCAGCACTACTGGACGAAGTGGGGTGAAGTCTGTGCTCCCACCTTGGGTGAATCTTGGAGGCCTCCCACACCCCAGCCTCAATTCTCTCATGTGTAAAATGGGGAGAAAGAGAATGCTCTGCTGACTTCCCAAAGTTGTCATAGCTTTGAGGCCAGTCTGAATCACTGAGGGGTGAAGGCACTGCTGGGGCTGGGAGGTCAGTGGGTAGTGTCTGTCAGGGCTTCCTGGCCCGAGTCCTCTGATCTCAGCCACACTGGAGAAGACAAACCAGGCCAGGGTGAACAGGCACGTCGGCTGCCCAGGGCTCCTGCCTGGCGCCAGCTCTGAGTGTGCCGATAACCGGGAGGCCCTGGGGCTGAGCGCAAACACAAATGGAGCGTCATCGATTGTGTTCTCCTTTCACACAGTAATTTGGAGCCCTTTGCAGAGGCTGACATCCAATTTCCCTTTTTTATATCACTTCTCAGAAAAACACTCAAACCATCCATTTTTCTGTTAAAATCTCGCCCTCTCCACTTCTTGTTTATGTTCCGAATTCCTCTGAACTCAGAGGTCAATTGTAATGGCAAAGCCTGGTCACAATTAGTCCGTCCTCCTTTGAGCTTCAGATGGGTCTCAGATAGGCAGCTCGGGCTGGCACTCACTGTAGGGAACAAATCTTAGTGGGTTTTATTTTTATATGTATGCATGAGCACACACACAAATATGCACATGAGAATTTAGTGTTATTCTGTTACAGAGGCTGATGGTATTCTCTATTTAGTCTGCTGGTCTCCAAGGGTAGGAGAGATGAGAAAAGCTAATGCTCATAAATCGCCTGTGTCTACATAAGTTGTAGGAAGATCCATAATTTTTTAGCTTCAGTGAGGAAGTGATTAGCAAGCAGGATGTTATGCTCAAGCAAAAGGTTGCTAAGTCTCCTGGCGTTAGATCAGGGCTCATTTTTCTGCTGTAGCTGTACTAATTTTAGAGGAAGAGGTAATGACCAGTACTGGGCCGGGGAAGGAGGATCTTCAGGTAATCTTTAAATGTGTGCAACAGGGGCCGACGTCTGGTCAAGGAAAGGGGACAAACACGTGAAGTGTCGATAGGGGAAGGGTGCATGTTGCTGCGAGTAAAGAGTAAACAAGGGCTGTGGGATGCCACAAGGTTCAGATTAGTTGATTTCTACATTAGCACTACCTTCTTCCCCGCGTGGCGCTAAGAGTAAATGAAATAATGTGGGGAAAGTGGCTGGTATGCACTTTAAAAACTAATCTGTAGACAACAGCACTGTACATGAGTTCGTTTAATCTGAGATTTGTGGTGATAGCTTTCCCTCGTTTGCAGGCGAGGAAATGGGGGCTTAACCAGGGTGAGTCCCTTTCTTAAGGCCAGAGGGGTAGAATGTGACAAAGCTGGATTCGGACCCAGGTGTGCTGCATCCCAGAAACTGTGGCTCCCGCTGGACCAGGCCACCTCTGGAGACTGGCGTGGGTCTTCTCTTTTGCAAAACCCTGCGTACAGAAGGCTGTTGTCACAGCCCACTCAATTGTAGGTTCTGGGAGGTCAGGGGTGAGAGTGACAGCTGCAAAGCATCTTGGGGACTTTGGACACCTGGGAGGAACAGTGAGGTCTTCGGGTACCAGCTGGTGAATGCCAGCCTCCTCTCTCCGACCCGCAGAGCTTCTTCTTTCTGTCCATGTCAGTGGCTCAAGTGACCATGAGGTCCAAGGTGTCCCTGAGGCCCCTCACACCTGCTGTAGGAATGAGCCCTCCTAGAAGGAGCCTCCCATCTTGGCTGCCAGTCCTGCTTCCTTTTTTTGTCTTGCTATTTTTTTTTCCTATTGTGGACAAATACACATTATATATAATTTATCATTTTAACAATTTAAAAGAATACAGTTCAGTGGCGTTAAATATATTCACAGTGTTATGCAACTACCACCACTTTGTAGCTCAGAACTTTTTCATCACCCTAAATGGAAACTCTGTGTCCATTAGCAGTATGTCTCCATTTCCTGTGCCCCAGCCCTTGGGAATCTCATGTGCTCTCTGTTTCTATGGGTTTGCCTGTTCTGGGAGTGTTAGATAAATGGAATCACACGTGGTGTGGCCTTGTGTGTCTGGCTGCTTTACTGAAGCTGTGAGAAGAGGGGTGGGCTTGAGAATGAGTTGAGGATGGGGAAGGGAGACAATTCACCCCTGGATTAGCAGTGCCCTGGGTCCAGTCCCAGGGTACATGGCTAAAGACAGAGAACACTTGGCCTGAATGAGTTTGTGGCCTGTAGCCTGGAGAACAAGTAGCAAGAGTTTAGGCAATGAGAACATTAGCCCAGCCTCTCCAAGTTACAGATTCATTTCCACCTTCGGATTGGATGATTTGGGTAGCAAGGGATTCCCACACTTTCCTCGATACTGTCTCTCTGCTTCCTCATCTCACACCCCCAATTCCTGTGGCTTTCAGCTCTCATTTATAGCTCCCCTGTGAAGTCCATGATGCAACCAACTCAATCATTCTCTTTGTTTTACCAATATCTGTTCACTCCTTACTTCTCACAAACTACAGCTTCATTCACTCATCCATCTGCCCATCCATCCATTGACCCATCCTTCCCTCCTCCTTTTCTCCGTCCCTCCATCCATTTACTTATACCTTCAGCATGCATGTTCTGAGCTCTAGCATGTAGCAGAAGCCAGGCTGGGTGTTGTTGCAGAAAGGTTGCATAGAGACAGGTGTTGAAATAGACACTTAAAATACCTGAAGATGAGATCAACAGTAGCTGCCCGGACAGTGTGTTTGGCTGTGTGAGTGGAGAGGAGAGAGGACACGGCACTCTGGTCATTTCTGGGTGGGCTCAGGCCCTGGCCCCCACTTGGCAGTGCCTGGAGCTCTGGGTCATTTCGGGTCACAGAGTCCCTGCACTCTTCCAGGCAAGTAGAGAACGCTGTCCTTTTTGTACATAGATGAGAAAACAGAGACTCACAACTTGCTTGAGTTTATCAGCAGCCTGGCCAGCAGCAGGAGAAAGGAAGCTGTGTTTTCTGGGGGCTTATAATTCACACAGCAGCTGGCTAGAGGCTGCCTGGAAGTCACCTGTCCACATGCTTCTTGATCCTCGGTGGCTCTTGTTCTCTCCCAGGAGTAAGGTTCTCACCCCAGGGTGGCTGCTGTTACTTCTGTCCCACACAGTAGGTTCTAACTCACAGCTTCTCTCCAAAAGTACTTTGTTGGGTGAGATGGTGGAGACCGACAGGCTGTGACACTTGACCGTCTCAGTTGGGGAGGCCTGATGGAAACATGGCGGCGAGGGTGTGAGGTGGCCATTTTGTCACACCCTGCTCCTCCCTGACAGTTGCCATGATATGGCAGAGGTCTGCTTCACTGGTAGCAGTGTCCCATCCCCTGAATGTGCATTCTAACAACAGCCGGAGGTGATTCCCGTGCTATTACCGACCGAGAGGCACCTATCTCCACACCTGCACTCCCTTCCCCGGAAATGGGAGCAGAATACCCCCCCAGAGCTGGATGTGAGCATCAAATGCCCTGCTCTGACTGACAGGTTATCCCTGTTTGCCCAAGACACCAGGGGTTTCTAGGAAGCAGGACTTTCAGTTTAGCATTGGGATGAGTCTTTGAGTTTTAACACCGGGATGTCTTCCACTGCTTTCATCCTGGCTCCTGGCACATGACAAGAACTCCTCTGTAGTGGTGCCATCACAGACGTGACATTTAGGACACATGGGAAAGAGCCGCGGGGGAACTGTTTGTACTTGCATTAGTGCTGTACTGATGGGTTGTAGTGTTTTGTTGTTGTTTTTTTCCTTTGTGATCAATGTGGTTGATTCTTTTATGATGACAACAGCCACAGCAATCATAGCAATCTTAGTGATCTCTGTGTGTGCTAAGAGCAAAACATGAATTATCTTCATCACAGCAACCTCTTGAAAGTAGGAACTAAAATTCCCTCCACTTTAAAAATGGAAAAATTGGGCTCCAGATATACGAAAGTATTTTTGCCCAAAGTCCAGACATCAGTAAGACCAAGACTTGGACCCATTCTCTCCCCGGCACCAGTGTTCGTCCCCTTAGTAACATGACCCACAGGCACCCAAAGGGAGCAGCGATTTACTCTGGAGGCTGGGCTTACAGGGTGGGTGGTAGACATTTTCCAAGAAGAATGGGTCATTTTTGAAGATGGCATTTTAAACTCTGGTCTACCACCAGGACTGCTCCTAGTGGGAGTTACAGGGAAGCCTGAGGCCCATCTTTTCCCCAAAATAAAGCTGCCTCCTTCAGTTTATTCCCATGTGTGACAGCCAGAGACGAAATCTTAATGAGCATGACCTGTTTGCTTTTTCTTCTCATGGCAGCAGCTTAATGACAACCTGTTATTATTGGTGGCGACTTGTCATGTCTGGAGTCTGGGTCTTGGCAGCTGTGACTATCAGACTGAGAGGAAACCAATCTCAGTGGGATGTTACAGAAAAAAAATAAGATGACCCCTGTAAAGGTAGAATGAAGAGATCATGTGGGAAGAGAGAGATGAGTAAAGAGAGGCAGGTGCCTCTAGGGGAAAAGCATGGATAAGTGCAGGGAAGGATGATGGAGGGAAATGCATCGCTCTGTGGTTTGAATTTTTCTGATCAGAGTTCAGAAGGATTAGTGAGGAACACGTTACATTAATCTCCATTTTTTCCCAGCAAAATTGGCATCAAAAATCTTTGGTTGTTACAGAAAAGATCATTCACATTGGCTTAAGCAAATGAGGTAATTAATTGACAACAGGGGTATGTTGGCTTCAGGTGTGGTTTGAACAAGGCACTCAACAAGGATAACTCTCCACCTCCCAGCTCTCTCTTTGGGTGTGATGGTTTTCTTCTCAGGATGGTGTATAGTGGTCAAATGGCTGCCAGAAATTCAGGCTCAAATCTAACAGTATAAAAAACTGCTTTTCCTAGTCCTTTTATACACAGGTCCTGGGTGTCACTTTGACTGTACCAGATTAGGAGATGTTCTTACCCCTGAATTAATTATGTGGGAATTGGATGAGCCAAATAGATGACCCAACTGAGAGAGGGAAGTGATGGCCCCCAGTGGAAATTCATTGTTATCAGTAAAGGAAGAATGAATGAAAAATGACAAATGCCCACCATGTAGCCCAGGGAGGCTCATGCTTCCACAAGAATGGGATCTGACATGGTCTCATCACAGCTGGAATTGGAAAATAGAGGTGCTGACCAGGCCCAACGGCATCTGGTGAGGCAGAACTTCTCTCAGACTTACTGGGAGCCAGGCTTTCTATGTGAGTGTCGCTAGACCTAGCCTCTGACCATACATAATTGTTAATGGTGCTATTTGGGAGCCTGGAATCAGATGCTCACCTGCAGGGTGACAGAGCACCAGGTGAAGCCAGCATGGACCTTTGCTGCATCCTTGCACAGAAATAAGGGCTGCATCTCAGCAGGTATCTTTCCTCGGCCAGCTCTGCTAATGACCTAGAGAGAAAGGCTGGGTCCAAGAACAATGGCACTGTGGTTCTGATGAACATCCAGTGTGTTGGACTGTCCTAAAGGAGTTGCAGCAGAAGTCAGGAATGCACCTGTCTCTCCACATATTACGGATTCTTCCCTCCAGTGTTACAGTATTACTAGAGTGACAGCTTGGCTCTAGATGATGAACCGAGGAAAGGCCTGGGATTCCCAGGAAGATGTGGGCATTCAAGCCACCGTAGTGGAGGTTGGGGTGCCATTTGGCTTAATGGTGTAGCAGGCAGCTGTGTTAACTGCATCTTCGGTGTAGGCTCACTAAGCCAATTGGCACAGGTCAGAATTGTGGAAGAAGGAGCTGGGATGGAAGTTCTAGTTCTCCTGATGGGAGACACTAATAGTACATTTGTCAGAGGAGTTGATTGGAATAACACTGACCTAGGGATTTGATCCAGACCTCTTACCACTGATCAGCAGGGCACACACTGTGTAAATTGGCCTCTTCCTCCTGTCCTCTGTCATCCCAAACTACTTTTTCCCTTCAGCTGCTGTGACCTTCCCTTCATTCACAGATCTTGCCAACCCTTTTCCTTCCATGCTCCCCTTTCTGCTGGGGTGGTCTCTCCACCCCACCCACTTCCATGCCTTACCTAGCTTACTCCTCCTTGGTCTCCTTTTGGTCCACTCCAAAGTATAGACGAGACACCCGAACTGGCATGCCTCTCACCCCACCTCTGAACCACAGCACCACTTGGTTTCCTTGATACTGTTCTATCTGATTTCCTTCTTCCTTGCCTATCTTCTCCCCCAAGAACGTAAATTCATAAAAACAGGGGCCTTCCTTTTGCGAGCCTCCTTCCTAGTTTCCCTATCCTGGAATGATACCTGGCACAGAGCCGGAGTTTGCTAGATTTGTTGAATGAATGAAAGGCCATCCATAGGTGAATGCATCTTCCTAGAGCCAAAGGTCTGGCAGGTCTGCACAGATATATAAAGCACTTCGATCCTTTCCTGCTCACTGGCAGCCTGGCAGACCAGGAATGCTGTGGCCAGGTTCATCCCTAAAGTGTTGATCTACATGGCCCAGTGCTAAGTAGGACTCAGAAAGGTGTGGTGCTCTACCCGCCACCATTCTTAGCCTGGCAGGGGGTGGGGTAAAAAGACCAAGTGCTGCCAACACAGAAGGGGAGGGTCAGGTAGGAAGTGGAGGAGCTGAGAAGTCCACTATGGCTGTGAACCCAGGGCCTGATGGTAGAGGCTGACATCATTATGGCAATGAACTCAACTCAACTTGGCTGAGGCATTCCTGTGTGTCAACTGATCGGTGTGCACCAGGTTTTCACATAGGTACAACACCCCTTCCAGGTGGGTACTGTTCTCACTCCCAGTTTTCAGGTGGGAAAAGAAGGCTGTGGTGAAATGACTCACTTGTGGTAGGAAATAGGCTATCAGCAAAGGTCATGCTCCTCCTACAACCACTCTGCTCCTTGTGGATTCTCTGTACAAAATCCTTCACATGTGGTGACACCATGGAGTCTGGCAAAACAGAGAGAGCAAATTCAAAGGCAGAGTCCTTGTGTGTTCTGTGCCACTGATGTATGTGGACTTGGAGCATGTTATCCAAAGCTCTGGAGTTTCACTTTCCTTTCCTAGAAAAATAGGGAAGCTGGGCTTAGTGCTACCTAAATCTTCTTGTTCACCAGCATATTCTGGGAAGAATACATAATTTGGGGGTGCTCGGAGAAGAGTATTACTGAGTAGGTATGTCAGGGAGCGCGCAAACCTGGAGGGAGGTACATTTCCCCGGCGAGCGAGTCTCAGCCAGGATGGGATTCTGAGGACTTATATTTGCATTGTGAACCCTCACTGCCTGTTAGACTCACCTGGGACATTAAATAGTCTGTGACTCTCAGAACAACTGAATTGACATCTTTAGGAGAGAGGCCGGCAGGAGAATGGAAACATCAGTTTTAAAGTTCAAGGACTATTGAGCTTTTAAAATATGTCCAGTGTGACTAAGAAACCCAAGATTTCATTTTATGTACTCTTTTACATTTAAGTTTAAATAATTACACGTAGCTAGCAGGTAGGTACTATATTAGGAGCCCAGGCTGGGATGAAGTTGAGGCTCAAGGTAGCTACATTTCTTGTTCCACCCCCAGTTCTTATTTGTCCTTATTTTATTAAATACCTATCTCCTGGACTGTAGTCTGAGAGACCAGGATACAAACTCTGAGTTGAGCCTTATGATCCTCTTCTTGTCTCTGAATCAGAACACTTTAGCTGCCCTGGACTGGGAACCCAACAGTGGCCAGAAACTCCAGATGAGACTTCTCCACAGGAGCCAGCCATCTTACTTCTGGGCATATGTCCAAAGGAAATAAAGTCACTGGCTTGAAAATGTGGCATACAGGTATCCTTCAGTATCCATGGAGGATGGTGCCAGGACCCTCTCTCCAGACATCAAAATCCTTTGTATGAAATGGTTTAGTATTCCTCCCATAAACTTTAAATCATCTCTGTATTACTTATAGTACTTAATGCAGTGTAAACACGATGTAAACAATTATTGTACTGAATTATTTGGAAAATAATGACCAGAAAAGATTTCTGTATATGTTCAGTGCAGATGCAGTTTTAAAACACAATTTTCAATCTGTGGCTACTTAAATCTGTGGATGTGCAACCCATGAATACAATATATATAATATAATATTTTTCAGCCTTACAAAGCAAGGAAGTTTTGCAATTTCTGACAGCCTGAAAAGTTGCGATAAACCTGAAAGGCATTATAATAAGCCAGGCACGAAAGACTATACTGCAGAATTTTGCTTATTAGGTGAGATATATATGTGAAAAAAGGTGAATTCAAAGATATGAGTAAGATGGAGCTTTTCAGACACTGGGTGGTAGAGGAAATAAGTTGGCCACAGACAAACTTGACAGCATAGGGACTGCAGTTATTCATAATGTAGTACCTACTTAAAATTTACTAAGAGAGTAGATCTTAAATATTTCCATCATTCACACAGAAGGTAACTACGTGAGGTAATAGATTTGTTAATTAAATTGATTATAGCAATCACTTCACAATGTATACATGTATCAAAACATGTTGTACATCTTGAGTAAATACTTACATTTGTTAATTGTACCTCAATGAGGCTAATAAAGTAGCAAAATTTAAACTTCTCACTGAAAGACACAGAAGAGAGACCAGAGAAAGATGGTGTTAGGTTATTTTTTTTAAAGAATGCTAGGTTTGCTCCTAGAAGGAGCAAAATGAAGGACTGGAATATCAGTCATGAAATGGTCCACCAAGGGAGCTCGCTTGTAGGATTCTGTGTGTCTCAATGACACACAGGGCAGACACAAAGTTTGTCTTTGGCCTTTTTGTCAAGCACCCATCTCTTGATTTGATTAGCTCACTGATAGTCAATTAGCAGCATACTTAGGGAGTAACTGGGCCCTCTCAGGTATTGCAGTAGATCTTGAGGCCCTAACACTTGGATCCCAACTAATGTGGGGCTGGCATGTGTTTGTATTTTGTTCTATTGGTGGTGGGTGCTATTGAGAAAATTTAGCCAGGGGTGGAGTGCAGGGTGAGCACCATGCTCCAATCTAAACTTTTGAAATCTAGCTCCATTAGCAGTGTGGAGGGTAGGTGGGAAGGAGTGGGACTGGGTAGGAGCTGCAGACACTAGGCACCCTCTTTAATTTGAGACAGAACTGCCAAGCATGCAGAACAAGTACAGGTAGAGTAGGCAGCTGCAACCAGGAAAGGAAAAGAAATATGCCCATGAGATGATAAAGGAGCAATGGCAGCCTTTGAGGTTGGGTGTGCGTAAGCCACAGTAAAGGTGGGAAGGGACACTTCCTTCCTTCTTGAGAGGAATGAAATGGGGGATAGAATATAAATCATGAAGTGGTCTAATGAGAGGGACTTTTTTGAAGTGGAATATTGTGTTTGTGGATTGATGTAATGGATTCACCTTTAGAATATGGTACGTGGGTGTTAGTGCTTCTCTCTTTTAGCTCAGTGTCCTTCTTGGATTGATTGATAATTGCATGTGAAATCATTAACACTGGCTTTTTATTTTTGGAGAATCTTCTTTGCTGGTTGGGTGCCTCAAGAGAGACTGAATGGTAGCATTTCACCTCTCCCTCTCGCTCTTTTCTCCATAATTAGAAGCAGTATTTTGAGGTAGCTAAGCCCCCAGATTCTGGATTCATATGGCCTGACCTTGAATTTTGAATACACTATGTACTAGCTATATGAATTTGAACAATTTATGTCCTCTGAGCTTCCATTTCTAAGTATGTAACACAGGAGCAGAAATAATATCTCTCACTATGTGCTACATAGTGCTACACACTGGATATGTGCAATGATGATGACCATGGTGATGCCGACGAGGAGGATGGATATGTGGAGGATAGAAGGGGAAGAAGATGGAGATGATGGGACAGACTTTTCCAAAGGGAAAGAGGGACAGAGGGACAGAGTGTGAGAATGCCATTCATTTCAATTTTCAGGCTTGTCAAGTTTGATACCTTTACTTTTCCTCTCGTTCTTGGAAACTGAGAAAGCACACCAGAGCTCACCGAGGCAGTCCTCCAGCAGAGGAGAGAAAATTCCCAAGAAGCCTCTCTTGACCGCTGCTGTTTTCCTGTGTCATTGTCTTTACTTTGGTGCACATTTTGTCAGGTAGCAGAAAAATAAGCTGTGGATAGGGGTGCGGTGTTGACAATGGAAGCCAATTCGTTCATGCTTCTTGGGGTACTCTTCTTACTTATCTGTCTCCTCACCAGATACTGATGGGGCCCCTTCTGAGTGTCAGGCATTGTGCCAAGCTCTCAAGATACGAACACTCATCCTGACATTGAGATGACACAGAGAAAAACAAATAAATCAGCTTTGGAGTTCAGATAGGTCACAGAGATTCCATCTCAGTTGAACTGGTGTGAGGCACCAGCCTAGCTTGCTGTAAAATAACTCTCCCAGTGATTCTAATATAGAGCCAAGAATAGGAGCCACTGATGTGTGCAGAGGAACATTGGATGAGTCCTGCAGTAAACAAGCTGTTGTCATCACGGGCTACATGCATCTTCAGATAATCACTTGACCACTCATCTTGTGTTTTTATGAGAAATGCCATGCATGGGGGTCATACCACTTGCCCTATTTCTCAAGTGGCAAGAGTCGAAGCAAAAATGAGTGCACAACTTTGAAAATGGCTAAGTGAAATGCAATTCATTTCTTCCCCCTATTAGTCATCAACTGCAGCACTCATGGAGTCAGGTGTCACCCTTGGGGCTCAGCAAACTGTGGAACATTCTAGAACAAGGTCAAATCTCTAGACCTGATCAGATGAGACTGCATTTATTGCAGAACTGACACAGAGCCGAGAGCAGACACTCAGAGTCTCACACTTCCTGCCTCCCTCACTCTGTTTGAAACAGTTTGTTCTGTCTTCTGCACAGCAGTGAGTTTGGGGAGAGAACTGCTTTTACTTCAGAACCAAAGTGGGTGTAGGAAATCTGTTCCTCTCCCAGGCTGCACTTTCTAAGGAAGCTGAGTGCCAGAGGTGGTCAGAGGCTGATCTGTCCAATCCCCAAAGTGCAGGTGGTGGCAGGAGGAGGTAAGTGCCACAGAGATGGCCTCTACCATCAAGGCAGGAAGCAGGGAAGGAGTGCAGGAATTGAAAGAGAGGGACATTTGGTATATCTGCTGCTAGGCCCTGGGAGTGTGGCCAAACTCCCCATTGCTTCCTGCAAGTCTACAAAATCACATCTGAAGCCTAAAGCTAAATATGACCCTCTTGGGTGCTTCATGATGCAATTATACTTTGAAAATACTTTTTCACTTCTACCCCCTAAAGTGCTACAATGTCTTCAGTTCACAATGGGCTTTGAAGGTGAAGTTTCAGATCCCAGTAGTAACAAGAGTGATGCAGAATGACTTGTGAGGGCCATGGAGGGTGCTGGTTATGGTTTCTCTCCAAGGGATGGACTCATTGTGGCAGGATAGATAGTTCCTTCTCTTCATGCAGACTCCTTGGGCTTAGAATGCTTGGGCTAGTTTGTGGGAGCGACAGGGAGCACCAATTTTTGAAATAGCTTAAGGATCCCCTGTACTGGCTTTGTGTCACGGTGACCACACACCTGGCATGAACAACTTACAAGCTTACAGTTTCAGAGGTTGCAGGGCATGATTGGTTCACTCCACTGCTATGGGTCTGTGTCATGGCAGAAGGGCAGGCAGAGTGAATAAAGCTGCTTACTTCATGGGAGCCAGGAATCAGAGAGTGAGGGAAAGAACTGGAGAGGGAAGGGGGCAGGGACGAGATATGGTCCCCAAGGTCAGACCCCTATGACTCACTCCAACTAGGTCCCTCCTGCTAAGTCTTCACCTACATCCCAGTTATGCCATTAAGATATAAATCCATCAATGGATTAAACCACTGATGAAGTTAGATTTCTTATGATCCAATCACTTCTTAAAGCGCCACCTTGAACACATGAGCTTTGGGGGGAGAAATCTTAGATCCAAACCTTAAATTAACATTCCCTTAGGTTTCTGCCTGTGTCCATGCACTCTGTAGGACTGAGGATGTGGACAGGAGCACTCAAACTGTTGGAGCTAAGCATGGATAGATGAACTTTCAATAACCACTTCATCTTATTCTCAGAGCAACTCCATGTTGTGGTGGTCATTATGTCCATTTGAGAGTTGAAGAAATACAGATCCAAAAAGAGTAAATGCTTACCCACTATTTAGTTAGTGCAGAGATAGAACTAGAACTTGGGTCCAATAGACCCTAGAGCCTGTATTTCAATTATAAAGATTTCTGGTGCATATAAGGGAGTAGACTAGGGAGTCTGAACATAATGTGGTGGGCTACAAAGCCATCAATAATTATAGAGAAGTGGAGTGGCATGACTAAAACAGTGCTTTAGCAATTTCAATCAGGCAGCCACAAACAAAGTGAGCTTTTGGGTTGTTCCAAGCTTAGAACACTCTGGGATGGGAATAACATAATGACCTAATGTGAAATATAAAGGAGCTCTGAACCAAGGGGAAATAACCATGACATGTATTTGCCGAGCACTTGATGTGTGACAGATAGAGTACTCCACTGGAGATCACTGAGTACCTAGTGTGAACGGGAAGTGCCATTATTGGCAACATTATAGTGCAGGAGTGAAATGTTTGGGTTTTCTAAGCACACAAACTTGATTCACCACCAGTGACTCTAGACATGTTCCTGCACTTCTGAGTCTGTTTCTTCATTTGTAAATGAGGCATAACACTGGTATCCACTTAGTAAAGTGGTTGAGGTCGGCTTAGATGAGACAGTCCCTAGGAAACAGTGAGCAACATGACACAGAGTGTGTATGTCTGCAGGTTAACTATGTTAGTTATTACCATACACATACATATTTTGCAAATGAAGAAACTAAGGCTTGCAGAGTTGCATGAGTTTTCTCAAGGCTGGACAATTAAGGTTGGAATGGGGCAGTCTGACCCCATAAAGTGCACTTGATCTATCCTAGGGGAGAGGCTAGTACTGAGGATGGGAAAGAAGGGACACGAGAGACATTCAGCTTGGGTGATGGTACCTCAGAACAGACGGATGGGAATGGCACACAGCCAGGGCCTTGAAGATTCTCTTTCACAGATGGCTTGTGCTAAGCTGGCTATGGATTGAAAAATTCCGTCCCTGTGATTATCTTTCTCTTTCATGAAGCTTGCAGTACAATCACACCCTCCTCTGTACATGAAGAGCCAAAGTAGACTGTGTTTGTTTACAGCTCTGCATTGTGCATGAAGCATCACATGGGTACACTGGTAATGTCCAACCCACTGTACATGGAGCTAAGATCTTGGAAAATCTCAAATTCCACTCACATCCAGTCTGACCTCCACCTTCCACCAATGCAGTGACCTCAAAGAAGTGT
Organism: Heterocephalus glaber; assembly: GCF_053883595.1. Taxonomy (NCBI): domain Eukaryota; kingdom Metazoa; phylum Chordata; class Mammalia; order Rodentia; family Bathyergidae; genus Heterocephalus; species Heterocephalus glaber. The sequence goes on along the minus strand of NW_028258467.1, from coordinate 10,427,187 downwards.
GTATATGTAGGTTTTCTCAAAACCGTCTTCATTGGGCCCCAACTGTGTCCTTAGTGTATGTGTATTATTGAGAACTTTCTCCATTCTTCATGTATTCAGTCCGGGAAGTGCTGAGGCACTGCCTTTTGCAGTTTTAATGTAGCTCAGGTTGTTGGTTTTCTCAGAGGCATCACTCTTCTATGGGAATTATTATATTTCCTTATAATTAAATTTGGAACATTTAAGCCCTAACCCAAGAGGCACCAAACAGTATGTAAGGTTGATGACCATAACTGCCTTTAGGGTTTACTTCTGTGTCTTCTTCTGTTGGTAGGTTCTTTATGTTGTTACCTTTTTGGTATTTAAGGAGGTTCTATGGACAACTGTTGGATTTACAGGTCTTCTATAGCCTCCTGCTTATCAGTAAATGACACATTAGAATATATCTTAAGCTTTGGATGAGGGAGTGATTTCTCAGGGTAGGTAAGTGATGATGTTGAATGAGATTTTTTTTTTTTGACATAACATTCAAGATCCATACAAAATGAAACCTCATCAAGAGCTCAAAAAACAACACATGCTGGTGAAGTTGTGGGGGAAAAGGAATCTTCTACATTGTTGGTGGGAATGTCAAGTAGCACAACCACTGGAAATCTGTATAGAGATACCTCACAAAACTAAAACTGGAAATTCCATTTCATTCAGCTATACCTCTTTTGGGTACTTTCCCAAAAGAATGAAAGATACCATATTACAGTGGTACTCGCATACCCATATTTATGGCTACAAAACTCATAATAGCTAAATTTTAGAAGCAGCTTATATGCCCATCAACAGATGAACAGATAAAGGAAATGAGGTATAGACATACAGCAGAGTACTACTCGCCACAAAGCAGTATAAATTTGAGTTATTTGTAGGAAAATGGATGTGCCTTGAGAGCGTAATCCTGAGTGAAATAAATCAAACACAGAAGGCTATATGAGAAACCCATATTAGAGATAATTTAAAGAGAAAATAAAAGATTATAGGAAACAGGGAAACAGATTATGTGGAGACAAAAAGGGAATCTGGAGACGGGGGAGATGGGAGGGAGGGGAGAAGAAGTAAAAAAGGATCGAGATGAAAAGTTATACGTACCAATTCTCTGCAATGAATGTATTCATTATGTATTACAAACATACACCAAATATAAAAAGAAAAAAAGAAAATGGAAAAATACAATCTCAGGTACTGAGCTCTCCCCTCTTCGTGTTCTGCTTCCACCAAGGACCAAGGGCATTCCTCTTGGGCTTGGCTCACATGCTCCTCCACAAGTGCATCCTCTCATCATCCACTTCTTGATGTGTGACAGGCCAAGCCTTCTGCCAGGTTCTGGGGCCAGAGGGATGAGGACACTACAATCTCTGCCCTTGAGGAGCTCACAGTCTTGATGAGATGTGATGTAAAATGATTAATCAATTCAAGAATATTGGGTTTCTCTAAACGCTACTGTAAGGAAAAAGAAAATTATCCAAAGTCTTTAAATCTGTTGCTCATTTTAATTGACTAAATTAGGTGAAATTTATAGAACAGTAAAGTTGGAAAGAGCCTAGAAGGTATTTATTTACTTCCATTTCTTCTCTCTGCCTTCAGGCTACACTGCACTCAAATTATCCTCCAAACCCATATATTTCAGAAAAGAGCAGTATTTCAAAGAATGATAGCTCTTGGCCCATTTAGATAAAACTTTCGGCAAACATCTACAGAAAAGATGAGGTAGAATTGTTGAAAGAATTGACATGCACACTACAAAGTGCTGTATTATTAAGAAAGATACGAGTGGAATCATCCACCACACTCACACACATACACACACGCACACACACACACAACTGCATGCACGCATACGGAATCTTCCTAAGTTATACTACTGAGGTGGTGTCACATACACATAGCAAATACAGAGTAGAAATTGAAAACATGGTTGCAAAACTAAGAATTTTTTTCAGCTCCCAGAAAAAAAAATGGATCTTGGCATTTGTCAAATCTTGTTTTGCTGCAACACAGAAGCATATCTTTTGTTCAGCTGGCATTTTTGCGCCATGTCAGCCCATCAATATGGGGTGTGTATCCACTATGTATTGGTCTTAAATGATCCCAGGAAGGCTGGGTGTGGGATGGGGGGACTGGACATGGGGTCTAAGGTCCAAGGTGACTTACTGAGTGACTTTTTAGAGCCTCATTCTTCCTGCTGACGATACCAACTTCTCAGAATCATTCTGGGGGCGTGGTGCATCAAGGCGTGTGAAAGTGGTTTGTAAATTATGTGACTGCATCATCGCATGCCTTTTCCTAATGAAAATTTGTCCTCCTAATTATCAGTTCATGGGGACATCAAGATTAATAGATGAGCTTCAGCCCAACACAAGTCAACACACCAGTTTCTGTGTGAAGAGCCGTCAGTGGTTGCTCCTTACATTCAGAATAGAGCCAACACCTGTGGGTCTAGTCCTAGAGACTCTGTGTGATCTTGCTAAGATCTTCAGCATCACTTCATTGTTTCTACTTCATGAGCCCAAATACTTTTATCCTAAAATAGTCACAATGTGCCCCAAGATTCTTCTGAATGCCATGCTTACTATTGCCCATCTTCCTCACCGGAACATTCCTTCCACATTCCTACAGGCTTCTCTTTGTCCTCAGGTCATGGAAGCTATTTTCCCTTAACTTCTCACCAGGTCTCTAAAAGCACAGACTCATTGTGTCTATTTTACATATCATTATTTCCCAAGGTCTAAAGCAGTGTTGATCCATAGTAAGGTGTTCAACAAGTGTTTGTTGATTGAAAAGATAGATCTTCCAACAGTGCTTACTATAGTCTGTATTACACACCAGTCTTTTACATTTAAGTGCAGAAACCCTGCTCACATTGGCTTATATGAACACAGGAACTTATTAGTTCATATAACCAGGAGATCCCAGGTAAATGGCTTCAGCCGTGGCTGACTCCAGGGACTCCAAATATGTTTTTGGGAATCTGTCTTTATTTTCTACTTTGCTTCTGTTGGCTTCATTTTCTCATCATGAGCCTGGGGCCAGATAAAGTTTGTTCTCTTGGAACCAATGGACTCAAAGGGTGGAAGATAGGAGGATCTAGAGGAGGAAAATGAGAAGAATAGCTGATAGGTGAGCAAAAATAACACGTCTGTCCCGGTATGGGCTCTGGGCTTCTGAACACAAGGTCTTCTCTCAGCTCTGTATTTTCAGTATCCTTTTCAGAGCCTGGAATATAGTAGGTGCTTAGGAATGTTTTTGAATGAGTAGATGTGTCTTTCTTTCCCATACTTCTAGGAAGAACTTCTTGAAGCCCATAAAGACAGTTTTATATATACTATCTTCTGCCTCATACTGTTTTCCTTTCTTTTCACCTGTTGGCAGGATCCAACGTCTACCTTCTTCCAGTTTGGAGCATCCATCCAGCAGCAAGCCACAGTCATGCTGAAGATTATGCAGGATTATGACTGGCATGTCTTCTCCCTGGTCACCACCATCTTTCCTGGGTACAGGGACTTCATCAGCTTCATCAAGACGACAGTGGACAATAGCTTTGTGGGCTGGGACATGCAGAACGTCATCACACTGGACACCTCCTTTGAGGATGCAAAGACCCAAGTCCAGCTAAAGAAGATTCACTCTTCTGTCATCTTGCTCTATTGCTCCAAAGATGAGGCTGTCCTCATTCTGAGTGAGGCTCGCTCCCTTGGTCTCACCGGGTATGATTTCTTCTGGATCGTCCCCAGCTTGGTCTCTGGGAACACGGAGCTCATCCCCAAAGAGTTTCCATCAGGACTCATTTCAGTCTCCTATGATGACTGGGACTACAGCTTGGAGGCTAGAGTGCGGGATGGCCTGGGCATCCTAACCACTGCTGCATCCTCCATGTTGGAGAAGTACTCCTTCATCCCGGAGGCCAAGGCCAGCTGCTATGGGCAGACAGAGAAGCCAGACGTCCCTCTTCACACTTTGCACCAGTAAGAGAGGGCTCTTTGCTTTTCTCCAAAAGTGGGATCAGGGTTTTGTTACTGTTGCTGTTTGCTCACACGCTTACTGATGGAAATATGCGCTGCACATAGAGAATGTCATGTGCCTATATTTATAGGAGTTTTATTTGATTTGGTTTCCCCCTATTTTCTATTTCCTTTTCTTTTCATCTCAATTTGTTTTTAAGATAAGTAACATTGTATTTTAATTGTTTTCTGCAGCTTACTTTTTTTTTTAACTGAACCTCACATCTTGGAAACCTTCATTTAAGATCTATCATTTGTGTCCCAAGTAAATCTAAATTCTTTGTAACACATATGTCACATTCTTTAACATGAGTATACCATGATTTACTTATCCAGTAAATAAGTACTTATTTACTTGTCAATGATAGGAATTTAGGGTTTTTTCCCCAGACTTTTTCCATTAGAAGCTAAACTGCAGGGATAATCATCACATATATCTCTTTAAGCACATGTGCAATTGTTTTTCTAGTCTGGATTTTAAAAAGTGGGATATTGGGGTCACAAGGCATGTACATTTTTAACTTTAAGTGTCTACTGCTAAATTGTGCTATACAGAAATGGTATCAATTTACACTCATACCAATAGTTTGTGAAATCATCCAACTTCTCAATTCCTCAGGAGCATGGTGTATGCTTTGGAAAAACTGCCCATACTGGTGCTCCTGGTCTCTGACTTTGTGTCTGAATTTCTTCTCATATTCTAAATATTTTTGTAGGTCATTGGAAACTTTGGCAAACTTCACTCTTGAAGTTGCGTTATATTCCATCATATGTATGTATCATAATTTATTTAACTGCTCTCATCATGGCAGAGATTTAAGTGAAATGTTGTGTTTCTGGGAAGCATCATCATTCCTCGTGGCCTGCCATTTTGTCTTGGCTGTTGAGATTTAGAATTATCACTCAGGCACTCATGTCACATGTATTTTCCTGATGTTCATTGATTTAATCCGTGCTTCAATTTTCAAATAATGAGAAGTGTGGCACTGTGATTAATGACTGGGCTCTGGAGTTAGCCTTGTCCAAGTTCAAATCTTGTTTCATCTACTTTCTAGAGGACTTGGACAATTGCTTTACCTTTCTGGGCTTTCTATGTTTATTGCCTAGTGATGCTAATAGCTTCTACTTTCTAGGCAGTCATTTTCAAGCTTTATGCACAAGAATTTCTGAGAGGGTTGCTAAAATATTATTTGGCTCTGTGGTCAGAGTTTCTCAGATATTAGTAAATTCGTGCCTCCATAATTAGCAAGTTCTTGGGTGAATACTGACATTGCTAGTTGAGGACCATGCTTTGAGAACCAGTGTTCTAGAGGTCATGGTATTAAATGAAGAGATGGAGGAGAAATGCTTCTTGGCACAGTGCTGATATTTTGGTCCCTCTTTAATAACTTTGAGAGTGATGAGTGAAGGTTTTGGTTATAAGAAATTACAGGCAGCAGACCATGTTGGTTTATCGCCAGCAAGGTAAGATATCATTTAAAAAATATCTCTGGAAGCTTCTAGGGCTTTGAGTTTGCTACATTTCAGAGGTTATCTTTGAACTGGGGTTTTCAGAGTGTGTGTGAGTGATGGAGTAGACAGAATATACTTCTTTACAATTAACATACAACTGAAAAATGAATTCTTGATTTAAGAAATCATGCACTTTGATACTTCTCATTCCTCTCTCCTTTCCCCCTCTTCAGTAACCCTGCTTTTACATTGCCACTTTCAGCATTGTAAATAATTATCTAAATATCAGGAAGGAACTCAGATCATTCAGGATAAAACATGGGAGCCTCTTCTGAAAGCAAGATTGCTGCCAGCCTGGGGACAAGGGCTGGGCTAATGAATTCATATTTCCCTTAATAAGATATGCCCTGCAGCTGGAAGACCCAGAGATGTATAATTTTGATGGCAACATAACTCAATTGTAGGACAAGTGAAAGGAAGTATATATAGAAAAAGGAATCTGAGAGGGATAATTGGCAAGATGGATACCTTTCCAGGGACCACCCTGGATTCCATTTTTGAAAAAAAAAAAAAATCCCTGTTTCTGTGAGAGGCTGTTGTGCTGTTTCCAGGAGTTATGCCATTGAATGTAGCAATTTTGTCAATGGCATTTCAACTCCAGAGAAGTAATGCATGAAGGGCAGGAAGTTGTCACCCACTGTTTGGTGTTTACTGAAACATCTCTCCATCCATGGGGGGCTTTTAGTGCTCACCTTGGGCATGAGGGTGGATAATGGCACACTCTCTTCTCCTGCCCTACGAAGGAATGGGAGCTCATCAAATTTCCCCTTTCTGGGAGTTAGAGAAAGCCCAGAGAGTGCAGTTTAAAAAATGAAGGACACTATCTCTATCTTGCATCCATCATTCTTTCATCCTGGAATGAAAGAATACAGACCTGTGGTAGCCCTGGAATACACAGATGCATTAAGTTAGAATATCTGTTCCCAGAGACCACATAGTTTGATAAAGATGGGAGAAAGTTGTCTAAAGACAAACTCTGGTAACAAGAATTATTTTTTTTTCAGTATTAAAAAAGAGAGTACTACAAAACCTGACAAAATATCCTACCCAGTACTCACAGAGAATAAAGGTCCATATGTCACATTTGTTTCAACATTTTAAAAGAAAGAACACATTAACAATAATGTACAAGTTCTGGTTGCATCTCTCTCTGATCCCACCTTTCTTTCCTTCTCCCCACGAGAGGGAAAAATACCATAATGAATTTGATATTTATCTGAATCCATGCACGTGTTTTTTATACTTTCAACAAAGGTGGATTTGCAACTATCTACCGAATTCATAGTACTTTTTAATGTACATCAGTGATATCTAATGTATTAGGTTTTCCTTTATGTCTACCTTTGTTTTAATGATCACCTTGTGAAGATAACAGAATTCCAGAATATTCATCTCCCTGGCTCTCTTATTTTCTAGTGTGTGGAGAGAGAGAGAGAATCTTTTACCTAATCAGTTTCCTTTGATGGACATTTACATTGTGTTAGGAAGGACGCTTCAGTCTGGGTAGCTGAAGGCAGAGGACAGAGGTCAGTAGCTTGGCGAGTTGGGCCTATGGGATTGTTCAGTGAGATCCTAGGACTTCTCATTTCAAGCTTTGAAAAACTACATTTTCATATAGATAGGAAGTCTTCTTTGCAAGGCATCTTGTAAACAAATAGCTTTCATTAGTTTCCCTATGTAGTAGGGTGGATGATAATCGCTTCAGAAGAGACTCAGATGAATTGAGCCCTGATGAGGAGGATCTCATGAGGAGGTAATCTGCGGTCCAGCCTTGAGTAGTTGAGAACAGTACCCTGGGGGTAACTAAACATCCTGCTTGGTGGTCCTCAAGGATGTTGCTTACAATTTTGTATGTGAATCTCGTGCAGTTAGGGTATCACAGCAATGCTGTGCTGTTTGTGGTGCTTGACATGGTACAGGGGGCCGCTTGCCAGAGTTGGTGTACTCACGATCTTACTATGAACCTGTTTCTGCCCCTGTGATTTAGGAAAAAAAGTAGGGGCAAGGGGGAAATTTTCTTCATGTTTAATATTCCTGGCTTTACAGAAGGCACTTGGAAAAGAGCAGTCAGCATTTTCCAAAGTTCAAAAATAGCACAGCCATGTTATGTAACCTCCTCCTTGCTGCTGCAAAGTTATTAAACATCTGTTCCTTCACCGAGCACAGAGCAGATCACGGGTAACTCCCAGAATGAAGAAGATAAAACATTACCTGTTTTGTGAGTGTGGAGTCTCAGCCGGTCATTTAGATCTGTCCCAAGGATCTGCCCTGTCCATCAGCAAATGGGACCCCCTGGACAGTGTGGATTTGTGGGTAAGAGTGGGGGTGCAGGCATCGGACTGCCCAGGCTGTCTCTGATGGGCACACGTTCAGACCTAAGACTTTAAGTGAGGCTCTCAATTCCCCCAGGTCTGTTCCTGGGTATAATATGGGAACAGGAAAAGTATGTGCCTCCTAGACCAGTTGCCTAGCCCTCAGAAAACAGTCTATAGATGGAGATTTTTGCAAGTTGGGCACCCTAGTCCAAAAATGTGAAATACAAGATACAAAATTTTTTGAATGCTGACAGAACACCACAAGTGGAAAATCCCATTCTCAATCCCACATGACAGGTCACAATCAAAATGCAGGTGCACTAAAACTATTGTCAAGAATTACCTTCAGGCTACCTGTATGATGTAAGATGTATATAAAACATAAGTGAATTCTGTATCTAGTTCTGGGTCCTATTTCTGTGATGTCTCATTATGTGTGTGTAAATATTCCAAAATCTGAAAATATTCAATATCCCCAGTACTACTGGTCCAAGCAGTTCAGATAAGAGATACATAACCTGTATTGATGAAACATGCGCATATAACACTGTGGGTGAAACAAATGTATTTGTATGGCATAGCCCACTATATTGTCATTTGTTTATGCTATAAAACATATTCAGTGCCTTCAAGAGGCTAGCACTAGTCACCCATAGGTGAAGATACACCGAAATGTCAGGCAGGTTTGTCATTTATCTCTTGCTTTGTCCAGGTTACAGGGTTAGTGGGACATTCGTGGACGGGCTCAGCTCTCCAGGGAGGGATGTTGGAGGAAGGGTCTATCCTTATGGCAAGCAGCACCTTAAGAAAAGAAGCAGGATCCAGGTGACTCAGTGCTCTGTGAATACCTTCCAGGTTTCTATTTAATAGTTTATATTCTTTCATGGTGGTTAAGTCTCTATCCATTAATACTTATGTTTCCTGGATAAAGTTCACATCACATTTTAAAACCATGTTTGTATGAGATGCAGCACATTAAATATGTGCTCTCTGTGTGTGAACATTTTGACTGTGACATGTGTGTCTACATTCAGACATGAGAGTGTACACGTGTATTTCTGTACATGCATGTATATGTGTGTCTCCTTTCTCATTGGAGAGACACATATTACACTTAATAAGAAAGAGGTTGTAGAAGGGAGAAGGTGGAGGTTTTTTAGGCCCAAACTCTTTTGCCCAGGGTTGCCTTGGGAGGAATGCAGTCAAAGGGAAGAGAGGCAGTGAGGTATGGAGAAAGATTCCTAGCTGAGTGGTATGACAGGCTTGAACTTATTAGTCTCATATCAACTGTAAGTTTTTTTGTTTTTTTTGTACTGGGCTTCCAACTAGGGTCCTTGTGCTTGCAAGGCAGGCGGCAGAACCACTGAGCTAAATCCCCGGCCCCTCAACTGTAAGATATTAACCACTATGAACCCTGGTTTTTTCAAAAGTGTGTGCATATGTATGTGTATGTGAGTGTATGTGAGACCGAAAGAGAAAGAGAGAAAAAAAAAGAGGCAGTGAGAGATAGCTATCTCTTGTTATTGTAGTAGAATGAAGTGGAAGAATATAGTTAAAACACTTGGCATGGTTCACATGGGATCTGGCATGTAGTAGGCATTTCACAAATAGTAGTCAAATCATTATCGTGATTTTATATCATCATCATTTTAATGCATACTTGTTATACTGCAAGATATCCACTATGTAGGGAAGAGGGACACGAAGGTGTGTTTCCAGTTTAGTTTTTAACAACTTAATTATGACTTATATCCTGTAGTTACCATTTTCATTACAGGAGTAGGACAAGAAGAGTCACTGAAGGGGGAATCAAATAGAAGTACCCAAGGATATCTATAGCACAAATAAGTGGAAGGAAAAAGCCTTCTTCCAATGGAGTTATGAATTGGTATTTAGGGGAAGTTATCTGACCTTAATTGATGATACCTGGCTTGATCATTTATGTGTTTCACATTAACGTCTTGATTTATGAAGTCAGGCTTCTGCTTGAAGAGGCGACAATATTGTAAATTACTCTGACAGGAAGGGAAATGGAAAGAAGATCTGTAATGAAAAAGAGTTGAATTTATGTCCAAGTTACACTGATTTTTTTTTCATCTTTATTTCTGTAATAATCACATGAAAAGTTTCTGGTTTAGTGACCTCCTAAAAGACTACTAAAGTTGATTGGCATGTTTTTTATTTGATAGTCAGAATGATCACTGTTGGTTTCTTTTTTAATGCCAATAAAAAAGCCTGCTCGGTTAATTCTCTAAGCTTGACCGCACTTAAGCTTCCCTGGGTGAATGTGATAACTCTTTGCAAATATCTATCTGTGGGATCACCATATGTTCAGCAAACATTTCTGTCAGTGGTTTCAGCCACTCCAGAGACCAAGTCCTCCTCATGCTGTAAATCTGATTGGCACCCTGAACTGAGGAATGAGGAAAAAGTCTGAGCCTCAAGGTAAATTAGCAAGGGCTAAGTAGTGAGAGAGTCCAGAGGCCTGAGCCAAACTGCGAACAAAGCGTGTTCCATGAGTTTCTGTGACTTTGTACGGTGTGGATTTAAATGATGCCATTTTTCAACCATCTTGTAATCTTGGCTAGCCTTGAAAAGTTGCTTATCTTCTTTGAGCTTCCATTCCCTTCATTATTAACAGAAAACATTCTAAACATAGAGGACTATGATGACAGTTGAGTGGACATAAAATACCTGCCTAGGGTACAGTGGGCTGTCTATAGATGTTAATGTTCCTCATTTCCTGGGTCTGATTCCGAGCTTCTTCGGGCCTCTTCATGTGTCCTGATGGCCCAAGGGAGGTACACTGAACTTCCTGGGTACCCGGCCCGTGAGCTTAGTCAACAACCTCTCTCCAGCATTATCTCTGTTTGTGCCATCTTTCCTGGAACACAGCCTTCCCTTTTTGGCTGAGAGTCAAAAGCACCGTATGCCAACCCTGCAGTACAAGTCAATCATTTCCAATTGGCACCAATGAATAGCTCGACAAATGGTGGAAAGTCGGTGCTGGCACCTTGAAGGGACCAGAAGTTGGCTGTGACTTTACCTTGAAGGGAAGGTGGTTTGGGTTGTTTTGGGGTCACACATAAAGCACAAGTATTGTTCAAATTTGCCTTGGGCAAGATGTAAGTCTTTGGATATTGGAACCAGCGTGACTAACAGAAAGACATATTGATCTATTTTCTCCAAGGTTGGATACTGGAGAAGTTTTCATTTTGAGACCTGGTAATTTGGTAACACATACTAATTATTTGCTGCAAATCACTCCTGTGAAATGATAAAGCAAACAAATCACCATCTTTATAGTGCTGGTGCTGTGTGCAGATTGGGAGTAGGAAGCCTGACCGTGTAAGCATAGAGACCAGCTAGCAGACCATGACATAAGTTGAGGAAAGAGAAGACAGTGACTCGGTTAGAGTAATGGCTGTGGATTCAGAGAGAACCGATAGTCTTAATGCATATTTGGCTGCCAAATTAACAAGCCTTGATGGATGGATATGAAGTAATAAAAATACAAAAATCAATACTTTTTCACTTGTATGGTAGAATGAATTGTGGTGCCTTTTATTAAACACAAGAAATTGGTGAAGAAACATTTGGGGACAGGGAGTCAGACACAGCATCTAACTTCAGACATGCTAAATTGGACATACTTTTGAAAGATCCAAGTGGAAGTCTCAAGCAGGCAATTGAAGAGAAGAGTCTGTGCTCAGACTGAAAATTTAACACACAGGGTTTGAGGTTATGATGGTAGTTAAAGCCCCAGACTGGGTAAAATGGCCCAAGAGAATGAAGAACGGGAGGAAGATCTAGGTTCAAGCCATGAGGAACTTCAACATTAGCTGGCAAATAATCCCTGATAGGAAGGAGAATATTAGAAAGCTAGTCTGTGAATTCCAGCAGACTTTCTCCACATGGAGACTCTCTAGTCTCAATTTTGATTTTATTGTGGAACTTGATGGGTGTCTGTGTAATGTCTGCTACACACTAGGTAGGTACCATGAACCCTTAGAAGATGTAGGATCTGTGGCCATTGCTCATCTATCGGGGTTTGGTACAATTTAGTAGAGTTAAATAATCATACCAACAAGTTTCATCAATATACTGAGAGAGTAAAAAATATTTTTCTGTGATGAACTATCAGGCAAATAATCCCAGCAGTAAATCCTTTGGGTCACAGGAAACTGATGCCATCCTGAGCCACAACACAGATGGCAAACCACACTTTGTTCTGGAGAAACGAAGTGATAGTTTAGGCAGGGGAACAACCATTCTCTTTGTTTCATTCTGGATGTGATTTGGGAAACATCTGATGTCCCATGAACTGACAAAGTTAAAATTTCTATCAAGGGGATGAAGCATGTGACAGAACGTGGAGGTTTGTTTATGAGCTGCTGTTGGTTTGCTTTCCCAGAAGATGTTCTATCCAAGCACTTCTGTATGTGTAGGGCAGAGGCCTTCCCTTCCATCCCTTCCAGGTGGGAACTAGGAACCCAGAATGGCCTCTGCACCTGTTCTCTGCTACTTAGCCTCCTCCTCTTGGTGTCATGTGGATGCCTCCTGGCTGCAGGTATGACTGAGCCCCATCAGGATCCTGGTGACTCAAAGCCTGGCGTGCATCCCAGGGATGGAGGAGTCATAACTGTCCAGCTTGGTGATGCTAGCTGTGTGCTGCGTGGGCATGGGAGGGGAGCCACATTTTTGCTCAGGCCCTAAAGTTTGGTGAATGAATTGGCAGATCTGCCACCGTCTGATTCACTAAAGCCCAAATCATCACAGCTAGTTTCCTGAGGATTTGCTTCATTTGGTTAACTCCTAGCCAAAGACAAAGAATAAACACTTATTGCGTAGTTTTCCACCTGATGGAGAATAGCTCTCCTGAGACAGGTACTCATTTCTATCACTATTAATAAAAGGAAGTTAAAAATTGTTAATTTAATTAATACATCATTATGCAGGGGGTGATGGTGAACTTCATTTTGTAAGTTATATCATACAAGTGTATTTGTTTTAAAAAATGATGTAATGGAAAAGCAAATATACATTAACAATACACCTGCTGTGTATTGACCGCCTTTTATGTACTAATAAGTTTAATTCTTAGTTGTGAGCAAGAATGTTTTTCCTCCAGGTAGCAATCACCTTAATTCAAAGTTATATGATTGAATTATTTCACATTACAGAAATTCCAGGGGAATAGTTTGGACTCCAGGTGAAGTATTATCAAGGTTCTGATGATTTTTCTTATGATCTCCTGATTCTATTCTTTGAGACGTTTACTTGTTTACTAACTGGCTTCCTCATTACCTTACATTTTCTTTCAGCAATACTTGGGATGACTTCTTTCTTCATGGCCAAGTAAGGTGATGTACCTATCTTTTGGCCAATAGTAGCCATTTTATTTTACTTTTATTATTTTTAATGGTAGTCAGTTTGAAAGTGCTATGTAGTGACTGACTTAATTCTAGGCTCCCAAGCCAGTCATTGAGAAAGCAAATAGCAGAAGGTTTTAGCAAACCAGAAATATGCCTGGAGCTGGGAATGGCACAAACTTCCCCGATGGCCAGTGGATTTTTAGGGAAGGTATGGCATCTCAACAAAGCATGAATCCTGTTAAGAATGAGGAAGAGAGGTGAATGCTGGCTAAACTACCAGAGAGTCATTCAGAATAACTCTTATTACAGATGAGGAAATGGAGGACCAGAGAAGTTACATAACTCAACAAAAACCACACAGCTGATACAAAATAGAGCCAGAAATGAAATCTAGTTTGGTTCAAAACCTCACTATGTACTATGAAAGACAGAAAATTCATCTGCATTGTGTGTGTATGTGTTTAAATCAAGTAAGTATCTTTATATTTTTTCTTATTTTGAAAAGCAGTTGATGATAATGATGCCACATCCCTGCCTGGTGATAGGCAGCTGAAAAGTTGGATGTAGCTATGGCTGTGACATTTAGGTGGAGAAGTGCTACCCAGATCCGCCCCCTGTCCCCGCCCCACACCATCACTTCACTCATTCTTATCACCTCCACGGCTTCTTTAACATTTTTGTTTGATCACAAATGTATTTATTTTATTACGTTTGTCATAATAATTATTTATTATCATTACAAAAACGAGAACTTGCTTACCCTTAAGACTGCAGATACTGGAATGAACAATGACAAAAAGTTTATATATCTCACTTCCAGGGACCTTTATACTTGGGTTGTCGAACTGGACCAATGGATTGATACTGTTATAAGTTTAAAGCTCCACTGGTCAAATATTGTTAAAGCTGCTGATGAGACTGGGTGTGTTACATCTGTAACCCCAGCACTTTGGAGGCTGCAGCAGGAGGATTGCTGCAAGTTAAAGGCCAGCCTGGCCTATGTATAGTGAGTTGAAGTCTAGCCTGGACTACATTGCAAGACCCACTCTCAAAAGAAAAATGTTGCTGATGAAATCACACAAAGAACTGCTGGTCCATGATGTTCTGTGACTAGAGTCTCTCCAGGATTGGAGAGGTATCTCCAATCCTTTCACCCACATGTTCTCAAAACAAAACAAAAAAATTAGCTTTTGAAGTTCTGGCTGGGGTTTTCTTGAGATGTAGTCATCTGAGACCAAGAGGTCATTTTTTGGAGCTGTAGGTCATAAACTTCCTTCTTTATTCAACTACAGGTGAGAATTGGAGTTGTTCATACCAGAGTTGCCTTATTCAAAGGCAAGAACTCAAAGAGAAGTTCTCACTCATCAGATTGGGTTAATTTGTGGATATTATTTTAAAAGTGGAAGAAAACATTTGTTCTGATGGGCAGGGTCCAGCTTTTTGCAATATCATGTAGTTTGTCAAATGGATGATAAACAATGGATTCTGAAGGAACTCATGTGACTTATTGAGGAGCCACTGCTGAAAATGTTGAGTTTTTCATTTAAGCAAGTAAAGTATATAGTTTTTATTTGCTTTTTCTTCTTCATAATTCTGGGTATTTCAATATTTGCTGTAAAATAACTTTTGAGTTTGTAAATTCTAACTCTTAGGGGCATGTTTGACGATTTAATGGCCTTGCTTACCTTTATAAAATTTCTCCATATCGACTTACATTTCAGAGATAGAATAATGGAGTGTATAAATCCTACTGAGTGAGGAAAATAAAAATGGACAAAAATATGGAATGATTACTTTCAAGACACTGGATATTGAGCAAAGAAGATAGGAAATAAGATAGATGGGCTTATTTATAGTACTAGTCAGTGCCTTGAGTGTTAAGGATAGGAAGCCCAGAAAAGCCTGGAAGGCTCTCTAAGTTTGAGAGAGAGTGATGCATACCAGGATATCGAAGTAGCTGGAGTTCAGAGGTCAGAGTGCTTAAGAAAAATGATCTGTACAAACAGAGAGCTCTGGAGGTCTCTCTCAGGTCCACTTGTGCATCAAGCTGAGTGATGATCAATCCATGAGGTGTAGAAACTGCCTAGGGCCAAGGAAAGAAAATCCCCCAGAGATTAGAAGCACCAGTACCCGGCACTCACATAGAGCATTGCCATCATGCAGACTGGGAAACTCCATTATTCATGGGCATTGGCTTTAGCATCCAGAAGATTGTAGGTGAGCTAGAAGACAAAGCAGTTGAAACTAATGAAAATGACAATAGGAAGAAGGGAGATCATTTTTAAATGGGAAGGGCAACAAAAGATGGAAAGAGTGCAGAGGAATGGGAGGGGTAAGGGACAGAAAAAGAATTAAGACGTGTTATGTACATGTACCAACTCCCCATGATAATTATAGCTGTTAAGTCCTGCAAATATGTACTATTAAAAAATAAGAAAGAAACTAATGGGGCTGGGGATTGAGCTCGGTGGTTCTGCTGCCTTTCTCGAAACTGCAAGGTCCCAAGTTTGATTCCTGGTACCAAAAATAAAATAAAATAAAATAAAAAAGAAACTAATGAAAATGAAACACATAGAAAAAATACAGTTTTTAAAATGAAAAGGACATGATCAAAAGTCTTATTATATGTGGCAGTTAACTTCCTAAAGTGGAGAACAAGAAGAATACTTGAAAAAAATAGAGAATTTTCCAAAATCAAGGAAAACTAGGCCCACAGTGGAGGAAACTCAATGAATCTCAGGAAAGAGAGGCAAGCCATAATCACATTTCTTAAAAACAGTGTTAAAGATATACCTGTTAAAAAGATTTATTTGAATTAAAAACCACTAGTGGGAGAAAGCACAAAGAAAGGGAGGGCAGCATATTTCTCCTCAGAAATGAGTACAGATTTTGAAGTACTCAAAGAAAGAAAATTGCTAACCTGGTATTCTTTACTCAGTAAAAATATCTTTCCAAAGTGAAAGGAACATAAAGATTTAATATCTACACAGGATATTTATGAGAATATATCTCATCTAAGTTATAAAATAAACCTGAATATATTCAAAAGGATTCACTCATTCAAAGTATTGAAATGTCTACATTGGAATTAATTAGAATTCAATAACAGAACTCCAGAGAATCCCCAAATATTTGCATACCAACACTTATGAGTCTGAGAAGAAATTTAAAACAAGAAACTTTATACGAATTATCCTTTGGCAGAAATCTAAGGCTCTTTGGTTGACTATTCTTCACTCAGGTATGGAAAAAATATTGGGTCACCAAGTCACAGGGCATCTGGCTCTTTGCTTGGTTACTTTATTGCTCAAGATAGTCACGAATTGATGTCCACCAAGAGTTTTGTGGGTGTGAGGGCATGAAGAATGTGTTTCCTGACAAAAATAATGGAAACTTGGGTCCAGATGGGTGTGGGTGTAATTTTCAGGCAAGCCACATTCCTTGCCCTCTACAGTGCTTTTATATTATGGTGGAAATAGTATCCAAACAAAGATATAGGACATTGGGTTTTAATCCAAACTTATTTCTGTACGTAACTGTAATCTTTGTTAAGATTTCAAACTTTTCTAGGTTTCAGCTTTTTCATGTGTACATGGACAGTATTGAGTACAAAATCTGGAATTGAACTATAAGATGTTGGAGCAGGAAATGATGCTGGAGACCACTTGGGCTTACAATTTTTAATGATTTTTCTTCTTTGTACACAAAGAGGCTTCTGGATGTTTGTGCAATATCATTGAAGTCTCCAGGGTGTGAGTGGTAATGCTCACCCGTTTTCCCATGTAAGAAAACATCAAAATGCAAATGTCTGATGATAGTGACTCTAAGCAAATTTATATTTTTTATAAATAATTCCTGACATTTGGCTCAAGTCATAAAATATATTAGTTGTAGTAAATTATTTTCAACCTGTTTTACAAAATCAAGGTTGTAGTGCTATGGTGTATTATAGATGAAAAAATTGAGGTCCCAGAACAGGTGGGATTAATTTTTCACTATCTTGTTAATGATAGAGATATGATAAAAGCCCAATTTTTCTTTCTCCCAGATATAGGTGTGCTGCTTCCACTATACCAGTCCTTGGTTAATAATAATACAATGATGATGACGATGATGATGATGATGATGATATGAACTCCAGGGACCTTGCCCACTTTCTTTGTACACCAGTACTTAGCATAGTGCAGATATTTAATAAATGTGGCTTGAATGGGCAAATAGTGATCTTTGCTAACACAGCATTTGTTCCAATGTAGGTGCTATGTTAGCGATTTTTATAGGCACCATCTTATTTGATTCTCACAACTCTGAAATAGGTTGTGTTATTATTATGATTTTCACATGAGAAAAAATCTGAGAGAAAAATTACCATCTCAGGTCACTTTGTGTAGAAACAAGCTCAAGACTATCTCTTGGACATTACCATCTGATCCTCTGATTTTTCTGGCTCCTGGGAGCAGAGAGGAGGCTCCAAGGCTATTCTCACAAGGCCAAGAATCTCTTCTAGGGCCATAAAGCCCATACAAAGATCCTCCCTGTGAGCAGGAGTCATTTGCTTATCTTTAGAGTTAATTTATCACAAAAGTGAGATTTTTTTAAAGAAATTAATTTATTGGTACATTTTATATATACATAATAATAACATTCATCATATGGAATTTGTACCTGTACATGATATTTTGATTCTTCTATTTTTCCCCTTTCTCTTCCCTCCCTTCAACCCTCTTCCTCTCATTTTCAAAAGCTTTGTTTCCATTATTTCCTTCCATTTTCTTTTTCCCTTTTCCCTTCTTTGCTTTCCCCCTCCACCCTCCCTAGTTCTTCTTCACATTTGAACATTTTCATCCTATTTCACAATATCTGTTGTACATTTTGGTCCTTATTTACACTTTAGGCTTCTCATACCAGAGAAACTATGCCATATTTGAGCATGTATGTCTGATTTATTTCACTTGAGAGTATGGTCTCAAGATGCATCTACTTACCTAGAAATGTCTCAAGTTTATCCTTTATGGTGGAGTAGTACTCCATTCTATATTTTAAAAAACCCATTCCCTTATGTATTCATCAGTTGATGGGCATTTGGGCTGTTTCCAAGATTTAGCTATTACAAAATTTCCTGCTAGAAACATAGGTGTGCATGTATGGCTGTGGTTTGAAGCTTTTAATTCTTTTGGGAAGATGCCAAGAAGGGCAATAGCTGGGTCAAATGGAACCTCTAGATTTAGTCTTTTGAGGAATCTCTACACTGATTTCTACAGTGGTTGCACCAGTCTACATTCCTGCCATCAGTGGAGAAAGGTTCCTTTTTGCCCACAGCCACACCAGCATTTGTTATTGGTTGATTTCTTGATAGCAGTCATTCTTTCTGGAGTGAGATGGAATCTCAGCATTTTTTAAATTTGCATCTCTTGAATGACCAGTGATGTTGAACATTTTTTCATATATTTATTTGGTGTTTCTACTTCTTCATTTGAGAAGTGTCTATTCATTTCAGATGCCCATTTTTGGACTGGGTATTTAAATTTAGGAAGTTTCATTTTTATGAGTTCTTTATATATTCTACATATTAGTCCTTTATCTGAGGAACAGCTGGCAAAAATGTTTTTTCCCTCTGTGGCTTGTCTTTTTGCTCTGTTGGTGGTTTCTTTTGCTGTGCAAAAGCTTTTTAATAAAATGAGATTCCAGTTGTTGATTATTTGTGATATTTCCTGTGCAGTTGAGGTTTTGTTCATAACGTCTTTGCTTACACCTATGTCTTCAACAGTTTTACCTATCATATCTTCCAGCAGATTTAGTGCTTCTGTTTTAATATTTAGATATTTGATCCTTTTAAATTTTAGTTTAGTGTGTGGTAAGAGATATGAGTCTAGTTTTAGTCTTTCACAAGTGAAAAGCCAGTTTTTCCAGCACTATTTATTAAAGAGGCTTTTTTCCAGTGAAGGAGTTTGGCCCTTTTTCTGAGTGTGTTTGGCATTATTTCTGCATCTTCTGTTCTGTTCCATTGATCCTCTGGTCTGTTCTTTTTTTTTTTTTTTTCCAGTAACATGTTGTTTTTATCACTGTAGCTTTGAAGTATAATTTCAAGTCAGGAACTGTGATGCCTTCTGCCATGCCTTTGTTGCCCAAAATTGCTTTTGCTATTCTAGGTCTCTTCTGGCTCCAAATGAATTTTAGGATTATTTTCTCTAATCCTGTGAGGTATGCTATCCATATTTTCATTGGGATTGCATTAAATCTGTACAACAATTTTAGGGGAAAGGCCATTTTCACTATATTGGTTCTTCCTACCCAAGAACAAGGGATATCTTTCTATTTCTGATGTCTTCTTGGATCTCCTTTTTCAGAGTACTATAGTTTTCAATGCAGCGGTCTTTTACTTCCTTCATTAGGTGGATTCTAAGTATTTCATTTTTGGGATGCTATTGTGAAAGGTGTGGTTTCCCTAGTTTTTGTCTCAATGAGTTTGTTAACAAAAGTGTGATTGGTGGGAATTTATTTTATAAACAATAAAGCCATTCTGATAATGTTCATATTTTCACCATCCATATTGAATATTATCATTGCATTCATCATAAATATGCACCATTATAAAAAAATAAAACAAGCACAGAACAGTGGGGAGGAGCTGGTCTTTCCTAAGAGAATTTTTATGAGAATAATAAGGAAAAAACCAATTGCAGCACAATCAATTCTCTTTCAATTCATTCTAGAATGAGTCCCCTGAGACTTTGTGAATTCAGAAGAAGGCCAATAAATATGAACTCTACCAAGAATTTAACAAAAATATCAGCAAGGGAATCTCAGTAATTCTGACTAGGCAAATAGAAGAAATAAAAAGTAGAAAGAAAGAAAGAAGAAAGCCAAGATTTAATTTTAATCCTTGAGTGCAAGCCAATTTGTAATGTGGTTGTCCTGCTTAATTTTTAAAGTGTTAGATTCACATACAGTAAATGCAGAGAAGCTAAAGTACTGGTAAATAATTTCCATTCACTTTAGAGGTTGGTGTGGTGGGGGAAGCCATCAAATTTCTGAACCATTTACTTGAGTTTAAACTTTGTCTTGAGTTTAATATATCTTCTGCTATAAAAACAGAGAATTTCTTAGATAGACTCAGAGCTTTGAATGCAGGACTGGGAGAAAGTGTTTGTCTTTAGCCAACTAGATGAAAACAAAACAGAACAAAATATAATAAAAACAGGCCCTTGGCATGTTACCCATGTTCACCGAATGACTGGCTAAGGTTCATTTGTTAGTTCTCTCATTCATTTTCTTTCACTTACCCTTTCATGTAGTCAACATTCAGTGGTTGACCACTTAGTATAGGCAGGACCTACAGTAATTATGTGGCACACAGTGATGCTTGGCTGTCTCCTGTTCCAGTAAGGAGAATGATGATGAGTGACTGCATGCAATGTCAAGTTGGCACTGATATGGGATGGAATGGAAGTAGGGTTGGGTAAGAAGATGGGGAATGAAAGAGATTATTTTAGATAGAATAGTTGGGAAGGGGACATTTTGGACGATATCTGAATGAAGTGAATAAAGCAGCAACCTGGGGAAAGAGGGTTCTGGATGTGGACCAGCAAGTACAAAGGACTGGTACTGGGAAATTGCTTGGAGAGTTTGAAGAACTGCCAAGAGAGTGAGCTGACAGAAACAGAATTGGTGAGTGGGACATGCATTTGGAGAGGTTGGCTAGGTTCTACAGAGACTGAGAGGTCATAGTGAGCACTCTGGGTTTTGTTTCAAGTGCTATGGGAAACTCTTGTTTCTAAGCAGGAGATGAGCTAAGTGGACCACCACATTGATGCTTGGGTTTGTACAGATTTTATCTGAAAAGTCACTTGCTTCTTCTTTTCCCTATGGCATTTCATCTCCTGTTAGAAATGAACTTGGTTCAGTGTAGAGCACAATGTGCCTGCTTCCCCAGATTCCATACCTCCCTCTCCATCATTAAGACTTGGGTGGGCAGGTCCTATTTGATCACAGCCTATCAAGACAATCCCACTCATGTAGTGCAGTGATTGGTTCAAGAGTGGACGCATGACCTAAGTTGCTCTAGTGGAGAGAAGTTCAGTGCTATTTGACATATGACAAGTATGCAAATGTATGGCCTGGAATTTCTGCTACCGTTTGTCTACCATAGAAGAAACAAGGCTGAGGATAAGGGAAATTCACACATGAAGCTGAAGTAAGAAATATGTTGCAAAGAATGAGCTGTACCTGAAGTCCATACTAAAACTTGTCTTTTTACTTGTTAACCTCCAAATTCCCCTAGTGGTTTAAATTGATTTAAGTTGGTTTCTGTTCATTGCAACCCAAAGAATTCTGATGTATATGCATATTTGGCAGCTAATCTGTAGAATTATGCTTCTTAGTTGATGCATTATACCTTTTAAATTACATGTTTATATTTAGAAAAGTCAAATTTGACCAACATAGGGTTGGTTTTTTCTGTTTTTTTTTTTGGAACCGGGAATTGAACTTGGGACCTTGTGCTTGGGAGGCAGGCGGTGGCACCACTAAGCTAAATCCCCGGCCCAACATAGGGTTATTAAAGGTAAGAATTTTAGAAAGATTGTTTTGCACATGACACTTTGGCCATTAGTTCTAGATGGAAAATTGTTCAGTGGATATAACTTGTGTGCCTTTGAAAGATTTGGGCCTAAATATTCATAGATATTGGAATGCGATTCTAGTTTTTCTGCTATTTTAGGTGTAGGACTTTGAGCAAGTAACTAAATATATGTGGACCTTATTTTTACCATCAGCAAAATGGAAATAATGCTGGTCCCCCACTTAAAGTGGGGGAGTTTGTAAGAATTAAATAATACATGTGAAGCATTTACCTCAGTGCCTGGTACATAATATGTGACCTATGAATGTTAGTTCTTACATAATATTATAATTGTTAGAATAACCAAGAGAAGTGGGACAAAAAAATGCCATATAGATAACAGGATTTCATTGGATAGCTTAATTAAATATATTTCATTATTTTAAATCCCTAGGGCTTTTGGAGGAAAAGTAGATCCCCCCCACCCCCCAAATTTAAAAAGACAGCTCATTAGCTAGGAGAGTAGAATAGGGACAATCCTCAGTCAGAAAGGCAGAGGAAAAAAGTGTTGATATTGCAGAGTAAGACCTGTGAGAATCGATGCTGACTTGCTACTTTAATGGTAAATGTACACAGAACCTTGTAACCATGCCTTTCCAAAAGACGTATTTTTAGGGTTATTTTTATTAGTACCTGTTTGCAGTAGATAATGTTTACTTCCCTTGTGGGGAGTTAGTACATGCACATAACACATCTCAGTTCTTATTTCATCCCCTTCTCCTCACCTTCCTCTCCTAAAGACCTGGTTTTGTTTTATGTAAGAAGAACTTGTGTAACTGTGAGAGGTTACATGTTTTATTTAATTGAAGATTCCAGCAATGGTTAGATTGTTTTTATTTTTAAAAAGTTGAAATGTGAAAGACGTGCATCTTAGAATGAAGCAGTGGGTAACATCATGCTCTATGCTCAGCGCTCCAACTAGGTACAAGGCAGATGATGTCACACTCCTTTTACATATGAGAAAAATGAAGTTCAAGAAGATCAAGTAACCTTTGCAAGGTAACATAGTGGGCAGCAGTCACAATCACAGTCATTCAGTCACCTGAAGAATATGTCTAGTCTCCCTTCCAAACCCTACAGGGGACACAGCAGTGGAAACAGCAGAACATGGCTCCTGCTGTCTCCCTGGGGCACAGGTTAGTAAGACATTTAGGCCAAAAATGAGTAATGAATCAAATGCAAAGTGTGATTGAAAAATATGGTGTTTAAATAAAAAGATATTGTATCTCAAGACAGATTGTCATGATTTCCCCTAAAAGTACTGATCCCATCTTACAACTTTCTGGAGCAGCTCTGAAAGTCTCCTTTCATGAATATCTTTAGCTGTCATGGCTGCCTGAACGTCCTGAATCAATTTAAAATGTTTACCTTTTGTGGTCATTTTGACTTTGAGGAAGAGCCCGAAGTCACACAATGTCAAATCCAGTGAATAAGGCAGATGAGGACACACCATAATGTTTTTACAAGCTGCCTTTCCATGGGATGGCACTTGGCAGAAGCGTTCACCATGTTTTGATCACACCTTGTGAAGATGCTCATGAAGAAGACTTCTCGAACTGCTTTAGAAAGTGGCAAGAACAGTGCCCTGGGTGTGTTCACAGCAAGGAAGGAGAGTATTCTGAGGGAGATTAAACATAACGTGTCTTTTACTGTAATAAATTTTTACAAATTATTCTCTGTATTTTTCAATCATCCCTTGAAAAGTTAAATAAATCACATTTTATTGCAGCCACTGTAAAGAAAAGGTATGGGCCACTAAAGCAAAGCATCAGGGAGCAGAGAGGTGCTTTCTGTAGAAGGTGAATGGCGAACACTTCTGCTTGGAGCTGGCATTTCAACTGAAAGCTACGGGTTGCCAAACCAGATAAGAAAGCCAGAAAAAAATCAGCCAGGCAAAGGGAACAGAGTGCGCAAACTCCCTGAGGTGGGAAGGAGTTGGGCATTCACAAGGAAAAGCTAAACAATGATCAGCATGGTAGACTCGGGTTAAGTCTCTTTAGTTTGGAAGGCTGCGCTGCTACCCCCATGCTGAAGGGGGTATGGAGGCTGTCAAAGGATGCTGGTCACTGCTTCATAGCAATTACTTAATCCTCCAGAAGCCAATTCATTTTGGGCATTATGTGATCCCACCACCCCTGCATTATAAAGGTGGAAGAGCTGCCTAAAGCCTTCCCTGTGGATGTGGATGTGGGTTGGCAGGAAAGGGATCATTAAGAGGTTGGGAAAGGAAGACAGAGGAAGAAGAGCTAGGAGTGGACAGTGCTCTTTGACTTGAGCTG
Organism: Heterocephalus glaber; assembly: GCF_053883595.1. Classification (NCBI taxonomy): domain Eukaryota; kingdom Metazoa; phylum Chordata; class Mammalia; order Rodentia; family Bathyergidae; genus Heterocephalus; species Heterocephalus glaber. The sequence continues at coordinate 10,403,058 of NW_028258467.1, read as the reverse complement.
ACCCTAGTCAGGAAGGGTGAGGTAACAGCCAGCTCCTTGGCGGAACACCAAGTGTCTCTGTTAATCCACAGCAGCTCAGCAAAAGGCCCATTTCACTTGTCTTGGCATTGCAGTGGCTCTATAAGCTGTGACTTTAGTTCCAAATGATTTTCACTTCAGGACCTTCCCTTCCCTTATTGAAAATAAGGGAAGGATGAAAAGAACTCTATTTATAAATGCCTGCAAATTCAGGGTGTATGAAAAGCTCCTACCCTGAACCTCAGACCCTCTTTAGAAGTTGGTGATACTTTAATGCAACTCTCTCCTTTTGCTTTTTCTGAGGTTCTATGTCATGAAGCTTTGGACTGTTGAGAGTCCTGTGATATAAATGATCATTTTGCCTGGCTTTCCTTCTAGATGGACATAGTTAATAATTATCATAATATTATGGAGAGATCATTAGATTTAGCTACAAAAATCTTGAATCCTCATAACTAGTCCTTGGGTCCTCTGTGGTTATTCCCACTTTACAGGTAAAGATAAGGTTCATAGAGGTGGCACAATATAACCAAGGTGACTCAAAGGCATGGGCCCAACTCTTATGCCCCCAAATCCAGAAGATTAAAGTTGTAAAAGAATGGAAAATGTGAGCCTCTGCCATCTCTGCCAGCAATCTCAGGGGGAAGAAAAGACGTGGATTAATAACAACTCTTACAGTGATTGGCATTTATCAAGTGCCTACGGTGTGCCTGGGAAACTGTGCTGAGTTCTTCCTGTTTATTAGCCAGTTTAACCCTGACAAGCTCATGAGAGAGGGGCTATCCATATCTCCATTTAACAGATGAGAAATAAAGGCCTAAGGAGGTGCAGTAACCACATATCCAGTCCATAACTAGCAAATCCACAAGCCCCGAGGGCTTAACGCAAAAGCCAGTGCTTGTCACCGTCTCCGAAGCTATTTCTGTTAAAGGCAGACTTCAGGGCTTAACAGCAGTGACAGCAATTGCACCCATGGATTGGGCAGGGCATGTTTCTTGTTGTCAACATTAACTCTTCATGATTGATTTAAAAAAAATTGGGAATAGGTTGCCATTATGCTGTCTCTGTCCACATAGGCAAATAGAAACAGGTAATTGGAGCAATTGCCTTAATACGCAATCCTACAATAATACTGTCATACTAGAAAAAAGATTGTGTATATTTTGTATGTTACTCAGTTCACATGGATAGGTGTATATATATCCATACCTGTCTTCCTAAGGAAAAGTTACTGTGATGATGGATAACAAACTCAATTTACACCCTCTCAATTTCAGTGTATTCCTTAACCAGTTGATTCCTATTTTTTCTGACTTGTATATTGCCATCAGTTTCAGCTTCTTCCACTTGCTTTATTAAGAATTCTGCATAGTCAATAGGATGCAAATAAATGGAAACGTATGAACCTCCCTGCATGTGGGAAATGTCACTGTGGCTGTTCTGCTGCTTAGCTGCCTTAGTAGCATGATGCTTCAGCTTCCAGTTGAGCCTCCTCATCTCGGGTGGCTTGTCTGACTACCACCGTCACATCCAGGTGATGCAGCTAGCATGGTATTAGCAGCAAGGTTCAATTCATTGACTTCTCTCTCAGTTTGGGGTCTGAGAGCCCTTAAAGCTCCGGTTCCTTTCACTCTGGGGCCATTTTTTCATCTTCAGTCAGCCTAACTTCTGAGTCATAGCAGATCATACGCATATGCATGGGAAATAGTTCCGGAGCATATGTATTGGGTAATTTTTTGCTGTACTTTAACATGTTGAGGAGAACCAGAATAGACTGTGATGTTCAGAAGCCAGATATGATATGGAAAGCAGGTGCAGACCTGTCAGCCACACAGCTGGTTGAGTTAACTCTATTAGACAGTGTTGGACAATTTTGTTGTCTGAAATAGAAACCAGTATGGAGGCAGGCAGTCCATTTGCCAAATGGTGCCCCTGCTAGGCTGGGTTTGGGCTGCCTTTCTTGTCAGTGCATCTGCTGGGTTTGGCTGCCAGCACATTGGAAACTGGCAGTTCTGCAAAGTTTTATTGTCTTCTTAGGTGTTTTTGTTCAGGAAAGAAATAGTAAAATTTGTTATTTTTAAATGATGACTTGGCATTTTTTTACTCCTATCTCAACTTCCACTAGAAGAAATTAGTCTCTAATTTTATGCTAATCCTGGAGTGCATCATCTCGACCAAAAGCAATTTTCCAGTTCTCTAAATCATAGATTCTTAGGAGCCACCTATTCTAAATTGTTACCTCACATTTGATTCCATAATGGATTATTGCAAATTTTGTGCTTCTCTCCTTTCTTTTCTTGTTTTGAAAATCAGCAACAAGTGCAAAGAAACCCAGTGGATGAAATAAAATATCTCTGCCAAAGCAGAGATGGGAAAAAAATTCTCCCAAACTTCAATCCCACACCAACATTATCTGTCTTCTTCATTTTAAGCAGGCTGAGAGCCTTTGAGGATTGAGTTGGAGAATGCAAAACGTGACCTCTTAGTTAAAGGCAAAAGCTGAAAAAGGGGCCTTGTACATCAAATAGCTATTACCAAAGAATATTTTGATGAGTGAAGTGCAAATGAAGCATAGAATATAGCTCCTTTCCAGGTTACAAGGCCTGATTTCCCAAACATGCAAACACTCTGAGTTGAAAGCATTAGCTGTCTAGCAGCAGAGCTGTTGAAGTATAAAATAGCTTACTTTTAACACTAGCACTTTGCCTAGCACATGTTTACCCCTCAATTTAAGGTTAGTATTAATTGCTCCTATATAGAGAAGAAGCATAAAGTGACTTGTTTTGATTATATCTTCAACCTGAAATACAAAATTGCATAACTCGTTGAAGAGAAAGTCTATAAATCTTCACATAAGATTCTTTTGGATGAAATCTCATTCTACAAATGTTTTCTGGAGAAAAGAAAGAAAAGTCTGCAAGTGTATTTTTGAACAGAAGGGAGCTCCTATGTGGAACACAAGTCTTATGAAGAGTGGCTGAAAGATCCCACAAAGGAGAGTCATTGGGGGTGGCCCAAGAAATACTTTAGAGTTTTAAAAGATTGTTCTCTACAAGTACCAGGATTCATATTCCTTTTTGACACTGGGGAACAAGCACGAGTGGGTTAAAGTTCTAAGGGGAACTTAGAGGAAAGAAGCCTTGTTAAATACCTGGAGGTGTCAGTAAGAAGAACCCTCTTAGGAGGGGGAAGATGTCACACAGACACCGAAAACCTCTCAACAGATGGGCAGCTGTCTGTTGGGAGGACTGAGAAGGGTTTTCAGAATGTGTGGTAGAGTTGAGGGTGGAGGAAAATGGTTCTGCCATTAGATATATAACCCGAAAACCCTTCTATGTGGAGACTGGGCCTATCAAATTTTCTACCTTAGAATCCTCCCATCCACTTCTGCTTAATAGCCATAGCTATTACTTCCCTTTAGATGTACAATTCAATAGCACTTGTTCTTTGGTCTAGGTAACTACACTAATACCAGCATTATTTATTGATTTTCTTCAGTTACTATGTTCCGGGCTCTGCACGAAGTATTTTATATGCATTGCCCTTTAAATACTTAAAGCATCCTTATGGAATGAGTGTTCTTACTAAGTCCATTATACAGATTTTAAAACATGAAGCTCTGAGTTGGCATGATTAGCTCAAAGATGCAGACCAGTAAACAGCAGTACCGAGACACAAATCAAGAATTCAAACCCAAAGATTCTGGCTTAACCACTTATTTGTGCTGTGTCCACTTCTTAGATAATTTCAACCTCAACACCATAGTAACCAGCCCCAGCAGTATCACATCACCTGTCATCACTGCCCTCGCTGTCCTCATCATTGTTACGAACATCTCCTGCTTCCTCTTCCTCCTCCTCCATCATCATCATCACCATCGTTGTTGCTGTCATCCTTGTCATTCTCATCATCACCTTCCGGACCACCCTCCTCTTCTTCCTCCTCCTCATGTTCCTCTTCCTCATCCCCATCATAGCTGACACACATTGTGTGTTCCCTGTATGCTAGACACTGTCCAGGACACTTCAGATATACTGAACTAATTCATTTAATGCTCATATCAACAGTATGAAGCAGGCTCAGTTGTTCACCTCACTGTACGGTTGAGGAACTGAGACACAGAGAGGACAGCTCTGCTGATTGTACACTTCATCACAATACATTAGTGTCTTCCATCCTTAGGGGCTACTTTTCACCTCGACTGAGAATGGGAAGCATCATTTGCCTAAGTCATAGAAACTTTTCAAAAGTGCTGAAACTTACACTTAACCTTTATACTTAGATGTGTGTGATTCCATAGAATCCTTTAAGATTTAAGATATAATCATGTGATTCTTTCTGTTATATGACAGAAAAGTGATCATCATGGCTGATGAGAGAGACCCTCCAAGGGCTTTCTTTTTTAATGCACTGTCCTCTTCCTTATTTGGAGGGCTTTGTAAACATTCATGTGTTAGGAGCTGTGAGAGCCATGGGCATATTTGAGCACTTCAGGAATACAGGGCTTGTGCTTTGCCCTTTTTATGAATTCTCATTTTAACCTTAGGACAAACCTATGATATAAGAAGTATTATTATGCCCATTTTACAGATGAAGAAACCAAGGCCAGGGATAGTAAATAAATTACCCAAGATCTTACAGTTAGGGATTAGCTGAACTGTTCCATGAAATTAAGATGGTCTAACTTCAGAGCCAGTGGCCTTAATCACTGTGTTTTCCTGCTTCCCTTATTCATTTTATGGCCAGCATAGAATCTCTACAGATGACTTCCACTAACTTCCTGTTTTCACCCCTGGGTTAAGGTTGCTACTAGCCCCTGCCATAGATCTAGGAACATAATAAGACTGCATCATTTAGGGTAACTCCGGGAGGTTATGGGACAAAAAGTAGAAGTTACCAGATGGGGTACTTTAGTTAAAATAAAGAAGTCTTTCTAAAATGTGTATCTATACAGCAATGGTATTGGCTGCTTTGGAGAAGCACTGAGATCTTTCTCCAAGGAAATGGACAAGATATAGGCCCATGTATCTGCTCTTGAGGTTGTAGAAAAGATTCATGGGTAGAAGGCTGGAATCTAAATATCTCCAAGATCCTCATAAATCTTGTAATCCAATTTTAGTCTGCTTACTGTATCTTTTAAATGATCTCAGTGTCTATTCAGCCATCTACTTACTTTCTTCATTATTTTTTAAGAACTGATTTTTTTATGATAAAATATATAATATATACCATTTTAATAATTTAAAGCTGTGTAATTCAGAGACAGTAAGCATATTCTCAGTGTTGTACAACCATCACTACTACCTAGTTGCAGATATCCTACATAATGCCACTTCTAGTTATATACCCAAAAGAATTAAAAATAGTTATGTAAATGAAAACTTGCACACGAATGTTCATAGAAACATTATTCACAATAACCCCAAGTGTAAACAACCAAATGGCCATCAGTAGGTGCACTTAAGCTATACAATGAGATATTTTTCACAGTGAACCTTGAAAACACTATGTTAAGTGAAAGAAATCAGATACAGGAGGCTGCATATTGTATAATTCTATTCATACAAAATATGTTTATTACTTTTTGTCCTATCTGTATGCCTGTCGCTTTTAAAAAATACTACTTTTTATATGCATTAACTTATTTTTAGAGATATAAAATTTGACTATATCTTTTTCCTAAGCTGTGGCATCTATGAAATAGTGGCTTTGACACATTAATTCCATTCTTTGGATATACCTGAAGATGATCTAATTCTGTTTTAAAAATAAAGCACACTCATGTGTCATCTAAATGCATCCAGGGACACTTACAGCATTTCTGAAAACAGCCTTTTGGTTCCTTTGGGCAGTCAGTTCCTCATTCATGGGCCTCACAGAGCTTCTTTCTGTACACTTATGCTGTCCAGAATGGCAGCCACTGACCATGCAAAGCTCTCCTTATTGTCCTTAACTAAAATGAAACAAAATTAAAATATAGTTCCTCAGTCACACCACCCAGATTTCAATGCTCAGTGGCCATAGGACCTGGCTGCTGCCGTACTGAACATCACAGACATATTACACTGCCACCGTGGCAGGCAGCTCTGCTGGTGAGTTCTGTCTAGAGATTTTATTCCTCCTGTTGAACTAGTGAAGATCCCCATCTTCTTTATTTTGTGCTCTAATCAGCCTTGGCATTTTTCCATCACATCCTTGTCCTGGCTGGCCATTCATCCCCCCACCAGCTCTGAAACTGACTTATTTTCCAGTGTCACCAGCGAAGGCCTGGTGCCAGCCAGCAGCGTGGTGTCTTCTCTCCCTCTCCCCTTCCTGCTTGCTGCTTGCTGGGCTCTGGACTTGTTCCCTCCTGCCACTCTCTCCTGCTCTCTTTGATGGGAGGACCTCCTCCCACAGAGTCCTGACCAGCTTGGTGGCAGGGCCTCACTGTCTTTCAAACTCTACTTGTTTCGTTGCCCAAGGGAGACAACATCACCTCTCTTTTGCCTATGCTGCTGTCTCGATTCTCTCTTCTTTCTTCTTCCTCCAGCTCTTCTTTCTTTTCACTTCTCAACTTCTTTGATTCCTCTTTCTCTTCCTCCTACTCACCTTACAATTGTTTTTCGGTGGTTGTAACATGAACTCTTAACAGTGATTTGGAAAACAAACAGAAAAAAGAGCTACAGTAGTAAATTAAAAGCTATTTTCTTTTATCATTAATGCTATAGTTCCCCTTATCTTTGATAATGTTCCAAGATTCCCTAATGGATACCTGAAACTGCAGGTAACACCAAACCCTATACTATGCTATGTCTTTCCTTCCTATATGCACATGGCTACTTATGATGAAATTCGATTTATAAATCAGGTACAATAAAAGATCAACTATAATAATAAAAGAGAATAACTGTAAAACTACACTGTAATAAAAATTATGTGAGGCGGATCTCTCAAAATATTGTATGTTAGTATATTCACTCTGCTTTTTCTTGTAAGCGTATGAGATGGTACAATGTCCACATGATGAAGTAAAGGGAGGTGACCTAGGACTGTGACATAGCATAAGGCTACTACTGACCCCTCAGAGAAAGGATCATCTGCTTCTGTGTCTCCAATGGTCCTGGATCATGAGTCATGATGAGCTTGGGAGGGGAGGCTAGACAGTGTGGATGCACTGAACAAATAGATGATTTGTATCCCAGGTGGAAGGGAGTAGAATGGCACAAGATTTCATTGTGCCACTTATTGCATTTTAAGACTTATAAAATATTTCTGGGATTATCCTTTTTATATTTTTGGAGTTTTATTCATCTGGATAACTGAAAGAGTGGAGATCAAAACTGTGGATCAGAAGACTACCATATAGAAAAAATAAAGCCAAAATCCCCTCTCCAATCCCTTCTTGCTCTAGCCTTTCTTCTGCTGCTCGCTAGGTGGTAAATGTATCATTTTCTTCCCCATCAAGAGGGTGGCCTTTGCAATTATGGGTGAAGATATGAGTATATATTAGGACTGTGAAGCTCAGTCTTTCGGAGAGCATCTTTTCACACCAGAAATCCATAGCAGGATGTGAAACATTATTACCGCCGAGTGTACTCAGGACTGTCACGTTTTATTACAAGACTGGGCAGCATTTACACTGCTGTTTGGGCCAGGGCACATTTAACTCTATCCTGATGGTTCTGCAGTGTCATCTAGCACACCAGGACGTTCTCCACGCTGCGGAGGAGTCCGGATCTGGCCAGTGAAAAGCTGCTCCTGTTCATTCAGCAAATGGATCCTGAGTGCTGACCATATGCCAGACACTGTGCTGGGTGGGGGGCCTGCGATGCGGACTCAGACTCAGGCCTGGTCCCCTAGCGTCTACCTTGCAGCGAAGGAGTTAATGAATATGTGTGTGGAAACCCTGTGATAAGCAGGCGGAGAGGGAGAGCCAGAGGAAATGCTGGGAGCTCTGAGGAGCGGGGGTAGAAGGAGGCTCAGATGGCCTTTTGGGCAGATGAACTCTGCTCGGTTTTGGAGCATTTACATCTGAACATGTGAATATTTAGAGGAGAAAGATCTTTATGTTGAATTGAGACTTTTGAGACAATTTTCAGTGGAAATATTTAATTGTATTTAAAAATAATATGCAGTGAAAGTGAGTGTTGGATGCATAGTTGTATCAGTCTTATCCCACAGACAGAAGCATGTGATTACTGTTACAATCAGGATACAGAGTTGTTCCAAAATCTCTCATGCTGTCCACTTATAGTCACACTTTCTTACACCTCGAACCTTTAACAATCAGTAATGTTCTGTGTTCCTACAGTTTGCCTTTTGGAGAATGTCATGTATAAGGGGTGATCAGAATATATGGTGAATGTTAAAAAATGATTGCAGTAAAAGACACATTGCATTAATTCTCTGCAAAATACTCCTCTTCACTTCCAACACTCTTATCCCATTTTCTGAAGCAGTTCTGAAAGTCCTCTCTCACCATCTCTCACCTGTTATCAGAAACACAGTGAATGCTGCTGCTGAGTACCATGAAATGAGAAGGCAGGGTCATAACAACATTTCAGTGTGTCCTCATCCACCCCACTCCCTGGACCTGGCACTGTGCAACTTCTGGTTCTCCCTCAATGGACTATGAAAGTTAACATTTTGAATCAATTCAGGACATCAAGGTAGCCACGATAGCACAACTAAAGACATTCATGAAAGAGGACTTCCAGAATTGCTTCAGAATGTGGAAAGAATGATGGAAAAAGTCTGCTCAAAGCAAGGAAGTATTTTGAGCAGATCAATGGCAGTGTATTTTTTTATAGTAATATGTATTTAAAAATTTAAATATCCACCTTGTAAAATAGAGTCATATAGTGTATGACAGTTCAGAATTCATATCTTAGTCAACAGGATATCTTTGAGTTAATCCATGTTATTGTGTTTCTCTAGCTAATTTCTTTGTCTTACTGTATAGGATTTTATTGTAAGATATCCCAGAAGTCCAACTCTTAAATATCTAAACTAAGAAATGAAATTGTATGGGCACACAAAACCTGTAAAAGCATATTTATGGCCTCTATATTTATAATTGCCCCATACTAGAAAAAACCTACATGTTCTTCAGTGGCTGAGCAGATAAGCAAGACTTTTCTGACTTTAAGTGATAGAAAACCAATTTCTCATTAACTTAAGCAAAACAAAATCAAACAAAAGGATTTATTAGTTTGGACTAGAAAGGATGAAGTGAATTCAGCTGATCTAAATCCAAACTGAAATGATTTCTTCAGATTTCTCCCTCTCTATCAGCTTATTGTTTTCCTTCATGAGATGAGGAAAAGACTCATCTGAAATAGGTGTTAATTTATATACTTTCAGCACTGTATCTTCTTAACTGCAGAAAGACAGCGATCCCTTCCACCTGCAACAAATTTCTGGAGCAGAATTTGACTCAATGAGTTTTAGTGATGTGTCCACACTGGAGCCAGTCACTGTAGCCAGACACACCCTTTATGGTGGGCAGGAGAGTGAGTCTACTATCTGGAAACACAAGTGTTATTGGAACACCAGGTACTACTGCTTTCCAGTGAAAAAAAGTGTAGGAAAAGAAGCCGAGAAGTGGAAATCACAAGGCTTTAGTAGGACATCATGAGTTGTGGTTCACTACAATGCACAATGTATAAAGAACAGTTTTTGGAAGTAACATTGGAAAATTAAGGTAAGACTGATGAAGGAGCCTAGATTCATTTTTGAAGAATAAGGAGCCACTTCTGATGTTTGAGAAGGGTTGTGCATGAGGTTGTGCAGAGCTGAGGTTCAGGAACATCCGTCTGGCAGGTGGGCTTAATGTGACGGTGAAGGATGGTGTACAGAGAATCTGGAGGCCAGTTAAGATGGGATCCCATTCCAGGTAGGAGAACGTCAGTATTACTTAAAGCATTTTGGGAGCAAGCAACAAAAGTGAACTCATTTGCTGATCTCTAAATCTGCTCTTCTCTGTATTATACAATGTTCCCAGAATTCAAAGTAAAAGTATTGAGTTATGAATTTTTATCCTCAAGGTGTTTATAATTGAGCTGAGGTGGTAAAGTTGTGCAGCCTATGAATCACACAAGCCCAGGGGATGCAATTTATATCCTATTTATCAGATACTTGTGCGTTGTTTTCATAGTTGTTCTGGCAGGTGGTAGTAAAAAGTCTTAGGAAAAAGATGTCTTTTCACTCCAAGTGGTCAGGTACACTTTATAAGAGGAATATGTCGTGTAAAAAGTAGAGGATGAGAATTGGAAGGGGACGTATCTGCTTTGAAGGAGCCAAAGAGTATTTCATGGGGTGATACTGTTTGAGATGACCTTGAAGAGCGGCCAATAAGCATCGTATAGGGGATTAAAAGGAATTGCAGCTGCAGGAAAGAATGTGGACAAAGGCATTTCACCTGGTATACTGTCACCACTCAGTTTTGTGTTTGGTGTGAAGTTGAAAAACATCGTCCTTAGGTGAGCATTGATGTGTTGTTTTTGAAATCAAATCTGTACACGTTGAACATACAGTATCTGACAACATGGTGTTGGATAAACCTGAACGGCTACAGAGAAGACCTGATCTTTGGTCCTGTTAGAACCAAATACGTGAATGGTTGGTCTTTAGAGAACAGTAGGTGGCAGTGTATTGCTAAGGGCTATCCTAGGAGGTGTAGGTTAGAAAGAACTAAGAGAAGGAAATGGCATCAGGAAAGACCACAAGTTAATGAATAAGGAAAATGTGGTATATACACTCTGGACTATGATGGAGCCACAAAGAAGGATGAATTTGAGTCACTTGTGGAAAAATGAATGGATCTTGAGACTGTAAATGTAAATAATTTAAATACAGAAGGTTAAATATGGGATGGTTTTTCTTATATGAGAAACCCAAAATATAAGCACATTGAAGAATAAAATAAAGGAGAAATGGTAGAAAACAGAGAGACATTTTGGAGATAGGGAAGAGGATCAAGGGAAGAGTGAAGAGAGGATGGTGAGGTGGGAAGGGGATCAGAAATAATCAAGATGTAATATATATGAACCATTTCCCCAAAGTGAGTGTAATTACTGTGTATTACAAACATATGCCAATAAAAAACGTTAGGTTTTAATCTAAAATGAGAGGCACAAGGACATTCTGGGTAGGATTAAGAGCATGTAAAAGAGTTGAGTGTAAGAACATATTGTTATGTATTCATCTGCGAGAGAAGATCAGGAGAGAGAATCAAGTACTGCAGAGCTAGAGGGAAACGACCGAACATGTGCAACCATTCTTGGCATTTTTTCCAGGAGCAACTGAGGTTTAGGGATGTAAAATGGGAGCTGGAGCAGCTCGAGAAAGTTTTAGAATCCCAAGGATTTTGGTTCAAATACTTTAAAACAGTTAGGATATACTTTGTTTTCAAATGACAAAAAGTGTAAAGCAGTAGCTTTAAAAATATAGGCATTGGATTCTCTCTTGTATAACAGAAGTCCAGATGTGGCCCATGCCTGATATAGTGCTCCATGATTTCAGGGACCCAGGCTCCTTCCACCTCATGTCTGCCACCTCAGCCATAGGTTTCTACTTCATGGTCCTAAATGGCTTCTGGTGCTCTAGGCATAAATCTCTACCTTGTAACCAGAAGAAAGAAAGAACAAAGATGGGCTCACCTCCTTCTTATGAGGTACTTCCTATAATATATATATATATATATATATATATATATATATATATCTCCATATGTGTGTATATGTTCATATATATATATATATATAATCTATCTATTGGTGAGACATAGTCACAAGGCCATCTTAGCTGGTAGGAAGGCTGGGAATTTAAGCTTTATTATTAGATGTTCTGTGCCTAGCTAAAAATGTGGATTTCCATTACTACAACAGAGGAGGAGAGAGGCTATTGATGACAACCAGAAGTTCCTAGCACCCAGTGTAGCCTTTTACAGCAATATAAGACCTACTCAACTTCTGTTCTTTCTCAGTAAAGTTGAAAAATCTATACTTAATTCTTAGGATGAGAATTCAGGTAACATGGGAAAGTATTGTGAGGAATATTTCATGCATACTATAGGCTAAATGCAGTTTAGTCCCTTATCTTTAGGTAGTTGCTTTCACTGGCACTTCCAAGGGGAGGAGACAAGACCTTAGACCTTCCAAAGGAGCAAATATCTTAATGACATTCTTGTTTGTTTGTTTCACTGATTAATATAAACAGTATAATTTCTTCCAAATACATCTGTAAGAAACCATAATATGTTGGATACTTAAGAGGAGATGAGAATCCTAGAGTCCCCTTGGCATATATGCCTTTTCTGTCTTCCTTTAATCTACTTCATTCGATTTCTAGTGATCAATGAGTTGACATTTCTCAGTAGAGAAACAGGGCTCATTGTCTAAGAGGAAAACAGCAAAAAACAGAGAACTGAGACTTTTTCTCATTCAGTGAATGTGCATTGAGCAACCACTTTGGAGAGATATTGTTATAGGTTCTGCTCTGGAGATACAGCCACAAAAAATGCAAACAAAGCTCCTGCCTACATATTTCTTAACATTCCAGTATGGGGATATCCAGGAGCCCTGGGTAAAATCATTCCTTGAATTGACTATCAGTTGAATTGTAATTCTCTATGTTTTGTGGGGCAGAGGGCAACTTTCATGGACATCTGCCTCTGTGAAACCTTGAAAAAACCATAAGATAGCTACCAGCCATTTGTCATTTTCTTCTCTTGTGGGTTAGATGGTCATTATATGAACTGATTCCTTTAGCTTTCATGCTGGTAAAGTTCCAAATGGATAAGGCATAGTAATTAAAGTTAATGGTGGTATAGTTGGTACTATTTTAACAATGCTACATTTTCAGACTCCCTAATCCAGGTTCCTGAGAGAACCCTGCACATAATAGAAAGATAGAAGAATGGGATTTTAAAAAACTACTTTATTAATGGCCATTCAGGCTTCCAATAACTTCCAATAAAGCATATTGCAAAACTATGCAGTAATCTTAGAGAATTACCTTTTTGTATTTGGTTCACCAGAAGTAGATGTGGAACGTGCAAAATTTTAAGACCTATGTCTTCTTATTCATTTGATAGTTTACTTAACAAACACTTTTAAGTTCTAACAGCAAGACACACACTTATTTGAACTGTCTCAGTGTTGCAGTAATCAAAACAGGCAAGATTCTATGCTATGGAGCTTTCCATCTCTAATTTTTTAAAACTCAGTATTGCTTAGCCAAGACAGCAAATCTTTTTGTTTTTAATTTGACAAAATAGATTAGTGTTGGAAAAGTAAACAATACTTCTTTTTCTTTAGCCCCATTTCCCCCCTTTTCTTTTATACTATAATTCCAGAGCCCATTTTTGAATGATCCTGGCCTAAACTATGTAGATCTGTGTGTTGGCGTTTTTAAGTTCTGTCCTGACATTTCATCTTGGTTCTGTTGTTATGCATTTGGTAACTTTTCAGAGGAAATGAGGAACCACCAGTGAGTGGTTTAACACTGAGACAAAGAGAAAAGTACCCCCTCCAAGAGACTGCTGACAAGAGATGATGGTACAAGGGTATTTAGGGGAAGGAGAAAATGGAGATGCACGAGTTGTAAATTGAAAACTGGGAAAAAGCAGAATGAGTTTGCTCTAAAGAAGAATGAGGATTCCTTCCTGCTTGCCGTGGTTACTTTTCTCATTGCTGGGACAAAATATCTGCCACCGACAAATTAAAGGAGGAAAGGCTTATTTGACCTCACAGTTTGTAGAGGTTTCAACCCATAGTTGGCTGGCTCTAAGGTAGGGTGACATGGAAGAGTGGCATCACAGTGAAGAAACAGTCCATGGCGGGGCAGGAAAGAGGCAGCAGCAGCAGTGAGCCGTCCTTTGGTCAGTGCCACCCATACCCAGGGTGGGCCTTTCCACTCTCCACACCTAGAACTATGCTAAACCAATCAATGGGCTAATTCAGTTATCTCACATCCTTAATCCATATTCACACACCCTAGATTGAGCTACCTCTGCAAAGCCCCACCTGAGTGTGTGAGGCTTTGGGAACAAGCCATAACACTATCCACGAGGGAATAGTTTTGTTTCATTTTGTTTTGTTTTGCAATGCTGGGGATAAAGCCTAGGGCCTTGTGCATGGAGGCAAATGCTGCACCACTGAGCTATAAGCCCAGCTCATGAGGGAGTAACTAATAGAAGATGAGAGAGCACTAAGACATCAACATTGAAGAGATTTCAAACCACTTGGAGAATGCTGGAAAGAGCAAAAGAATTCTAAAAATGAGAGTGTCTGGAGAATTGAAAAGAGGTTAAGGAAAACAGTGACTCTGTTTTCAAAAACATGTAAATTAAATGACAAATGAAAAAACTGTGACACCCAAAGTCATCAGAGAAGCCATTTAAGAGCTAGCATGATTCAGGAAGCAGCCTGAAAAACTTGGGAAGCAGCAAAGCAGATGGAAAATTAACCACAAATTGAGAAACACTAAATGGGTTATGGTGGCATTTATGAAACAGTAAGAGAATTAAACTCTAACGGGGAATAGTGAATAATAGATATGTCTAGAGAACATTTCAAATAATCAGATTTTGGAAGTCAAAGGAGACCTACTACTGTAAGGCAAAAGATAAAACAGAAGTCTGGAAGAATAAGGCATTTTGAGTAATAAAGGTGCTTATGTCACCTTTGTATGGTGGGCTTTGACAGAGAAGCAGGTACCCTGAAAATGAGTACATGAAATACCAAAGAGAGGCATAGCTTTAAAAATATTGAGTAGCATATGTGGTGGGGTATTAGAAAATAAGACAGGGTGGAAAATATTGACAAATATATGAAAAATTTGTATAAATAGTAACCACTATTTATTAAACAACAGCTGTATACGAATTATTGGGCTAGGCACATAATCTGTATGCACATTGCGTTGAATCACATGAAACTGTCATGGCTGGTTGAATGGTGTAACCTTACCCATTTTTACAAATAAAGAAATGGAGGCTCAGAAAATGTTAAGTTTGTGGTCCAAAGTAACACAGCTGCGGTGACACAACCTGTCTGCTTTAATCAACATCAGGAAACCTCAACAATTTAGAAAGCACTACAAACCTTCATTCACTCCACAATTATTTATTGCACATCAGCTCTGTGCCAGGTGCGCTGTCCACTGGAAATACTATATATACTAAAGAAGGTAAATGAGGTCCCTGCCTTAATGATGCATGTGGTCTACTGGTTAAAAAACAAGAAGGGTGGAGGGCGTGAAGGGAGGGCTAGGAATGGGGAAAAAATAAGAACCAAGATGCATTATGTAAAGGTACAATTCCCAATGAGAAATGTAATTGTGTTGTATACCTACAATGTACCAATAGAAGAATTTAATACAAAAAAAATCTAAAAAACATAAAAAAAAAACAACAAGAAAAAACAAGACAGACAGCAAAAGACCAAAGAGAGTCTGGAACAGCTACCCAATAGAAATATGACATGAAACACATGTAACTTAAATTTCCTGGTAGCACATAAAAGTGAAGAAAAGCAGATGAAACTAATTTTAATAATAATTTTATGTAACTCAACATGTTAAAACTATTTCAACATGAAATCAATACAAAATTATTCATGAGATATTTCACATGATTTTTAACAGAAAGTTTTCAAAATCTAGAGTGTTTTATACTTACACCACATCTTAATTCAGAAAAACCACATTTCAAGTACTCAACAGTCACATGTGGTTGGTGTTACCATAGTAGTGCAGGTCTGGAGAGAACTTGGAAATTCTGATCTAATTTCTTTCAAGTTGTAGTATAGAAAATATGACCTACCTATTTTTTTTCTCTTTTATTAAATTCTTTTATTGGTACATTGTAGGTATGCAACACAATTACATTTCTCATTGGGAATTGTACCTTTACATAATGCATCTTGGTTCTTATTTTTTTCCCATTCCTATCCCTCCCTTCATGCCCTCCACTGTTCCCTATTTACAAAGACTTTATTTCCATTTTTTCCATTTCTCATCATTTTTCCTTTCCCTTCTTTCCTTTCCCCTGCCCTTCCCACTACCCCTACACCTTTGGACCTTTTCTTCCTATTTTACATTATCGATTATTCATTCTAATCATTGGTACATTTTAGGTATACAATATAATGACATTCATCATTGGAAATTTGCACCTTTACATAATCTCTGTTGGTTCTTATTTTTCACCCTTGTCCAGCCCTCCCTTCAACCCCTCCATTCCTCCCTATTTACAAAGATTTTGTTCCTATTTTTCCATTTTCTCATATTAACTCCATACCCGTCTTTCCTTTCCCCTAGCCCTCCCACTTCCTTGCCCTTTGCCCCTTTTCTTCCTATTTCACATTACCTATTATACATTTAGACCTTATTTACACTTTCAGTTTCTCACATGAGAGAAACTATTCAGCATTCATACATGTGTGTCCTATTTATTTCACTTAAGAGTATCGCCTCAATGTGCATCCACTTAGCTATAAATGTCTCTAATTTCTCATTTTTTATGGCTGAGTAGTACTCTGTTTTATAAAAAAAAACACATTTTCTTTATCCAGTCTCCAGTTGATGGGCATTTGGGCTGTTTCCAAGTTTTAGCTATTACAAACTGCACTACTATGAACATGGGTGCACATATATCACTGTGGTATGATTCTTTTAATTCTTTGGGGAAGATCCCCAGCAGTGGAATAGCAGGGTCAAATGGGACTTCCAGTCCTAGTTCTTTGAGGTATCTCCATACTGATTTCCACAGTGTTTGCATCAGTCTACACTCCCACCAGCAGTGGAGCAGGGTTCCTCTTTTCCCACATCCCCGCCAGCATTTGTTATTGGTTGATTTCATGATAGCAGCCATTCTTTCTGGAGTGAAGTGGAATCTCAGTGTTGTTTTCATTTGCATCTCTCGAATGACCAGTGATGTTGAACATTTTTTCATGTGTTTATTTGCTATTTCTACTTCTTTGTGTGAGAAATGTCTGTTCATTTCAGATGCCCATTTTCGGATTGGGTCTTTAAATTTGGGAGGTCTGATCTTTTTAAGTTCTTTATTGATTCTAGCTAGTAGACCTTTGTCTGAGGAAGAGCAGGTGAAGATTTTTTCCCACATTGTGGGTTGTCTCTTCACACTGCTGGTGGTTTCTCTTGCTGTGCAGAAGCCTTTTAATAAGAAGAGATCCCACTTGTTGATTGTTTGTGCTAGTTCACGGCCAGCTGAGGTTTTGTTCATAAAATCTTTTCCTACACCGATGTCTTCAAGGGTTCTATCTAACCTCTGTTCCAACTGGTTCAGAGTTTCTATTTTAATATTTAGATCTTTAATCCATTTTGATTTTAGTTTAGTGCATGGTGAGAGATATAGGTCTAGTTTTAATCTTTGGCAAGTTGAAGCCCAATTTTTCCAGCACCATTTATTAAAGAGGCTATCTTTCCTCCAGTGAGGGTATTTGGCTCCTTTATCAAAGATGAGATGGCTGAGTGTGTCTGGAGTTGTTTCTGCATCTTCTAATCTGTTCCACTGCTCCTCAGGTCTGTTTCTTTGCCAGTACCAGGCTGTTTTTATCACAGTAGCTTTGTAGTAGAGTTGCAGGTTGGGGATTGTGATACCCCCTGCCATGTCTCTGTTACCTAGAATTGCTTTTGCTATTCTGGGTCTCTTCTTGTTCCAAATGAATTTTTGTATTGTTTTCTCAAGGTCCATGAAGTATGCTGCTGGGATCTCAATTGGAATTGCATTAAATCTATATAGTAGTTTTGGAAGTATGGCCATTTTCACTATATTAATCCTTCCTACCCAGGAGCAGGGGATGTCTGTCCATTTTCTGATATCATCTTCAATCTCTCTTTTCAGAGTGCCATAGTTTTCAGAGAAGATGACCTACCTATTTTTGACTGTTACCCCTGATTACCATACATCAGCCATTCATAAAGCACAAAATTTAAGCAGTAGAGAAATGTTTATTTCACTTGGCCTTTAGCCTTGTACACCTAAGAATAGAAAAACTAAAGGAAACTTGCACGTGTGCATGTTGCATATATTTACATATTTTCTGGATTAGTGTTGCACATATTACTTTAACATCAATGGATGATAATAATACAGAAGTGAACTGTACAATTCATGAAAGCCTCCTCACCTTTTATATTTTGCCAGCACTCGTTCATGTATTTTTGTTCCTTGTGGAAATATTGAAGATGTAATTTGAAACTTAGCAGCAACCAGAATTTCTGGCATTTTATCTGATCACTAAGGGTTTATAATCAATTTTCAAGAGAAAAGCAAACAATGATAAGATTTTACTGTTTAATGCAAGTGCCCAGCAGGTGTTAATGGGGCAAAAGCAATGCAGTGTCTAATGGTATTTCCTTGGGTAAAGAATTTTGCATTGGAGCAAGTTTAAGTGGGAAGAAAGCCTGAGGAAATATGAATTGTCCTCCCTAGAAATTGGATGGGGGAATTGAAGGTAATAGGTACTTGTTCTCTGCCAACTTCATAATGAAATTACTGTTCAGCAGAAATTCCTGTTATAGCTCCCTTTTCCTCCCAAGGGACTGAAGATTCTAAATAGATAAAAAGAGACAATATTAACATTGAGTATATGGAGTTGTTGGACAAGAATATTGAATTGTAAAGAAACCCAGAAAAATTTGGAGCATGAGAATCTCCATACAGTTGTTTTCATATAATCTGAAGGAGATTGTTTGACTCTATAATCACCCTACTGATTCCATCTGATTTTGCTGCAAAGTAAAATAAAATGGATTAAAGGGGAGAAGAAGAGATCGGAAATTAAAGTAGTATAGTTAAGTAAGTTCAACTGGCAAATCCAAAGAAAGACACTGATCAGTACCTGCTACTCTCTTGATTAAAACAATGGTGACATTCAGTTCCTGTAAGGTAATCTGTGAATAACTTTCCCCAAGGCCAAGCGTCTATGCCAAAACAAAAACACTTGTTCCCAGATCAACTGTGTTGGTCAGTTTTCCATCATTTTAGCAAATACCTAAGATAACCAACTTATTAAGAGAAAAGATTTATTTTGGCTCACAGATTGGAATGTTCCAATTGGTTTTTAGGTATGTGTTCATTGCTTTTTAGGTATGTGGCAAGGCAATACATTTGGTGGGAGTGCATGGAGGAATAAAACCACTTACTTCATGGCCATAAAGTAAAAAAGAGAGAGAGAAGAAGGGGCAGGAGTTCCACTATTCTCTCCTGGGCATGCCCCCAAAGACCCAAAGACCTCCCCATAGGCTCCATCTCTTAGAGGTTCCACTGCTTTCATTCACACCATCCTGGAAATGAAACCTTTAACACATGTAAACTTTTATTGACCCACATTTTGTTATTATCCTGAACTTCATTCACCTCAAAGTGTTGGATAATTGAAATTTGGCTCAAGAGTCATTGGAGTCAAGAAATACCTCAATGAATTGTTCATCCTAACTATGATCTTGGGACAAGAGATACAGAGGGAGAATAGGTGACTATTTTTCTACTAGTTCAGGTAAAGGGTAGTGGTAGTTTTGCCTTGAATTTTTATATTCCATGAACTGTGTGTTGCACTGAAGAAATTTGTCTGTCTATGCAATCACTATACTCCAACTGCTGCCTCCTTCAATATCTCTCTTGAAGTTACTACCCAAATCTCATGTATGTGTCTGCCTGTACCTTGTAAACTTGCTGTTCCAGCCTCCATCCCCAATGAATGCAAGACGAAGTATAAGTTTCTTAGTGTAGTGGATGGAGCACTTCCTTATCTGCCTGCAGCTTCTGTCTCTAACTGCATCCCTGGTTTGGTTTGGATCTGGAATGTCCCACAAAGTCTCATTGTTGAAGGACTGGACCAAATGCTGAAGTGTTGGGTGGGGGGGCTTTGGGGAGATAACTGGATCATGAAGCCTCTGACTCCATCAATGGATTAATTCATTGATGGAGTCCTACTTTAATGATGTTCTTTGGAGTTAGTGGACACATTTGAAAGTGGGGCTGCACTGGAGGGAGTATGTCTTTAGGGACATACCCTTGAAGGCTAAATCTTGTCCCTGGCCCCCTCTCCTTGCTCTCATTTCTCCTTGCTTTCTGACCACCATGAGGTGAGCAGCTTTCTCCGCCATGTATTTCTGCCACCACGGACTGCTTTACTACAAGCTTAAAACTAATGGAGCCAGCCAACCACAGACTGAAACCTCTTAAACTATGAATAAAGTGAATCTTTCCTCACTGAAGTTGATTTTCTCAGATATTTGTCATAGTAATGCAAAGCTGAATAAAACAATCCTCCAAGCTACTTCTTCTATGAACCCTGTAACCTTTCTATAGCTGATTCTGACTCCTTGAACTCATTATGAAATTTTATCATTCTCTGCTTTGTCTTTGCAGTTTTCTGTGTTCAATGAGTCTTTTCTCTTCCTTTTGTCATCCTTCTACCCAATCCTTATTCTCTCTTTTCACCACAATCCAAACATCTTCCACTTTATTTCCAGATTCCAACCCTGGAATCACAACAGGATTGTCCACTCCTGTTGCTCTTTACTAACTTAGTTGGTGCGTATCTTTATTTTCACACTTGGTATTCTTTATTGTAGTTATTTGTGCTCCTGTCATCAACCCTGAAAACCATATGATTATATTTTGTAGCAAAGGTCTTGACACAGGGTACAGCACATAGTATGTACCCAAACAAGTTTATTGGATGGAAGAATGGGTAAGTGCATTGATGAATGTATTGGTGGCTAGGTGGATGGTTGGAAGAATGTATGGCAGATGGATGGATGGATAGACAGATAGACAAATGTGTTTATGGATGGTACTTCTGATTTCTATCTGTCAATGTACTCAGCCACCAAGTATTAACTGAGCTCCCTCTCTTACCAGGCACATTATGCCAGAAAATATGGTAAGACCAAAAAGAAACAGAAGGCACAAAACCAAAGTGCCATCTTGGAGAATAAAGACATCCTAATATAAGTCCCAATTAGTTACTTTGAAAGTCTGCTGATACTCAGGAATTTGACCAAAATTCAGTTTTCCTCCAAAACCCTGTCTATGTAAATAGTTTTGCAAGAGCTTGAATAAGGGAAGTGGAATGCTCCTTAGATGTGCCTATCTTGACCACATCCATTTAGCTCATCTCATGCTAGCCAAGAAGCATCAAAAGGAGGAAAGAATAGGAAAGAAAAAGATTCAATTGTCTAGATAATGAAAGTTGTTTAAGCCATTAACAGAAATGTTGAGTCTTCAAATTCAGAGATTTATAGGTTTGGTTCTATTGGCATCAATCTGAGTGTATCACTCCTAATCTTAAAGCCTTTCTTTCGTGGATCCCAGAGGGACTTCTGAACAAAATCCAGACACTTAGTCTGCCAGATGAGTCCCTTGTAATCTGGATTTAAGAGTCCTCCCCAGGTTTATCCACTGCACAGCATGGTGGCCTGGCCAAGCTGCTTCCTGCTCCTTCTGGTTTGTGTCACCACATTGGCTGATTCTTCTGTGCTTAGGATGCCTCTTCTCACCAGAATGCCTTCTCCTACCCCATCCTCAACCCTTCAAGATTTCCCAGAAGCACTCCCCAGATCTTCCAGGTTGAGTCTGGGGCCATTCTCTGCATTTTTACAACTTCTCAGATTTCCTCTACTTGAGTGCACAAGTGGTACTTTAGGTGCCATTGTTTATGTGTCTACATCCTTGAATTGTAAGAATGTGGGTAAGAGGGTAGAGAAACACTGAGGTTTTTATTTCTTATCCCTAAGACTGATTGTAAGACCTGACACATAACAGACATACAGTAAATAGCTGTTGAGTCAAGAAAATATCTTTCTAGCAAATGATCAGAGCTATCTCAAATCCATCAAATAGAATAGTGATCACTATTTGCTCCTTCTAGAATAGCAGTATTTTATTTTTTCTCTTGGCTAAAGGCTTTGCAGAGAATTTGGAGAAAAAAAGACACACAAATGGAAATGGAAAATACCTGTAATCTTTCCATGCACAGACAGCCTTTGTTTTTATCTTCTTTTCTGCTTGTTTAACATTAGATAGTGGGCAATTTCTTCATGCCGTTAATGTGACAAAAACATGATTGTTAATGACCCAAATAGTCCTTTGAATGGAGACACGATACCTTTGCCTTTTCCCCAATTTTCTCACCATGTCCTTGGTGTCCTGATTCTCTCTCAGGCGTCATGGTCACACTCTTCTGCACTGTGAGGGGCCAGGGTAAACGTGTGGCCCATTAGGACAATCTTATTCCTTACAGCCTTTCTGGAACTTTGTAAGCTCCTTTTGGAGGGAAGGGAAAATAAAGCAAGAAAATGGAATGGTTTCAAGGTGCGCTGTCTTTCTGGGGTAGTCACGAACGCCGTAGTGCACTATACTATGTTTTATTGGGTGTCTGCAATGTGGCCACTGCCGTGTTTTCGTGGGCGTCCTTAACATCACATTTTTCTCAAGATGCAAAGAGTTATGATCCCCTTGGGAACCTTCTCACTCAAATCTGGGGAGAGGAGCTCTGCCTTTTCTCCCTAGCTGAGCCCAGTCTGACCACAGGGAAGGTACCTTTGAGGAGTGGTATGGGTACATTTCATCTTTGAGGATAGCACCTAGGCTAAAAGTTGGTGGCATGGATGTTGCATGAGTCAGATACTAAGAGTTATCCTTGATGCCTCTCTCTGCCTGGTCCTCACATCTGATCTAGCTAAATATCTTTCCACTCAGTCCTGTTTGTTCTCTTCCTTTTCCTCCATCTCTACTTTGGTCACCACAAAGGTCAAAGCCATCATTGTCTTTCACTTTGATTACAAGAACAATAGTACTGCCTGTAAATAGTAGCCCTTATCCATTCTAGTTTCCCTCTAATCCATTCTCTGCACAATCTGACATAAGACAAATCTATGATTATGCCACCTTTTGGTTAAAATATTTTAATGTCTTCCTGTTGTTATAAGACAAAGAAAAAATTTAACATGGCCTATAAAACTCTATACTATCTGCTTCCATTCATATTTTCAGCCTCACCAAATACCATATTTCCCTGTCTTTCTCTGCCCTAGCTTCACTGCTGTGCATCCAGTCCCTTATATATGCCACCACAGTGCCTTTGTGCATATTGTCTCTTTTGCATATTGTCTCTTACATAGTTTTAATGCTGACTCATCTTTCAGGTCAAATTTTATTTCCTTAACCTTGCCTGACCCCTATTTCACTTTCACACAGCACATCCTACTTTCCATGTAGCATTCATCATCAGTCTGTGGCTAATCATTTAACACCTGTCTTTTCTCTTAGACTGCAAACTTCATAAGGTCAGGGGATCATGTCTCTTTTCCAATCACCTAGGCAATGGCGTGTAAAGAATGCTTTAAAATATGCCAGTTGAATGAATGATAAATAGATGGAATAGCATTTTTTCAAAGTCAAATGCCATGTAGTTTATGAGTAAGCAGCTTCTTCAGGGGAGCTTGTTAAGGCAGTTTAGAATATGCTTATCTATCAGATCATTTGAACACATATCTGTGAACCTAGCAGGACAGAAATGTTCTATTTAATGCCTGCACAGGATCAAAGATCTTGAGAAGGAGTCCAGGCATGTGGCATAGAGGGCCTGGGTAGTGAGTATGCAGAGCCTGCCTTGTACGGATCCTTCCACAGATGGGGGCTGCATGTGACGAGAATGGCTCTGTATGAGGACACCATCAAGGTGATGCTGATGGTGGCATCTGTGCATTTGTTTGGCACCTCTTTAATTCTCCTCTAAAAATTTGTCTTTCTTTCTTCCTCTGTCTAGATTTATGGTCAATGTGACGTGGAATGGCAAAGACTTGTCCTTTACTGAGGAAGGCTATCAGGTGCACCCTAGGCTGGTGGTGATCGTGCTGAACAAAGATCGAGAGTGGGAAAAGGTGAGCATCCTTTTCGTGCAGAATGTGGAAAGGGCAGAAAGCATGGGGAGAAAAGGCCAGCTTACACCTTTTCCCAGAGCGGACCCTGCAGAGCTGCTCCAGGCTCCATCTGAAAATCAAGGGCAGGGTTTTCTTAGAACAGCAATACTAACTATCATAAGGTGCAACTGGGATTCTTTACCTGGGTGAACTTGTAATAGTGTTCTGTATGCTATGTTGGCTCTCAAATGCCAGTAGGAATGATCCTGGAGATTTAGGATGATTTAAAGACAGTCAAATTTGGTTTGCACCATTATAGTAGCAAGTATTGACTATATAACAGTTTGCCTAAATCTCCTAAATGTGTACCATTTTCCTCATTTAACTTATTGGCCAAAGACCCTGTATTTTCATTTAAATTAGTCTTATAAGTAATCTTTTTCAAGACTTAAGTGTATCACTTCTATACTTCATATGTTGGAGTGAGAGGTTGTAAAGCACATGTCCAAGTACATACATATTAATTTTGAAAAATGTCAGAAATTAGTGTGCAAAGAAAAAAATCATCCCAGGTCCTGAGTCAGAGGAGAAACTTATGAGGAATTTGCAGATGGTCTCATACATTTAATGACAATATCTGTCCCAGGTGTACTCTACATCCTTCCATAAATCAACTCTCAAATTATTAGCCACAGTATCACATAAAGAATACAACAAATCAACCAAGAAGGTAGCTTATATTGTTATCTTGTCTTCTTTGACAAGCAATGGCTGACTTCTAAACTATTTTAGCATCCTGAGATTTACCTTTACTTTGCACATCAAATGGAGACCTGGGAGATCCCAGAGGAGAGGAAAATATAGGATGTAGTGTTGGAGACATAATATAGTTAACTAGAATCAGGAGAAAGTAATATTCAAACAGATGCATTGACCTTAGGGAGACAATGACAGATATCTGTAAAGGAACAGTGAAGAAGATGCATAAGAAAACTGCACACTACATCCAACAGCTATTAAGTACATATTCTTCCAAGAGTACATAGAAAACCCTCAAAGTAGACTATGATTTGGAAGAAAAAACAAGTCTCGATATAATTAGGATTGGAATTTTGCATAATGTTCTCTTTGACCACAGCAGCCTTAAATAAAAATCACTAACAAAAATATATCTAGAAAATCCTCAAATGTTTGGAAACTGTTACATATTTCTAAATAAGCTGTAGGGCAAAATAGAAACAAGAAAGATGTTTGAAAATACTCTGAATAGAATGATAATGAAAACACATGATATTACAACAAAATTTGAAGAACAAAGTTGAAAATGTGCTAAGAGGGAAATTTGTACCTTTAAATACTTATAATGAAAAAAAGAAAACATAAAGTCAATAATTTAAGCTTCTAAATTAAGAAGCTAAATAAGGAAGAGAAACATAAATCTAAATGAAGTAGAAGATAAAAATAATAAATATGAGCAAAAATTGACAAAATTGAATGGAAGCTATAGAAAAAAATAGTGAAAGGCCAGTTCTTTGAAAAGATTAATAAAATTCATAATATTAAGGAACAATGAAAAGAGAAAACAAAAAAACCAATATTAAAACAAGAAATTACAGATCCTATGTGATAAAAGAATACTAGAAAAAATTTATGCTAACAAATTTGACAATGTGGGAAAAATAGACAAATACCTTAAAGAAACATAAAACTATTTATTTCACTTAAAACTACAGCACACGTGTAAATATCGAAGTTTCACTAGTGTGAGAAACTGATAGTGTAAACAAGAGTTAAAATGATTAAAATGAATAATTGATAATTTGAAATAGGAAAAAAGGTTCAAAGACAAAGGAGTGAAGGGAGGGGAAGGGGAAAGGAAAAGAGGGAAAGGAAAAACTATGAGAAAAGAAAAAAAATGGAAATGAAATCTATGTAAATAGGGAAGGGTGGAGGGGGTGAAGGGTGCACAGGTAATGGGGAAAAAAATAAGAACCAAGATATATCATGTACAGGTACAAACACCCAATGATAAATGTAAATGAATTGTATACCTAAAGTGTACCAATAAAATGTACCAATAAAATTTAAAAAAAAGAAATGTAAAACTGATATGAGAAGAAATTAACCATCAGAATAGCTTCATATTTGCTAAGATATTGAACATGTAACAAAAACCTCATTTACAAAAAGAAAAAAGAGAAACTTCTGGTCCAGATGGCTTCACTGTGAATTCTATCAAACACCTAACAAAGAAGTAATGCCAATATACACAAAGTTTTCCAGTATGTTTCTAGTCAGAATCCAACAATATATTTTAAAAGGTATAATACATCATGGCTAAGTGGGTTTTATTTTAGGAATACAATATTGGTTTAGCATTAAAAATAAATCAATGTAGTTTACTATATGAACAGAAAAAAAGGAGAAAATTATAGGATTATCTCAATAGATACAGAAAACACATTTAAGGAAGCCCAATATCCCTTCATGATAAAGAAGCATATTCTTCAATCTGATAAAAGGTGCCTATGGAAAGCCTATAGATAATATCTCATTTAATGAAGTAATTAAGATAGCTCCACAAATGTGCATTTAAATAATTTTTGATGAATTATTATGAGAACAGGCTAAAGAAAAGCCTTTTTAATAAATAGTATTAAGTCCACTAAATAGTCACATAGAAAACTAATAACCCTTGTCCAATTTCTCAACCTATATACAGAAAATTACTTGAAATACTTATAGGCTTAAATGTAAAAATGAAAATTATGAAGTTTCTAGAAGACAGCGTAGGAAGATATTTTGTTGTTTGAGGGGATCACAGATTTCTTAAGCAGAATGCAAAAAGTATCAGACAAACAGTAAAGATAATAAACTGTACTCTATCAAAACTAAAAACTTTTGCCATGTAAAAAATATTTTAAAAGTGGAAAAAGCAAGGTACAAATTGAAAGAAAATGTTAATACATATATGTTACAAAGTATCCATATCTCAAATATGTGAAAAAAAACCTGCCTACAAATCAATAACAAAAGGAGAAACAGCACAACTAAAGTGGGAAATTTACTTATAAACTTTACAGAAGATATTATTTAAATAGGCAAAAATATATGCTTAACATCATTGATAATCAGTAACATGCAAACTAAAGCTGCAGTGAAGATGCTCTTTCATACCTGTGAAGTGGTTATAAATAAAAATAATGATAATACCAAGTTGTAGCAAGAGTGTGGAGCAACTGAGTCTTCTGCATATAGTCTTGGTAGGAAGGTAAAATTACACCCATCACGGAAAATTGTGTTGTAGTTTATTTTTTCTTTTTATAAAGTGAAACATGCACACATCTTATGATCAAGCAATTCCATTCTTGGTTATTTATACCAAAGAAATATAAATATACATCCAACATGTTACACTTGTACAAAAAATCAGCAACAGCTCAAGTATCTATTCATGAGGAAATGAGTAAATAATTTAGGGTATATTCATCAAATGGAAGTCTACTCAGTAATAAGAAGTGAACTATTCATAGGTCTGACAACACGGATGAATTTCAAATCCCATTACGTTGAACAAAATAAGACAGACCCAAAAGATTATATTGTAGGATTCCATTTATATGAAGTTCGAGAAGAGGCAAAAGTTGTCTATGGGGTTAGAAACCAGAATAATGGCTGGTTGTGTAGGGGAGAGTGATGGAGAGAAAAGGGGCCCAGAGAGATTTTTAGAGTGCTGGTGATTATTTTTTATCTTGAACGTTTCTCAAAATGCATCCTGCTATGCTACAAGATTTGTTCATTTTATTGCATGCCATTGTATTTAATTAAAACGCAATTTAAGTCATACAAACAGGGATACCTGGAACACTTAACTAACAAATTTTTTGCTGGGGATTCACATTTTAACTCCCAGACACAAGTACTAATTATGACAATGGCAGTTATTGTTTATTGATCACTTAATCCATTTTTAAAAGTGATATATCAAAGCAATGGCTAAAAACATTGTTTATTCATTCAAAAAGTTTTATTCAGCCCCTACTGTATACCTGGGACTGTTCTTGTTGCTTGGAAACTTATTAGTGAACAAGAGAATAATTTCTTACCCAAGGAACTTAGACTGTGTTGTGTGTGTGGAGGGGAATGGGATTCTAAGTGCTTCTGAAATGCTTGAGGGAAGTACTAGCTTCCAGTTAACTGTTCCCGGGTTTCACTCCTCTCTTTCCTCTGATATCCTCATAGTCCACCTTACTAAGAGGCTCATGATTCCATGAATGTTCAGGGTTCCTTAACCCTGAGACTTGCATCTGAGACATGGAATGTGCTATTCTTCTTTAGCCTGTAATGATTTTCTATATTTCTGTCTTCCTTTATCTATCTATCTATCTATCTATCTAGTCTTGATTTTTCTTTCCATTTGCATGGAAAATCCAAAATATGAAAAATCTTTTACTGATCATTAATATGAGGTAGAGAATTTAGGTCTCTCTGCCTTATGTTGTTGAGTTTGGGCATTATTCTTCAACACAATCTGAGGATCACTTTTGGAATAAAAGTGAATAAAATAATCCTTGATTGGAATTAACCAGTCCTGGGTCTGCCTTAACTCACACCTGTGAATTTTCTATGCAGCCTTCAGATCTGGCTCATCTTCTAGGGAGTGAGTTTCCAGGAGGCTGCTGCAGTGCTGTGACAGTACTGAATAAAAGAAATCTGGCCTTGATATACTCATTTCTGGATGCCGCAAAATGCCTTTTAATATTTTGTGTACCCTCCTTCACATTGCTAGTGAAATACAGCAATCTCCCAAAAAATGCACTTGAGAAGTTGCTGCCAATTTGAGCTTGGAATTTACAAATACTTCCTGTAGTGGGTCTATTCTCTTGGCATGCAGGGGAGCCAGGGCTTCAGAAATAACTCCCTGTGCTTCTGTCTCTAAGAAAGAGGAAGCCAGTGGAGCAAGTAGATACCATCCATGTCATCCTTAAAGCTGCCACAGAGCTGTATCTTGGCTCGGCAGACCAGCAGAGGGAGGCCACTGAGGACAGAGAGCTGCTTTCTTTATATTTCTGAGGTCACCCAGTGGTATCACTAGGAGAAGCAGCATGAAATGATGGGGTCGTGGAAAATGCAACAAACCCTCCGAGGAGCATTTGCTTTTTTGCAGGGCCTTTTTTAATAGCTACTATGGGCTATATAGATACTGCGTACCATGCTCCTTATGTGTTTCAGACACAGAACTTGGAGCTGAGTAGCTCTTTCTTGCAAAGGGGGATTACCATGGCTTCTGTCTCCCTTCTTTTCCAGTGATTTCACTCACTTTGGAGGTTGGTGGTTCCTAGAGATGATTGAAAATAACCCTGGGTGCAGGTGTTAACAGTTGGTCCAGTGCAACCAACACCCCCGGGTGCCAGTGGCTGGGTTGAAACAAGGATGAGTAGGAAGCCATCCTTCCTCAAGTAGCTCATCACTGAGCCAACCCTGGGACAGCAGGACACGACAATCCATGTTCTGCTAGATATAAGATCGACCACAGGACACAAAGGCGAGAGGGGGTAGGTTGGCCTGGTCACTTGGGACAGGTCTTCAATATGGAGGAGGACATTGGAATTAGGCCTCATTTGAAAAATTGTATATGTTTTCCGGGATGAACCACTATCTTTTAAACTATCCCCTCCAATGCTTTGCATACAATTCTATTTACTATTTTAGGATTAAAATAATCTTAAGATGAAGACATATACATGTGTGGCAGTGCACCTATATACACATACAGACTAGCTTTTAAATCAATTTTTAAAAATTAATAAATAAAATTGTGGGTATTTATGATGTGCAACATGAATTTTTAGATATATTTGTACATTGCAGAAAGGCTAAATCAAGCTAATTAACATATTCCTGGCTAGCTATAAAATGGATATATACTGAGAGACAGATCTATTTAAAGAAAGATGTTTAAAGCTGTTTGAAGTTTTGCCTTCAAATATAAATAGGACAAAATGGATGTTAAAGTAAAAAAAATATTTTTGTCCCTAGAGAACTAATGAAAGATGGCAATGAAGTCCCAGCAGGCAGAGGGAGATATGTCTTCCTAAAGGAACTTTCCATTCTCCTGGCTTGACAGCTCTGCTTCTCTTTTCATTTGCACCACTCCGTTTGCATTCTCCTTACTGCTTTTGGTTTCCATTGACTTTTGCACAGAGCTGCTGCCAGATCCCTCACTCCAGCCCAGTTGTGTGTCTTCCTGGCCTCCAGACTTGCTTGTAAGACACCTCCATGTGTGTAGGTCACAGACTTACTCAGTCTTATCTTGTCCAAAGGCAAAGTCATCATCTTTCTCCCCCTACATGCCCATTCTTCTGTGCTCCTGCACAGGGGGCCTCATTCTTATCCTCGGTGTCCCCTAAGCCTTTATGTTTGGTTGTCATCTGCTCATGCTTCACTCCACAATGTTCCTGTCCCTTTGAACATTCCTCCCTCTTTGCTAAGGATGCCTATTTTTCCCATGGGTTCCCAGGGTGGAGATTTTGTATGTCATTTCTGCAGACCTGCACTCCAACTCCAAGAGTATCAACAGTTTGCTTTGTAATTATTTGTGTGCATATTCATCTTTACTTAGACAGGGAGCCCCGTAAGGGAAAGGCCTGCTCCTTTGATCTATGTTGCTTCATCTCTACCTCAAAGGCTTTGTCCTGGTGGACAGAATGGACCTTTCTGAAATCTCAGTAATGATGACTTCACTCACCATTTATTAAATGCTACCCTGAGCCAAGGACTATGCTGAGAACAGTACATTCATGATTTCATTTAGTCATTTCAAAAACCAACCAACCTAAAGTATTCCTGCCTCAGACACTATAATTCAAGTCCAGAGAGGTCTGTGTCCTGCTTAAGATCCTCCAGTTCATAGATGATAGGAACAAGATGTGAACGTAGCTTTGCCTGACTCCAAAGGCTGTGCTCCTCTCTACACCAGGCTGAATAACTGGAAGGGGGCATTTTGTTGGGGGCAGTTAAGGGACTTTCTCCTCCCACCCTTAGAATAGCATCTGTCTCTTTTTTCTTATTGGATTCCACTTGAACCCAGTTAATTGGAACATGGGGTGTAAGTATGTATCATATCTCATAGGCCTTGTGTTTCCGGTCTGTAGGAATTCCATCTTCCAATTTAGCTCATTAAGGAATGGGATGCATCCTGTCTTTTGTGTTCTCTGCCTAATGAATTAAGTGCCCGTTTGCCTGTGTCATGTCAATGTGTTATTGTCTCTAGTGAGGCATGGAAATGTGCAGGGTGCAATTATTTTTTAAATCTTTAATTGATGCACAATAATTGTACATAGGTATGCGCTACAGTGTGATATTTCAATACATATAGGTAACTTGTAATGATAAGATCAGATAATTAGCATATCCATCACCTACAACTTTTATCATTTCTTTGTGTTCAAAACATTCAAAATCCAGTTTAGTAGCCATTTTGAAATGTATAGTGCCTTGTTGTCAATCACAGTTATTCCGTTCTACTGTGCTGTACAACTTTAAAAGCTATTTCTCTTATCTAAGTGCCCACCCACACCAATTAACCATACTCTCTGCACTCTCCTACCTTCCCAGGATCTGGTAACACGATGTGATTTCAAAGTATAGAATTCTGAAGCTCCTTTATTTTCACCCCTACCATTTCTTTCACACCACCACCATGTTTAACCGAGAGTGCCCCAGTGAGTCAGAAGGATGCATGAGGGAGGATGTGCAGATGTGTAGTGTATGTTTGCTTGTGTGTGTCAATACTGTATGTGAGTATGAGTATGAGGTCAGCAGTCTGCAAATAGGCTCGCCCTGCCAGCGGACTGAAGTATTTGTGCAGACAGTATACTTGGCTTCTGCTCACACAGATTCCAATGAAGACTGTTTTAAAGAAATCAGGGAGGAAAATTGTATTTGTGAGGACACCAGTAAATGACAATTGATAGAATGATGATGCAGATTGCTAAAACTGGAGCACATTGTTTACACAACCTACAAACAGAAACCTATCACAGCTTACTAAGAATGACAACGGCATCCTGCTGATGGAGCACTGAGAACATTTCATGTGTTTGATTGTAGGCTTTCCTTTTTTCTTTTATCTTTCTGTCTCTGGTGTTCAAGAGCCGAGACTTGATACATATTCATACTATGGATCAGACAATGAATGAATGGAATGACTGCTCCCACCTCCAGCAACTTCCCCAAATCAGGAACATGATTCAATGTAATCGTTTTACAAGTATGGTTCCCTGGGTTACCTGCATCAGAATCACCTTAGTCATACCTTAAATCGATGGAAGAATCATTTCTGAATCTAAACCGTATTTTTCACAAGCTCCACAAGGGACTCAGATGCTTGTTAAACATGTAGAACTCTTGCTTTCAGGCAGAGACTTACTCTTTATTACTTTAAAATGGTCTCCGCGAGGTCACACTTTTTTCAAGGGTCCTCTCGTCTCAGTCTTTGCATCTCAGTTTTCCTTCACATTACACTGCTTAGCCACAATGCTTCAGACAAATAGCAGTGGGAAGGGAAAGAAACTGGAGTCTCGTTGCACCTTGAGTAATCTCTGGTAAATGAGACAGTTATTAACAAGGTTAAATTGTATTATATATGGATATGGTTCAGTACCTGTCATCTGATTTGTCCTCAATAAATATTAGGCCATTAAGTGATGTTTCCTCTTATAAATACAGATCATTGAATTTGGGTTGCATAGCCTTTATTTACTTACACATTTATTCCATGAAAGACAATTTCATGAGCACCAGCTATATGCAGTCATTGCTGAGGGCTGTAGAACAGATAATGCATCTAGTCATTAAGAGAGTTAGAGTCTAACAGGACACAAGGAGCTCATAACCCCAGGATGTCTTGAGGTATCATAAGAGGACTCCCAAGAGATGTGTTAGATGTATGAAGGACGATCGAGGGCATCCATATCATCCAGATCATCCAAACAGGCTTTCTGGGAATGAACTAGATGTGAACTTGTGAACCTTTCAGGAAGGCCCTCCCATGCAGCAGGTACCCTACAAGCCAATGTCCTGGCTAAGGGTGCTTAAAGCCAGTTGGAGAACAGTTCAGTGTGCTTGAAACAGATTATGTGGTGGGGAAAGGATTTGGAGAAGGCCCCTGATGTGACACCCACCCTTCCATGAGCTTCCCCTGGAATTGTGAATGGATCTGTGATTGTAGTGTGTGATCACTCCCAAGGTTATGTTATGTTACATGACAGGCGGGATTTTTTTTTCTATTGATGTTGAGTTACTCAGAAGGGAGATGATTTACCAATCATGCAAGCCTTTTTTCCAGTCCTAGGGATGTGAACCCAGGGTTGTCACACTGAGGTACATCCCCAGCCCATTTTTTAAAAATTTGAAACAAGTTCTCCTAAGTCACAAAGCTGCCCAGGTTGGACTTGAACTGGTAATCCTCCTGCCTCAGCCTCTCAGAGTGCTGAGATTACAGGTGTGTGCCACCACACCAGGCTCACACAAACCTTTTAAAGCAGCAGGTTTTCTGCATCTGGAACCAGAGGGGAAGTTTAAAACTCTTGAAGGGTTTGCCTGACTTTTAGATAGAATAGAGGGGGCTCCATCACAAACAGTACAGGGGCCTCCAGGGCCTGGGGCCAGTCCACAGTGACAACCAGCAAGGAGCAAGGACCTCACTCCTGCAAACTTGGCCAATGACCTGAATGAGTTTGGGAGTAGATTCTTCCCACATCTCCAGATAAGAGCCCTGCCTTTGTGATCTCCTGAACAGAGAACTGAGTTGAGCACCCCAAACCTACAGAACTGTGAAACCAGAAATAGATGTTGATTCAAGTGACCAAGTTCAAAGTACTTTGCTGCACAGCAATATAAAACTAATACAAAAATTCAAAGGGAAGTTAAGGGAATGAAGGATTACACTTGCTAGAATTTGAATTGTAGACTATGAGATGATTATTTTTAATTTTTATTTTTATTACTATATGTTTGCAGTATATAATGGTTACATTCATCGTGGGGAGTTGGTACATGTACATAACACATCTTAATTCTTTTTTCATCCCCTTCTCAGTGATCTTCAGGGCACTGTTGAAGAGCTGGAAGTGAGAGAACATAAAACCAGTAGCAATCACTAACATTTGCTTAGCTCTTACAGTGTGCCTTGCAACATGCTGAGTAGTCACCTAATTCTCACAGCAGCATGGTGATACAGTGATTTCACTTTGGGAGAAATCCAATAACTAGCTCAGGGTCTCAGAGCTAGTAAGTTGCAAAGCCAGGACATTGAACCCAATAGCCTAAACTCTGAAACATAAACTATACTTCTTCTTTAAAAAGAAAATGGTAGCTAGGCATGGTGGTGCATTCCTGTAATCCCAGCACTCTGGGAGACTGAGGAGGGAGGATCACAAGTTTGAGCCCAGCCCAGACAACTTCCAGATGGATCAAGACCATGTCTCAAAATAGAAAGTAAAACGGACTGGGTATGTGCCTCAGTGCAATGGCCCTAAATGGTGATTGCCATGAATCTTTGGGACATTTTCTAAGGGGCTCTTTAAAGATAGTGAAGGTATGAGGAAGAAGTGGTGAGCTGAAAAATGTATGACAGGCAGGAATTGAGCAGTCAGATTTCTTTTTCTTTTCTAAATTTTTAGGTATGGTACTGTGACTATGTTTTTCCAGAACTGCTAGTTCCAGAAGAAATTTGTCATGCTTTAGGTGATATTGTTCACCTCTCTTCCTTCCTTCCCTCCCTCATCCCCTTGCTCTCTCCTTTCTTTTCTTCTCTCAAATCCATATTTAAAGCTGAGTGCCCTTTTTAAAATGAGCTTGGCAATATCATCAACCTTAGCAGAGTCTGTGCGGAATTTAATTTGTTTCCTTATATAATGATCATTAAGTTTCTCAGATGATGTGAGCCATACAGAGGGAAAGTTAAGCCATTATAAAAGATTTAAAATTACCATCTGACTTCCCGAGAGTCACGCAGAGCGACTATTTTAAATATCCACACAGTACAATATGTTAGGTCACAGTGAGGAAAATATAGTAGGTCCCTAAAAAATTAGCACATGCAGCTGAAGTAAGTGGCGTCATCTCTTCACTGCGTGTTTCTGTTTTGCTCTGCTTCTTCATTTTTCTTTTTATTTCTTTTCTTTTTCTTTTTGCAGTTGTAAGATCAGACCAACTCCAGGAAGAAT
Organism: Heterocephalus glaber; assembly: GCF_053883595.1. Taxonomy (NCBI): domain Eukaryota; kingdom Metazoa; phylum Chordata; class Mammalia; order Rodentia; family Bathyergidae; genus Heterocephalus; species Heterocephalus glaber. The sequence goes on along the minus strand of NW_028258467.1, from coordinate 10,367,932 downwards.
AGAAGTTGAACTAGTTCTCTTCTAGATTTGAGAGATTAAGACAAAAGCATGCAACTCATAGAAAATACATCCCCATGGGAATATGCATTGATAGGATGTTAATGCAAAGATGGATGATGATGATGGTGATGGGAATGTTGTTATTTGAGGTGACAATCCTGATGGTAGCAGCTGCTACGGGTTGAGCTCCTGTAATGTGCAGTCACCATGCAGGGTGTTTTTAATGCATTATCCCATTTCAGGCTCACAATGGTCTCTGCATTTTCCCACACCCAAAAGGGAGAGCATAATAAAAGTATGTAATAATCAAGGGAATGTACCAAGTGCTCGGAACACTGACTGGCACATGGAAGGCTGGCAATAAATGTTAGCTTCAATGATAGTTAGTTCTGTCTTCGTGAGAAAGTGGAAGCCACCTAAGTTGAATGACTGGTATAAGATCACATAGAATTAAAGGTAGAATTGGAGCCCAAGCAGTATTACCATAGCCAGCCAGCCAAGATAATGTAGACATCATCCATCTCCACCCACCACAGAAAACCAGCTTGATTAGGAAGCTGTCTGAAGGGTTGGGGCATGATTAAGCTGACAGGCAGCATAAATGTAAGACAAAGGATGCACCCTTGCTGGTTTGCCATTGCCATCAATTATGAAAATGAACGAATAGATTATTTAAATGATCTCAGATGAGCAAATTATTCAAAGAGCCTCTCGGTCAGAAGTATTTCTAGAAACTCCTGAATAGACAGATGAAAACCATTTAGATTTTCTGACAGGGTCAATGACTCATCTGTACTATAGAGGAATCCAGAGAGGATCTGAACATTTCTGATGGAAGCAGGGAGGGAGAGTCAGCTTCCTGACATTGTTACAAACACCTGAGAGAATCAGCTTGCAAAGAGCCAGGTTGATACTGGCTCGCAAGCTTTGGAGTTTAGGATTGATGGCCCCTTTTGTTTGGGGCTTATCATGTGGCAGCATATCATGGTGGGAGCACATAGCAAACCAAAACCTAATCCCCTCATGGCCAAGGAATGGAGGAAAGAAAGAGGAAGGGGCTAAAGTCCCACTATTTCCTTCAAAGGTGTCACTGGGTCTCACCGCCTAAAGGTTCCACCACTCCCAATAGGGCCAAGTCTTCAACACAAGGGACTTGAGGGATATTCTAATCTAAATTATAGAAGGAAGGGAATGAAATAGAGAGGATGAGCTGGAGGGAGGAAGAGAGGGAGAGGGAGAAGAAAAAAATACAGACACTGAGCCCTCAGGCAGACTTTTTTCTACATTCCTGGGAATGCCAAGTTCTTTCAGAGCCCAGAGTGCCCCAGGGGTCTGTAGGTAGGTAAGAGGTTGAAGAGGCAGAATCTGGCTTCAACCAGAGGTAGTAAAGCTTTTTCTGACTGTTGTTTGGGGTTCCAAGTGGGCTTTCACTGGGGAAAAATAAAATACTTCTGAAAGAGAGCAAGTAAAGTAACACGATTGACAGTAATCGTCCAACTATAATGCAAATAAACAGTAAGAATGAGTCTTAGTTACTTTTCTCGATGCTGAGACAAAATACCTGACACTCAAGGTTAAGGGAGGAAACATTTATTTATCTCACAGTTTGTAGAGGTTTTAGTCCCTAATCTGCTGGCTCCAAGGCAGAGTGGCATGTGGTAGAGGGGCAACAGTTAATGGTGGACAGAAGGTAGCAAAAGCAACAAGGGAATTTAACAGCATCTTTCTGTACCTTTTATTTTATCCAGACTACTTAGGGAGGGTAGTACTCACACCCTTAATCCTAGTGCCCTTGAGTCTAGCATTGCACCATGAATCAATTCTAGCCACTTTTGAAAAAGCCCCACCTATGACTGCATGAGGCTTTGGCGGGACATCTAAACACATAACAGCCATAACAGTGTTGAACATCTATTCCTTACTGAACCTGACAATAGGTTTTCATGTTTATTATTCCACATTAGCTGCATAATAACCTTGTGAAATAGATAGTATTCTCTGATTTTATATTTGAATAGTGTGAATTTGGGTATATTTAGTGACATTTTTATCAGTTGCTAAGAGATTCAAATTTAGGTTTTATGGGCCTCCAAGTCTGGTGCTCTTTCCATTACTTGGAAAGTAATGGAAAGTTGGCACAGTTTCCAGGATGAATGACAGAAGTTTTCTTATAGTACTTTTTTGTTATTTTGCTTTCATTCTTTTATTGGTGCATTTTAGGTATACAATACATTTACATTTATCATTGGGTGTTTGTACCTATACATAATGTATCTTGGTTCTTACTTTTTCCGCATTACCTGTGCGCACTTCACCCCCTCCATCCTTCCCTATTTACATAGAATTTGTTTCCACTTTTTTCTCTTCCCATAATTTTTCCTTTCCCTTCTTTCCTTTCCCCTTCCCCTCCCACTTCCCCTACCCCTTTGGGCCTTTTCTTCCTATTTCAAATTATCAGTTATTCATTTTAATCGTTTTAACCCTTATTTACACTTTCAGTTTTTCTCACACTAAAGAAACTATTTGGTATTTACACATGTGTGTCCTATTTATTTCACTTAAGAGTATGACCTCAATATGCATCCATTTAGCTATAAATGTCTCTAGTTTCTCATTCTTTATGGCTGAGTTGTATTCCATTTTATAAAAAAACCACATCTTCTTTATCCAGTTTCCAGTTGATGGGAACTTGGGCTGTTTCCAAGCTTTAGCTATCACAAACTGTGCCGCTATGAACATGGGTGCACATATATCACTGTGGGATGATTCTTTTAATTCTTTTGGGAAGATATCCCAGCAGGGGAATAGCTGGTTCAAATGGGACCTCTAGTCCTAGTTCTTTGAGGTATCTCCATAGTGATTTCCACAGTGGTTGCACCGGTCTACACTCCTACCAACATTTGTTATTGGTTGATTTCTTGATAGCAGCCATTCTTTCTGGGGTGAGGTGGAATCTCAGTGTTGTTTTCATCTTCATCTCTCAAATGACCAGTGATGTGGAACATTTTTTCGTATTTTTTTTGCTGCTTTTGCTTCTTTGTCCGAGAAATGTCTGTTCATTTCAGATGCCCATTTTTGAATTGGGTTTTTGAATTTGGGGGGTTTATAGTACTATTTTTATGGATAATGTTTGCACTGGAAGTTGAGTGGAGGGGGGCATGGAAATACCTAACCTTTTAATTGGACTCAACTCTGACTCTTTAGGATAAAGTAACTGAAAACAAAAACCACTGATGAGATTACACTATTTGTCCCTTCCTTTATCCATCTATCCACCCAGACAGTCAACCAATGAGCAATCATTTAATAAATTACCCATCTGTTAACCCCTTTGATCAACCAGTACCCATCCATCCATGTGGTCATTTCTTCACTCTAGAATACACTCTCTACTGGTGGTCTGTTTACCAAATGTTTACTGATTACTTACCCTTTTCCAGTCCTGTACTAATACTAGGTACAAGTGAAGCAGAGATCAATAATCAGTGTCCTTTCCCTCAGGGAACTGACAATCTAGTAGGAGCCACAAAGAAAGGACCCGTTGATTGCAACATAGTGACATGAATGCTAATAGTAAAGAATACTGGAAGATTGATCTCAGTCTAGGTGTTGGGGAGGAGATGAGAAAGACTTCCTACAGTGCTTACATATGTCTGGAGTCCTAAAGGTCAAAGGAGATATCCAAAGGGTGAGGATTCTCTAACTCATACTACTAATTCACTCACAACTATAGAAGATCCCTTGTTGATTTTCTGCTCTTGGCAGCTCAATTGGAGAGCAGCAAGTGGATTGCTTCGCCACCACAGTCACAACCCCCAGACCTCACTGTTGGGCATCTGGACCTGCTCTTCACGTTCTTCGCTTTGTCTCTGTCTACCTCTTTTATTTTCCCATTTGGATGCTAGCGGTGCAGACAGGAAGGACATTTGTCCCTGAGAAAAGAAGCAGAACAGTGAGATTCTCCACCCCAGAAATCTGCTTCTGGCTGCAAGTAGCAGTGTTAGACCACCTTCTGTAGCTATAGCTGAGTTTTCTTGTCTGTGCTTTGGCCACATAAGCTGCCCTCCCCACTACTCTGTTTTTCTTGGTATCAGAGCCTGGCTTAGACCAGGGGAAGAGGCAGATATAGAGGGGTTGAATATTCCAGTGCTGACTTCTAAGTTCTGGAAGACTAAATACACTTTTTTTAAACTCTAAAGTCAAGGGACTTGGCTACCTGGTACCTTGAGGTAATTCCCCATGTTTTATGAAACAATAAGGATAATTATTATGCCTGGTTATGTCATGGGGCTATATTTTCATTACATTGATCCCTTTTTAGTAGGTATTCAAAATAAATAGTTATCACCCCTTTCATACACCCCTAGTTACACAGGAGGAAACTGAGGCACTGCAAGGATTAGTGTTATGCTTAAGATTACAGAGTGAGTAAGTGCCCACATCCAGATTCCAGCTCAGGTCTGTCTGACTCCAAAGTCCAAAGTCCATTTGTCTCTATGATATTATATGGTTGAAATGGGATTTCTTTGCATATTGGTAGTGAAGGTTGTCATGCTTTAATTATGGAAACTCATGTTGGGAGTTTCTCATCCCTGCACTGTGGACTTGCTCCAGTGTTTGCAAGAAGAACTATTACAGGTACAAGCTTCCCCACTGAACCAGAATCTCTTCCTGAGTTCAGCTTTGAGTATCCCACTGAGCTGTATGCAAATATGCCCCTTAATCAGTCTCTTGTATCCTTGAGCAAGGCCAATAAGCATTCCTCTGCAAATCCAAAGATGCGAGTCAGTCCTCGCCCCTGCAGGAAACTGCTCCTTCATTGCTTATTACTTCAACATACAGTCTGTTATCCAGCCATTGTCTTTTGCAAACTGTTTTAAAACCCATCAGAATCATATGTATAGCATTCTTACCTACCATTCCTTTCATTTGAATTATAATTCTGCAAATTAGAAAGACTAAGTGGATTGTAGGGGATAAAAACAAGAGGGACCGAACCATCTTGAGTTCTCTCTCTGTGAAAAAGACTCCATTGGAAACACATGAGAAGAAAAAACTCAAAGCTAGGAAAAGACCTATGAACCAATTCTTATTCCTTTGGAGGGAATTGTAGAATAACTTGAAGAAACTGATAGTCTCTCTTATGTTTTTTGTTTTTTTTTTTTACTGTAAAGTTGAAACAAACTATTTGAGTTTTAAATGAAGGTTATTAATGTTATTTCATTTTCTTTAACTTTAAAGTTGAAACAAATTATCCTGGTCTTAGATTCCAACCATGCTGGCCTCTATGTGGGACAGCAGAGTATAACTGATGGTGTATTTTTTTCTTCCCATGATTAAAGTTTCTTTGAAGAATAGACAGTCAGGTCTAAGATGGAAAAGAAGGGCAAGAATCAGTTTTAGCTGTCAGATCCTGACAACCATATTTTAAATAGGAAAAGCAGGGACGTTCACCAAGTGAGGACACTGAGATTCAGAGATGAGAGATTGGTTCCAAGTTCCTCTGTGGGAACTGTCCACCTCTCTCCTCACCTGTGATGTTTAAGTGGGCAACTTGAATCTACACAGCAAGATTGGAGTTTTGTGGCCAAAATAACACCCAAGGATTTGCATTCAGGAATTGTCATTGCATTAAACATGGATAAGGATTCAAAAATGTGGACGGGTTTTCTACCAAGCTATACTGTCAGTCACTGGGGGAGAGAGGTTGGAGACAAGGATGTGTCTAATCCAGAGCTGCAAATCCCAACCCAGTGTCAAGAGATAAGTGGGTGGTCTATGCAGACAGAGAGAGTATGGCACAGTGGTCAGCAGAGACAGATGTTCTAGTCTTCTCCTCATCCCTCATGCTGCTAGTCAGCAATGGAGCCATTTTGAGGAGAGAAGGTTTTGGCCAACATCTATAGGGTTAAGTTTAGCCATGGGTCACACTTAGTTTGAGACTAGGCTAACCCTGAAACTATGATTCTTTGTGTTTCTTGGACAACCACCAGTGCATCCCTCAGTCTGGTGGAGCTAATGATAACCACCCCATGGAATTTACAGTAAAGCAACCATGTGTTACGTGCTTCTTGTGCTACCTGTTTAACTTACTTGAATTTGTGCTTGCCCTAACCATGCTTATTTTTGAGGACAAAATGCCTAAAGGCCAGAGGTCCCTGGCCCAATCTGCTTGGATCTAGGACAGCTGTCAGAGAAACTTCCAGACAATCCCTAATTTCATTATACCATCTTCTTATCTGCATGCCAAATGATAGACACACACACACCTGTCAGCCGTGACAGTTGACAAAGACCATGATGGTGACCAGACTGGAAGGAGCTATAAAAGAAGCAAAAAGAGACAGTGCTCAAATTCCTAAAAAATCTCTATCCATAACCTGAAGGAAAAACATGAATAATTTGGGGTCAGAAAGTTGGTAACAATTCCTTAAGTCAGAATTTTGATGTACAATGTCTGTTAATTCATATACAACTGCCATTGTGTAAATGAGAAAACTAAGTAACAGCACAAGTGATTTTCAATAATCCAAACTACATCTATGTTTGTCTGACTCTACAGCCCATGCTTTCATTGTCCTCAAAGTTCTCAGTCCTTCAGTCAAATTCTACAGTGCAGGCACAATCACCAGTGCTATGGGGGCATAGATTGAAAATGGGAAAAGCACAGAGTTTGGTTTTTCTACATAATTCTTAATAATAAAAATAAAAGGCCTAATATTTTTAAGCTCTGTCTCCATTGCAGGCACTGAGCCAAGCGCATTATGTCAATTAACACCTTTCTTGTTCACTGCAACCCGAAGCAGCGAACATTATAATCAGTTTTATTTTACAGGTGAGAGAAGTGAGGACCAGAGACATGAATTAATTGAAATATGATCACCCAGCCACTTCATAGCTTGTAGGGATTATACATCATTTATGTTAAAATCTAGTATAGATGGGACCTAGTAGAAAGAGCTTAATAAATGGTAACTATAATGCATGCAAAGTGCAATCTAAAGTTTTAAATGACAATTATTAGTGTTGTTTTGTTTTCTTTTCTTTTTTATATTTTTGAGTGAATTTCTCCACACCTACCTACAGCATTCATTTTTTCTCAGAGGAGTGGCTTTAAAGACTAATGATAAACATCCTCAAAGGTCACTACCCATTTGTTTTTGCTTTGTATCCTCCACAATGTGATGAATATTGAAGCATATACAATTAAGCTGCTTCTGGTTCTTCACCTATTTGCTGTATCTTCTGGGCCAAGTTACCTGAATGAACATCAGTTTATTGCTCTGAGAAACTGTAATAATTTTTCCTTTACCTTTATGTGATTTTTCCATGAAGGTCAAATGAAATGAGATAATAGCAACTTGTAACCTATAAAGGGCTTTATAAACTCTAGGACTTTTATATTATTACCCACATAATGACATACAGCTTTCAGATCAGCATGATTGCTCCACTGTGTCTGTTATCTGAAATTTCTTTTTCTCTATTTCTTTTCATCTTTTTCTTAGTCAATTGAACAGTAACCAGACTATGCATAAAGATCCAAGAACGCTTGAGCTTCATTTATAGTTACAAAATTAATGGTATGCATTAATTGTGCAGAACCTCAAACTAGCAAATGAAAACAAAAATAATTTCCAGGCCTTTGGATTTTTTGGTAGAGCTAAAATAATGCCAAGCTGCTTTTGGCAGGACCTTCTTTGTGCACAGAATTATATTAACAGTCACTATCAATTCTATCTAAAATACAGAAAGCAAAAAGTAAGCGAAAAGCAGACCTGTCTCCTCCTAAAGGGAAAAAGAAAATACATTTCCTAAGTGTCATTTTGGCAGAGAAACCCTGGACCTGGAATCCTGATAAACCAATCCCTCGCTCTGTCTTGGCCTGGAGTTATGTGCAGGAGTTAACCTTGACCTTGTGAGGCATTGTAGGTAGGAAGGAGCCTCAGCTGAATGCTTCTGATTTTTCTGGGTGGTTCACTTACCTGAATCAATAGAATCCTCCCTGCATGTAATAAAATGCCTCATATCCGGTAAACAATAACCGGTTGTATGGCAGATGGTATAATAAGTGCTTTGCAGTCATTATTTGACTTAATTCCTTGCAAGAATCATGAGATGACACCTCTTACACCCATTTGACAGGTGAGGAAACTGGGGTTGGAGGGGTAAACTAGTTAAGGCCACACAGCTGGTAAGCACTGGAGGTGGAGATTCGGGCTAAAGTTCAGCCAACTCCAAAAATCCATATTATTTTCAGAGCCTGTTATTAGAAGGGAACAATTAATGTTGATCATGAACTGCAGGGAGATCATAGTTATGGTGGACCTATTAGTGCCTTCATTTGTTAACCTATTTATTTAAGAAGCATTTAGAGGCTTGGGCTGGATGCAAGGGATACAAAGGCAAACAGAACCCAGTCTCTGCACCCCATGCCCTGCCAGAGCAGACAGACAAGTACCCAGGCACCTACATTACTTGGTGGGATAAGCAAAGACCCACTTTGGGGGGGCCAGAGACTGCCCGCTGTGTTGGGTTCTGAAGGACAGATAGAAGGGCACCTGGCAAAGTGGGATGGGGTTTTCTGGGAAGGGTGAACAGCATGTTTTGAAACCCTGGCATTGAGAGGGAAGCTTGATGTACCCAGCATCCTGTGATTTCTTGTGTGTGATTGATTCATGAGTCGATGTGGGGCAGGTTGGGATCAGAAGCCGGCTGTCAGCAATGGGACTGGTGTGTTTGTAGAGAGCCAGAAAGGCTGGCAAGAGGCCAGGGCATTTAGATGATGGCATATTCACTTTATTCAACTGTAGTTGGAAACCCTCGCAAAGCTTTAAGTTGGACCCTGGAATGATCAGATAGCAGAGATACTTAGAGCGATGGCCTTAGCTGCTACTTGGAAGGTGGCTGAAGAGAAAAACAACCTGGAAGCAAGAAGACCTGTTGAGAAGCTGCTGCAGAGATGCCTGAGAATGAAGAGCCCACACTATGATGTGAGTCAGGAAAGAAATGAACAATGAAAAATCTTCAAATACCATATGAGAACTATGGAGGCCTGGGGATCAATTATATATGTTATATATATGTGTTACATATATATGCTATATATATATATGGGGGTGGAGAGAGAGATGAAGTAAGGAATATTTCCAGCATTGGGATTTGAAGCACTTTTATTTGACAGATGGGAGAGAAAAATGTGTTTTTTAAAATTTGTATTTTTGTGATTGAAGGTAAGAGGCTGAATTCTATTCTAAGCCTGTGGAGATGGAGGTTTCTTGGAGGCAGCAGAGAGAGGTTGGCAAAAAGCAGTCAGATTCTGGTGCTGTCAATCAAGACATAAAAACTGGGACTGGGGGCAGAAGAGGTCCAAGCATGGACTTCTGGGGCTAGGAGGGAAATAGAGGCACAGAAGACGTCCTCAGAGAAAGAGGAGCTTGTCTCAGCCAAGAGGGCAAATGGTTGGGTGGGGGTAGGATGGCAAGAGCCCATTGGGGAAGGTACTCAGAGAGGGCATGGCTTCCAGTGCCAGGTACATGGGGACGTATGTACAAAGCACCTGTTGGCCTTAGAGAATAGAAAGCCCCAGGGATCTTACTGGGGCTGGCTTCAGAAGAGAGAGGAGTCTAGAACAGGATTGTCCAGAGCTCGAAGGATGAGATGAGCACTCATGTAGAGAAGAGAGCCCTCTGATATCGTAGAGGAGGGAAGAAGGACATGTGTGCAGGGGCAGGTGAGTCTGTGGGTTCTGTGGGTTGTCCACATACTCTGAAATAAGAGAAGGATCCGTCATCTGGGAGTGAGGATGGTGCTGACAGCCCCGCAGTCTTGTGGGCAGGTGCTAAGATTTGAAATAGTTTCTAGGGAACGAGGGAGATGCAATTAGGAAGAGAGAGAAAGACTGCTAGCTAGAGAGGGAGTCCTTAAACTTACAGTGGCATTCATCTGTATGACTAGGTGATGTTCTCCACCTGTGCCTGGTGCTTTACAGGTGAGGAAGTGGTTGGGTTGACTCAGAGCTGGGGGTGGCAGTGCCAGGTGGGTGTGACAGGAGGACAGCATGAGGACAGAATAATTGTGGGTATGAAAAAATCTGTTCATGTTATAGATTAAGAGGCCTCTGTCGGAATAGGCAAGATGTAGAACACGAACGAGCAGATTGGGAGAAAATCGAGGGGTCCAAGACCCAGGGCCAAAACGCTGTTGGAGGAGACTTAAGGAAAGGCAAGTGAGACTGGATTTTCTGCCTTTAGAATCACTGAAATCAGGCAGTTTTAAATGAACTTTTCTGAAGGAATGTGTGGCTAAAGCAAACTTGATGAGGTCAGTGGAGAAACAGGAAAAAACTGACCTCTACTGTCAACCAAATGGTCTGAGAAGTATGAATGTCTTCATGAAGCAAGTGACATCAGTTATTGGCAAACAGGACAAGTCCAGGATATGTGGGAAATTACAATTAGCAGCCACACATGGATAAATTCACCAGTATTACCCAGGTGCTGAGCCACTCATTAAAGGACACCAAGGCAAGTTGCAAATTGAAACACAGATGTCATCAAATTCCAAGCTGCATGTAGGCATTTTACCCAAACATCCAAGAGCTTCTGTAATGTTGTCTCAGTGTGTCTCTTTATTGCTCTTTCTCTCTCTTCCTCTTTGTAGACTGTGTGGCACATCCAGTTTGGTCATTTCCTGGTTCACAAACATGTTTTTAAGCTCAACAACAGCTCTTTCTCTTCCTCCTCTTTTTCCATTTAGTACTGGAGATTGAACCCGGGGACTTCGCACTGAGCTACATTGGTTGTAACACTCAGAGTAACGAGGAATCAGGATTCTTGCTCTGGTGACAGTTTGTGTGAATCTGAAGTTTTAACTAAGGTGGCCTAGTTCATGGTATCATAGCTAATTGAATGTGAACTTGGGTGTTCTGTCTCTGAGTGTAGGGATTGACAGTCGAGGGTTACTTAGTCTGTCTTCTGAAAGACTGCCTCTTATCTGGCCCATCACATGGAATCCCCCTCTCCCCCACTGCTTTCCAGTAGGCATGATTTTAACAGAGGGCAAAGCTGTGGTCAAGCTTATTACTGTTTCCTCACCATTAAATCTTCTGTTGGCTTTAGTATTTCAAGGGATCCTCTTGCTGGAATACTTTAGGACTTAGACAAGCCTGGAGCAAAGTAGTTTGGGGCCAGAGCTGAGCAAGGAAAAATGATTGTCAAAATACCATCTTATCTAAGAAGACTTGAAATTCTGATCAGTGTGCATTTCATCACTGTAATGGAGTTCACCCATGCACGAGGGCTTTGGTTAGTGTCCATGTAATAACTAGCGGGGCCTCAGGCACCAACCCCTGGCTCACCCTTTCATTTGTAAGGAGGAAAATTTCTATCTCAAAGATTTAAATTTATTATTTTGACCCAGATACAGGAGCACAAATGCCCACCAGAGGCCTGCCACTAAGTTCCAAATGCTTCAACACTCACAACCCAATAACTTTTCATGGGCAACAGAATGAAATGTTTTTCAACTGATCGATACCCCCAGGTCCTATAACCTTATTTTAAAACTCTGCAGACACTGTCACTGAGGTTCACTTTGAATGTTCAGAGTGAAGATCCAAATGGAATTGACTTTTTTACATAATGCTGAGTGAGGAAATCCATCTACTCCTGGCCTGTTACATCCCTCAAGTCAGGTTTGATGCATGGAAGCCTCCTGCTTCCTTAGTCTGAAATTTGATCACCCTGAACATAAGTCTTTTTATATACACTTAGACAAAAATTTTGCCACGTTTTAAGATTTAATTCTTTTAAAATAGTTGCCGAAGAGTAAGAAGAGGAGTCATGTCCGCAGTCATGCTCAGCCTTCTAATTTTCAGACTGGTCAGAATAAATTGATCATCAGAAAAAATGTCAGCCCCTCTCAGCTATCATTCCAGGATCAGAGCATGCCTCTCCTGACCAATTTCTAACTCACTGGCAGCTCTGCCAAGGGAACAGACTACTAAATATTGTCCAGGTAAATACTCCCCCAAAGAGCTATTTATTCTTCCAGATTGCAAATGGCATTTCACTTCTTTTACAATTGGAAGCTACACTGATCTTTGAAATTTACCCAGAAAAAGTACATTAGAAGGTCAAAGGAAAACCTTTACCATATTTCTAAATAGTCTTTGTGAAGGTGTTAAAAATAATAAGAGTTATTACTGTTACTATAACAGAGGACTGATCTCCAGTCAAGTTCTCATTCAGTACTGTTGCCTAGCCGCCCCCACCCTGATTCCACTTTTCTTCATGTCTCCTCCAGAACTACTTTTGTAGACTTATCTCCATTCTGCTTTCTTTCTTCAGTAAAGAAGCCCTTGAAGGAATTCAATAAAGTTCATGTTTGGGTTCTGATAATAACAGATGCATCAAGATGAACAGAATTGTGTCATCTTGATAGTCAGCCTCTCAAGTACAACATGATACAGAGGAAAGACATAATCCTTCCTTCTAAGACCCCTTATATAATGGTTGGAGGTCACAATGGAGGCAAAGATATCTAATCAGTTTTTAAAGCCTTAGTTATATTCCTCTTGGTTGAAATCCCCAAACTGCTTAATTGTCACTTTTAAGTGATTGATTTTTCCCCAATCTAGTATTCTAATTGGATTTTGGATGTCTATGTTGGTAATGGTGGCATTCAAGCCCAAGCCTGCAAGGTAGGGCTCACAAGCAGCTCTGCAGTTACAGTCATTTTCCTGGTGGAATTCAATTCCTTAGGATTAGCTCATAGGCAAATGAAGGAAATAAAACTGCTTCACATGAAAGCAAACTGCAAGACCGCCTCTGGCTGCTCTCACTCCTCCTTCTGTACTTCACAAAGGGAAACAAAACAAAACAAAAGTTTATCCCCAAGGGGCAAAGGCTAGGGAGGTTGGGAGCCAAAAACCAGGTGTTCCAACTCCCAGGAAACCACTCTGTGCACTGCACAATTATCTGCTTCCCATAAGACATTCCTTCAACACACACATGTTGCTCTTATTTGGCTTGACATTTTCTGGCACTAACCGTAGCGGTCATGGTCCCATGCCCTGATGCTCGCTGTCCTGAAATGAGATTCCACGTCTTCTCATTTGCTGTTTGATCTTGAGCAAGTCATTTAAATTCTCAGTCTGCAAAATGAGGGTAACAATTGCCTTTTTCATTATAAGATTGTGAGGATAAAATGAGAAAATGTTTCTTGGGATGATCTCAGTACCTCAATAAATGCCAGTGACTATGCTTATTAATTATTCAGTAGTTATTATTACAGCCCAGGGAGATACAGAAGTTACACAATGAAGAACTCCCAGGAGAATGGTCAAAAAAATTAATTAGTGATTATGGGAGAGCTCCTTTTTATTTTTTGAGGATTTTTCAAGTCTCTGATGTTATTTCATTCCAATGTGGAATCAAAGACAAGAAAGAAAACACTATTAACTCCTTAGCTAATTAACAGAACACATCACTTTTAAGAGCATACAAAGAATTAAAAGTAAACCAAAGAAATGGACTTCTACTCATCCCTGGGTACCTGGGAACTTGGGAAGACTGGAGATAATAAAGGAACTTCCGAAGAAAATGGTGGGTCCCATTCCAAAGACTTTCACTTTTACATTTAAATTTTAAATTTGAACAAACATCGAGCTCTCTGTTGGCTGAGCATCAAGAGAAAAATGGATAGAAATGTGCAGGTTGTTCTTGGAACAATAAAGATCAAAACGCATCGCCATGAATGACTAGATCAGTGCCAGATTCTAAGACAATTGACACTGTTATCCATAAAGATATTAGGTTATTGTGAGAGTGGTTATTATAGGAGAAAAAAAAATCAACTGCTCCAATGTGAGCTGTGTAACAATTAGGCAATTCTGAAATTTCAACTGAGAGGAATTTAATTAAGGTTCTAATAGCTGATTAAACTCATTTAGGTCTGCTGGCAATTGCCACTGGTTATGTAAGTAACCCAAGAAGAAAGATTTCCATCTCTTTTGTAGGTTGCGTTTAATCCTGCCCACAGCCAGAAGCATCTTTCTCCTGTTGTTTCTCAAAATAGGGTCCTACGACCACCCAGAGCACAGTGACCGAGGATGCTGGTTGAAATGTCAGGATCCTCATTCCAGATCCCCAGATCTACACTCCAGAGGCCCAGGGCTTTTTGAGACAGGGTCTTAACTGTATAGCCCAGGCTGGTCTTGAACCCATGATCCTCCTACCTCAGCCTCCTCAGGGCTAGGATGTGCCACCAAGCCTGGCTAGGACTTTGCATTCTTAATCAGTTCCTAAGGAGGGGTCCTTATCTAGACTCAAATTTCATAATCCCATGGCCTTCATTCATTGCATTTAAAACAGTACATTCAAAAGAAGCCCATACTTTACTGCAGTATTTACAAAACAATTCTGAACTTCCCCTTGCCAGTGATCACTCAGGGCCCACAGCGCTGAAGACCAAGTAGGTTCAACCCACACCTGCTTCACAGTGGTTTCTCTGCAGAAGCTTGTTTGCATGGACTATGCACAGAGAAACAGACTTCCAAAGTGACGCTTGGTTTCAACAACACTAGCTATCACAGGTGAACTTGAAACCAGATGTTGATTAAAAATTCACTGAACTCCACTACAAAGTACTGCAGATAAGACACATTGCAACTTCATATCCAGCCACAGCAGCAGTTCTGACATCTTTGTTGTAGTTTCCAGATCAGTCGCGCTCACATTTGCTTCTGGTTTCAAGTGGCAATCTGGGACACAGAATTACTTGTTTGTAAACCTGGTATCAGCTCATTGGTGTGTCAGATGTGCATGCTGAGGCAGGGAAGTGATGCTGATCAGTGATGCTGCTTATGCTAAATATGGATGCACAATCATTTCACATTTCCTTCACGGCCATTTATCGCATGTCCTTTCTAAGATTTTATATTTCAGGTGGAGAGAAATTGGCCTCCTGTTTGGTTTGTTTGTCCTCCTTAACTTCATCTTCCTGAAGAGTTAATTACTCATATTTTCTCCAGCTTGGATGTAAATCACTGCTCATTATCTGGAGTGAAATGTTCTCTAATGTTTTGTAAAGTTCTGTTTTAAAGATTTTTCTTTTTTGGAGATGAAATCACCCTATGAGGTAACCAGGCCCAGTCAGACGGGTGTGCCAACAGTGTGAACTCTGCTCCCATTTTCAGTTTTAATAAATTTCCTCCTGACTTTTAAATTTGTGATTCCCATCGTCTTGTGTCTGAGGAGAAAAGCTGAGTAAACAGGCAACTTTCTTCTTTTAACTTTGGATCTTAAGTAAAAATCGGTGATATGCCATGGTCAGAGTGAGTTCAATTCAGCAAATAATTATTGAATTTTTGATGGGTTAGCACTAGGCTACAACCAACATGGCTCACATGGCTGTGGACATCTGGCCAGCAGGATAGTGCATGAAACTGTAATACAAGGCTGCCTGGGCCCTCCCCTCCACTCCTATACAACTGGTCTGTCTCTGAGTTATGTTGATTTTCTCACTTTGACATCCCACGAATTCACACCAATCTTACCTCTATGGCCCTCTGTCTTCCAGATTTATGCTTTTGCCTCCTAACCCGTAACTCTGCACTCAGAATCTTTTAGCCACATCCCTTTAGGGTATCCTGATATACTTATTCCAATGAGGAGAGTGACTCTCGTGATTAAAAATCTTCACTAAGTCCCCAACACCAGGTTCCTATACGCTTCAATCTTCCATGAGCTAGAAGTAAACCCTTAACAGGATACACAGGAACTCTCCTGGTCTGCTTCATATTTGGAATCACTCCTTCTCGAAAGCATCTTCTGACTCCCTTTCAGAGTAGGAAGCGCTCTCCTTACCTAGCATGCTGTGGATACCCTGGCAAGGCAGTCTTCTCACTTTGCTATTGAGTTGACTTCTCTCCAACCAGACCTAAGGCTCTGAAGACGGGGAAACTCCTCTTTGAAGACGGTCCACCATGGCAGCCCCAGGACATCCTGGAGTGCCCAGCACAGTGTAAAACACCGAATCCATGTATGTTGAATTCATTGACGAGTACATGAGGGCAAAAGAATGTTCTAGAGCCTCAGAAAATGCAAAAATGACTTACGGCTGCACAGTCAGGTTCTGTGAGTGAATTTGTGTTAGGTATGAAAAGAATGGGCAGGATTTCAGTAGATGGAGATGAGAAGAATTCTAAGCATAAGAAGCAATGTAGGCATAGTGAGGGAAGTGGGTGTTATGCAGGGCATGTCTGGTGAAAACTGTACATGTGCATCATCATATTATTGTGTCTGGGTCCGTGGGTGTGTATGTATGCATGCATGTATATGTGGAGGTGTGAGTGTATCTGTGTTATATATATGTGTGTGGGGGGGGGAGTCTGAGTAGGTGTCAGTGTACATATGTGATACATCTACGTATCAGTGCATAGATTTCTGTAGATATGTGGATCTTAATGGTGTGTGTAGGTACAAGTGTGTGTATGTGTGAAGGCACATATATATGTGCTTTAGTGTGAGAGTACTACAGGGTTGTGAGAAAGAGGTAGAGGAAGTGAGAGGAGAGAAGGAGGTTGACTGGGCCTGTATTATAGAGGGCGCTGTACTGTAACGGCATTTGTCTTTGTAGGCAGCAGGTGTCACGAGAGGATTGGAGCAGGGATACAGCATGATTTTCTTGTTTAGATGTAAGCTTTTAGGGGATGGCTCTGGAGATCAGAAGATGCAGTGTGGGGTTATTTTAATTGTCTCCTGTAAGCATTTCATAAATAGATCAAATAAGATCAAACACTCATATACCTTTGAAAGAAGAGCTACCTACTCTATTAACCTAATTTCTTCCAGCCTTTGACAGTCACTGTAGCACTTCTCTAAATTTATCCAGAAATGAAAGGGTAGATGCTAACTTGAGGCCTACAGTTTTTAGAGGTGAAATTCTTTCTGCTCTGAGGAAGTATTGGCTGAGTATTTCAATAAGTTGTTGCTGCCCATTCACAAAATACTCCCTAGGAGCCAAAGAGCAGTTAACTTCCTAATAGCACTGTATTTAAATTTTACTAACAAGAATGGATTTAAAAAATCATTACAAAGTTAATTTCCCCTTTTGATATTTCTTTTAGCATAATCACTTTCCTCCATCAGAGGTCAATTATTTTTCTTTGTCCTCAAAACTTCAGTATATTTGCTGAAAACACACAAAGGTTTATCACCAAAATCCAGTTTATTTGAAAAGTAAAGATTTTTTTTCCCCTCTTCTGCACAGCCTATTGGGTGAGTTGCGGAATGTTTTAAATACAAAAAAAAATCATGATGGAGATAAAAACAATCTGTCCTTAACTTCATAACTTTCTATTATGTATAGGAGTTTTTAGGAATTAAAATAGTTCTAAGAATGGTGCCCAGCACATTATAAGTGTTCAGCCAACTTGTTTGTATTATTGCAAGAGCTCAGCAAGGTCATTGCTCCATTGCTTTCATCTCTTGATTTCGTAGCTCTGTGTTCGTTCTCAGACAGGTTGTTCCACTATGGCCCCTGTATCCTAACAATCCCAGAAAAGCTTCCCAGGAAGACTATTGTCTCATAACAGTTCTCATGCACATTCCTGGGTTAATCACCGTGGTTGGGGAACTTAATGAACTGATTTACCAAATAAAGGACATGTGCCTATTCTTGACATTGGAGGTGGGCATCTCTCCAAGGGAAAATCAATACACTAATCAAATAAAACAAAATAAAAATAAAAATACAAAAACAAACCAAAAATGTTACGAAGGAAATAGATGATGGACAGGGAAAACAACAAAAGGCTACAATCCAGTTGATGCTTTCATGGAGTTAAAACATGAGATGATAGGAAGTCCTTTTAAAAGTCTGTATTCCCCCCTGGATTTAATTCATGACAAAATAACGACACAGCCACTGTTGAGCAATTCCTCTGTATGTTTTACATAAAGTAACCAATTTGGTCATTTAGTATTCCTGGCAGTCCAGTGGGTTATACCATTATCATCATCCCATTGTTTAGAGAATGAAGCCAAGTCAAAGAGACTTTAAACAGTTTATTCAAGTGGAACAGCTGGTAAGTGTTCAGCCATGATTTGGAGGTAGAATTGCTGGATTCAGAGATCGCATTGTTGGCCACTCTGTCTTTTCAGATAGATTTCTTTAGTTTAGAATAGTTTTATATTTATAGGAAATCACAAATATAGTGCAGCGAGTTCTCATTTATTTCACATCCAGTTTCTCTGATTATTAACATCTGATATTACTATAGTAGATTTGTCACAATTAATGAACCAATTAATGCGTGATTATTACCTAATGGCTCTGCTTTATTGAGATTCTCTTAGTTTTTATCTAATCTCCCCTTTCTGTTCCATCTTGGTATCTTTTCCAGGATCCACAGTACATTTAACCCTGGTAGCTCCCTGGGATCTTCTTGGCTAACTAAGATAGTCAACCACATATGTAATTGAAATGTTTTATTCTTGAAGGAAAGATTGTGTGGCTTGGGGAAGGTCACACAGCTGAGGGAAGTGGCAGGATTTGAGTGTGTGTATCTGTATATCTGATCTTTAAACCCAGGGTGTTAATGAGTCGGAACCCTTTCTTTTTGTGCCATGTGAGAGAGCATGGGGAGGGGTTTTGTAGCGATCAAGTTGATTTCTGAAAAGTCAGTGAGACTGATACTTACACATGCATGTTCATGTATCCACTGCATATGCACTTGTGTGTGCAGTTGGAAGGGCAGGGGAGCTCTCTGAGGCCTCTTCTATAAGGGCAAAACCACAGGTAAGAGGGCTCTGCTTTCATGACCTAATCAGATCCCAAGTCCCCCTTGTCCTGTGTCATCCCACTGAAGATTAGGTTTCAACATGTGAATTTTAAGGGGACACAAACTCAGACTATCAGGGTAAATCCCAACTCCTTAATAAGACTTCAAGGCTTTGCATCATCGGGTCCCTGCCTTCTACAATGCTCTCCCTTCCTCTGGTCCTGGTCAGCCCCTCCCCGACTCCAGCTCATCTGCCCTCAGCATAAGTGCCTCTCCTCAGGGAAGCCTTCTCTGATTCCTTTCCCCCATATGTTCTCTTAGACCCATGTTTTCTTTCACCTTGTATGATATGTTTTAGGACGATAGGCTCATGTCATCCTAATTAGCATAAAATTTGATGCAAGCAAAAGCTTAGCGTTTACAATACAGTGTCCTCTGTGTTTAGCACAATGTTTGGCACCTAGTAGCCATTCAGTCAATAATACTTAAGGAATGAAGGAACCTTTGCTAACCCTGTCTACAAACACTGGATTCGGTTACTGTACTTTGTCACTATGGAGTTAGAGGGGGAAAGCGCAGAACGCCTCTTCTCCTCTTTCTGGTACATAAATTTGTGAGATTGTTGGTGTTGGAAAGGGCACTGAGGAGGCAGTTGGACTGAGAGGAGGTAAGAGCTCTCAGGATTTAGGGCGATGTTTGCACAGCAGCTTCAGTTCCTGGCCCAGTGCTATGCCCCTGCCACCTGCTTTTCCATCCTCCCTGTCCTCCCGTGGGCACTGACTTGGATATGCCTGGAAGGGAAGTGGGGCTGGGAGGATTTACAGTTACTGCACTTGAGGGCTAAGAAGCTTTTGCAACCCCTCTTTCCCCATGAGTGAGCCTGGGGCTGCAACTTTTGCCATGATGGGGTGGTGGGTTTGTAATGTGGTCAAGTCACCAGGTCACCACAGAAGATTCTTCTGTGTGCAGTCTTTGCCTAAATTTACTTTACTTTGCTACACGAGGAGCCACATCTGCAAGGAAGGAAGGGCCTAGGGCTGCAGCATGGTTACCACGCCCCAGGGAGAAGCACTGTGTACTTAGCGGGAAAACGCCTTTGGATCCAGATAGCTGCAGAGTATTTACACTGGTTCCTCCACTTCCTTGCTGTGTGAGTTGGGACAAGTTACATAACCTCTCTGTGCTTCAGTTTCCCTGAACAGGGAAATTGAGATTATAATCCATACCATGTGGGGTTTGGTGTGGGAGGGGGTCTTAGATTAATTGGTGATATTGGCACATTTCCATTATTCAATAGTGACTGTTATAATTCTAATATCAGAATGGTATGATGGAGATAGGTACAAAATTATAGGTTACTAGGAAAAGCAAGAATGACTGTATGGATCAGGTGTGTTTAAGCCATGTCTTAAATGCTAACAACAGCAGCAATAGAATAATAGCACCGCCACGTGTGTTATGTGCCATGCTCTGTTTTGTATTCCATGAGTTATGTACATGCTTAGCTCATTCAGCACCCCCACCCTGCAGTCATCAGAAGTGGAGAAAGTGAACTCAGAGAGGTTAAGTGACTTTCCCAAGGCTGCTCAGCTGAAGGGTGAAGCCAGCAGGAAGGCTTAGAGCTATTTGACTGCAAAACCAATCTCCTGTCCACAAAACTACTCAGTCTCTTTTAAAGGATGCATTTGAGTTTTCTGAGATAAACAGAAAGAAATAGGGCAGCTGCCACATCTTCCAAAAGGAAAAGTTTGTAAGTCTTTTTATCTATATTTCATATTTGTTTGATCTTTGTCCTTCAGCTGATAAATAGCTCCAAGAAGGCAGGAACTTGTTCCGTTTTATCCATCCTTATTCCCAGAATGGGGCCAGAACATAGTAGGTGTGCAATAAATCTGTTGAATGAAGAATTTTATGGGCTCAACATAGTCCTGCACCTGTGCTACAGATCACAGCATGGATCTAAGCATGACTAAGCATGTCTAAGCATGACTAAGCAGTCTAAGCATGACTGTTTAGCCAAAGTACTGACTTTTCCATCTTAAAAAGTGTGGCGTCACCGTCACTCAAGCTTGACAATTTTGTTATTAGCCACATTGGATGCTTCTTTACAGCCAGTGAAAATTTTCCAGCCCAAGTGATAAGGCCATCTCGGGAGTGAGGGTTCTCCTCTCTTCCTTGCCCGCCCCCCCGCCCCCCACCCTGGTGCCCAGTGCATTTGAATTCTCTTTATGGGTCTGAGACTTATTTCTGGTGATACTGGAGTTCCAGGAGGAGAGGTGAGCGGGTCACACTGGCACAAACAAGCCTGCGCTTGGCACTTAGCTTTTCAGACGAGACGTTTTCCTTGAGGTTGGTATTACAAATAAAGCACTGACCTGTGGTGTCATGCAATCGTGTGTGGGAGCAGGAGGAGGAAGGAGAAAGTGGGATGCGGGGGCAGCCTGCTCCAAGTGTGGATGTGAATAGTGCCAATAAGCTGTCAAATAGAATTAAGGTTCAAAGCATACAGCCTTTAATTTGATTCCACTAAGATGCCGAGTGCTGCTCAGAGGGAATACAATCGATTCTGTTTTGACAGCTTTTGACGTATGCTAAGCAGTAACCATCTCCACTCTATGCAGATTAATAAAAGTTCGCTTTAATTTACAACTTCGGGGGAGGCACATTTGGGATTGAGATGATGCTTCCACCACTTGCTCTGCTCTGTTTTGTGGTTCTCTTCCTCCAAGCTTCTCCTGTGTGCTCTTTTTTATTATTATTAATTTTACTGGTACATTTTAGGTATACAATATAATAACATTCATCCCTGAAATTTGCACCTTTACATAATCTCTCTTGGTTCTTATTTGTTCCCCCTTCCCCTGCCCTCCCTTCAACCCCTCCATCTGAAAACGAAGAAATGGAAACAAAGTCTTCCTATGTGCCCTTCAACTGCACCTTCCTCTCCCTGTCCTCTTTCAATTTCTTAGCACCTTTTCACCTTTCTGCTTTTCATTCTCTCTCCTCCATACTTAAAGGAAAAACATGGAGTCTACACTACACGTCCCACACTGTGCTTCTGCTTTTTTGCACTGCCTTGTTTGAATCCCATAGTATCTTTAGGACACAGGTGGAACTGTGCCCAGGTTCCAGATGAGAAGACAGAAATTCTGATGCTTAAGAGCTTGCTTAAAGTTGTACAGCTAGTAAGTGGCAGAGGTGGGCATTTGAACCCACACCTCTGAGATCTTAAGGTCTGTGCTGTTTCAATGACATCCATGATCCTGGAGCCCGGAAGAGCATTAGAACTACCTAGGGGGCCCTAAAAGTACCAGTGCTTCTGCATCACCAACAGACGCACAAGTGCGATGAGCCTCTGGAGGGGCCAGAACAGGAAGCTGTCCAACAGATTGGTTTTCTTTTTTCCTCATTTTTCTCAGCACATAAGTGAATGCATATGTTGAGACATGTAGCAAAAGAGCCCTTAACACTGACAGTATCTTCTCCCATGCCTCCTGTGGGGAAGGACTTGCCCTTCTCGAAGTCAATCATACAGGAAAATACAGGTGTGTCTTTGTGTTTGTGATGCAGGTGGGCAAGTGGGAGAACCAGACCCTGAGCCTGAGGCACGCTGTGTGGCCAAGGTACAAGTCCTTCTCGGACTGTGAGCCAGACGACAACCATCTCAGCATTGTCACCTTGGAGGAAGCCCCTTTTGTCATCGTGGAGGACATAGACCCATTGACGGAGACATGTGTGAGGAACACCGTGCCGTGTCGGAAGTTTGTCAAGATCAAGTGAGTGCCCGCTGTGATTCAGCCATAAAATGTAATAGAGAATATATCCTATCGTTACAATAAAATAATAATAGATCAAAAGATTCACATGCCTGCAGAGGCCCCAAGTTTATGTTTACTTAATTCCAATAGCAATATGAGGCGGGTAGTTTTGCCCATGGTAAGTTGATAAAACTGATTATGGGAAAATTAAGAAACCCATTCAAAGCCATTAAACAAGAATATACAGCTCAGATGTTGGTTTGTCTGACTCTGCAGCTGAGTTCTTAACCATTACGCAGAATCAGCAGTCCCCTTCATTCAGTCTTTCCTTCAGGAATGTTTTCCTTTCTGTGTTTCTAGCTGCTCTTCACACTCTCCTTCCCCAGCACATTCTTCTCTCTTCTATCTTTTATATTTCCAGATCCACACTTTTCAAAAGTTTTGCAAATTTCCCTCTCTTTGGGAGTGGACAGCATTTGCACGTGACTCTCAGGTTCAGTCCAGGTGGAAATTGATCCGGCGGTGCTGTTTGTGCCATTTCCTCTTTTGCTATATTTCAAGAAAGAGCTGACATTGTGGAGTAAGGGTCCACTTTAATCTGTGCACCCACCGAGGACACAGAAAGCTCCACGATCAAGTCCAAGGCCCTGTTCTTTCCTGATGCAGATATTCACCAGATATTACCCTTGTGGGGGGACTCACTAAAGGAGAAAGCCTGCTGTTCAGTAGAATCTTCTTTGCTGACTATTTTCTGACCCTTCCTTTCACTTGGCCATCCCCTATTTACCCTTAGTTTGGCCAATACCTCCCCAAATTGGGCTAGCTCTGCCTGCTTACACCATACCGGGATAATCTCTATCTCTATTCTTACTGTCTCTTTTTATAGTTTATAGTTTGTCTGTCTTTTCTGCTGAATGATGAGCTCTCCAAATATAGAGGATGTGTCTTATTAATCTTTGTACTCTTGGTGACAAGTACAGAGCACAGTACACCAAGGATTGTTGAATGACTAGATGATGAATGAGTACCTTTATTCCTCCACACTCTAGCCCAGGCATTACTCCCCAAGATGCACATCCTCAAATCTCAGTGCTTGTGATCAGGGTATATATTTTATAAGATACATATGAATGCTAAATGCATTCTGAAGGCACATTTGGGTTTGGAGGAAATTTTACCAACAAAGTTATTAAAGTCACCTTCTTTGGAGTTGAAATTCTGAATAGATGATGAAGTGAGCCTAAATAACTCTTCTTCATAGGCCTCCCCCTCTCCAGTGTCCCCACGATGGCTCCCAGATCAAGAGCCTTACTTTGGCAATCAGTCCAAACCTCCATCCCCTGGAGATAAGGAGGAAGTGAGGTTCTCCAAGGCAGGGCAAGAAAGGATGTCTTAGTGGATTTTGCTGAAATCCTTCACAATTAAATAGCACAGATGTTGCTATAAATAAAAATAAGTAAATAAATACAGAAATATGCCTTAGGCACAGTTTATGTGTCAGGCACCTTCCTGGGCACAGTGGAGACTTTGATCAAGGAAGCAAACGACAAGGATGTTACAGTCCTGTGACAGACACATTAGAAAACCTCTCAACCAGTGAAAGAACGGAGCAGTTCATATTGTGATCAGCCTTGTACAGAGAGAAATAAGGTGGTGTGAAAAGAGAGTATGCCGGGGGATGTGGGAGCCGCATTAGCTCACACGGGTGGGTCAGATCTAAGACGACAAAGGACAAAGGATGAGAAGGAGCCAGACATGTGAAGGACTAAGAAAAGAGTCCCAGTCAGAAGGAAGAACGACTGCAAAGACTCTGAGGAAGGAAAGAATTGAGTAAGATTGGGAAACTAAAGAAAAACCAGTGAATGCTAGAAAGGGATGGGCTGGAAGAAGGGAGAGAACATGAGGAAGTTGTCAGAGGAAGGTTCTGATTTGGGTGGTGTTCTCTGAGCAGAAGTTGATCCAATGAAGGAACCAGAGTGATGGGCACAAAGCAGACTCTATAGCCTTGGTAGGACTCCCCCTTTTTTGGATAATGACACCCTCTATGTTCCGACAGGGCCATCAAGCTGGGCCTCTAGTGCTTCACAATCAATAAAAAGAATTTAGATCTTTTAAATCAGTAGCTGTGAAGCTGAAAACAAGTAGAGCACCAAATCCTGAGCTGTATTACTGTGAAGAATAATGAATCCAAATAAATTACTCTCTTTAAAATAATTGACTTTTCTGTTGAAGACTACAGACAGTTTAGATTCATGTTTTTGGTTCCTACAGGGAGGTGGTAGCTTGCAGTTTTCCCTTTTCCATGTGAGGACACGAGTCCTGTGTGTCTTTGTGAAATTAAAGTCTTTGACTTACCTGAAATCAATAGCAAAATGCTAAGATCTACTAATGGCAACATGAACACAGATTAGATCAACTGCATTTCCTAAAGCTAAGGGTTTAAGGCAGGCTGACAGGTTGCAAAAAGATTCCTGTTAGACATCGTCATTCTATTTGTTTTCTTGGTAATACCCTCCCAGGGAAAACTCTATATTTTCTTGCTTCTTGTAAATGGTGGGGTCTTGAAGTTACCTATCAGCCTAAAAAGCCAGAATGAGCTGAGAAATCAGATTTTCTTTCTAGTCTGTTAGTTGGATGTTAAATGCATGGAGAACAAGTCAGAAAAATTGTGTGATCTGATCTGTACAAAGAAAATGGCCATATTGACAATTACAATCCTGAATTGTCAAATCATTCAGAGGAAGAGAAATTTATTTTTAAGGTTTATATAAGAAGCACTATAGATACTTTATTTTATTTAATCTGCCCAACTCTCCTGAAAAGTATCAGCCTTCTCAATTCATGAATGCATACCAGTTCTATGAGTGTTGAGACTTAGATCTAAGTTTTCGTGGTTGGTAGGATTCAACCCAGGGCCTGAACACAGTTCTAACTGATTTGTGTGGCTACGTTTATATCTACTGGCCACACTGGGAAATTGTGGGGTCAGTGAACTGGACACTTTATTGGATCCATTTCCTCGTGTTGTTTTCACAAGTCACATTTTCTTTTGAGAGGTGGTCAAAGAGCTGGGAGAAAGTACATGGGTACACAAGGATTGGGAAAGGAACCAACAGAAGTTCCAATTATAATTTGATCTGAGTTTCCACAGCCACTATGACACAGTAAATTAGTACATTTGCTCCATGCCTTTTCCATCCTGTGTTTCCAAGTTCTGATTTCCTAGTAGAGAGGAGGTTCTCAGTGGATACCTATTGGGTGAAAATGTACCACTGACCGTCTATATCTAGAAATATACCTTGGAGCCAGGAACATGGGGACATTCACTTATAAACCAGCTGAGATTCCCAGTGAGACCAGAGAATGCCATATGTACCTGTGATCCTGAATCTTAATCCTGGGAACTTCTGCCTAACCCCTCACCCCCAGGAAATGCCCAGGTTAAAAAAAAAAAAAGGTTATGACAAAGGAAAGTAAAGAGCAGAGAGTGAGGGAGATACATGTGAGCAGAGGTGGGAAAAGGGATCATAGTTTTAGGGAGAAAGAGAATTTGATTTTGGTACATGTTTCAGAGCCACATAGACTAAGAAATAAAGGTTTCCTGACATCCCATTGATTTAATGTACTTGAGACACATTTCTATCACATTTCTCGCAATTTTAACTCCAGCCTGACCCCCTCTGCTCTGGGTCATTGATGGGGCTGGGGTTAACACTCACCTGCTATGAGTCTATAGCACGGAGCTCACCAGTCATTGTACTTGAGTTTATAGTACACAGACATGGCTCTCACTACCTTCAAGCTGAGGGTGGCCAGTCAGAGCAGGTCACCAGGTCTCTAGATTGGAGAGTGAAGTCTACATGGTGGTCTTGGTCAACAGAAGCAGGATGGTTGAGTAGAAAGCGGGGCAGGATAAGAGGATGGTGAAGTTGGTGATTCCAGGTAGGGATTCTGTGATCCTGAGACAAAGGAAAACATTGAAAAAGGTAAATAACTTCCATTAACTCAAAGTTATAATGTCAAATGTGTCCATTCATGGCCTAGCTACAGACATACCAATGCTGCTGAATATAGTGGACATTATATACATTATTTATATATATATTATTTACATTATATACATTATTTATATATATTATATGCTCACTAGATTATTTGGGGGAGATTCTCAAAAATACAACAATGAAAATATTTCCTACCTTTCAAAAATAGCTATGCTTCCTATTTCACTGTTTGTCTATCTAGTTATTTCATAAGCTTATGTGCTTATGTGATCATTGTTTGTACTTATTTTTTCATATGATATGGGAATATATTTTCCTATCACAATATTGGATTTCCATAAACATCATTTTTAGTTAACATTCCAAAGGGTAGGTGTGACAAAAAGTATAATTTTCAAACAGAGCGCTTATTTCCTGACATGCACGGCTGAGACAAAGTTGAGCTAGTGGGATGCCCTAGTGCAAGGTGGAGTCAAGAGAATTGCTCAAAGAGACCTTGATCTTCCCACATGAGTTGCCCAGATACTTTTCATTACCTGGTTTGGAAATATCAGTGTTTCCTTCATTTTTAAAGGTATGTGTGATTTGTGTAGATGTCCTTTGAGTATTACTTGGCCAGGTGAATAAATTAGGGAAGCAAGTGCAAAGCAGACAGTATAATCTTGATGGATGATAAGATAGGCTTTAAAATGGCAATATTCTCTTTGTTTGCATGAGGGCTTTTCCTGGTCAAAGACATCCTTTCTCCAAAATGTCACTGTTTACATTTCATGCCATGTAGGTTTATAGGGAAGATGTTATGAATGAACCTTTAGGACATAGTTGGCTCTATCATCAGAAGTCAGGTCCAAGACTCCGGCATAGGTAGAACCCAGGTATCCTAATTCTTAACAGTGTTCCAGAAACCCTCACTTCCTCTCCTTGGTTTCAAGAATTTGTAACTAGAAGATGAAGTAAAATCCTACTTCACTTGAGAATTTCACATCCTCCTCTCTCCGCTTCCCATACGCTTTTATGATTCAATTTACATCAGATGATTAAACTTTGGGCCTAAAGAAGTGCATTATAAACTCTTAAAAATAAGGGTTGGTGACTCTCACCTGTTTAATAGGGTACAAATGGTATGTAATTCAGTGAAATGTGGAGGTTAAGCCAACAATTAGTACACAACGTTTAGCAGAGTACCTAGCCAACAATAATTACTCAGTAAGTATTAGCTGTTTTCATGACAACTATTGTAATTCAGAACCCTTTCTACATTTGCTGTCCTGAACTCACTGTGAGTCCTAGGGAAAGTCATTTTCCCCTTTCTGGGCCACAGTTTCCTGTCTGAAATATATAACAGTGTCGTTAACCAAGTGCACAAACCTTCCAGTAGTAATGTTCCGTGGCCTTGTGGTTCTCTCCACAGCAATTCAACCAACGAGGGGATGAATGTTAAAAAGTGCTGCAAAGGTTTCTGCATTGACATATTGAAGAAGCTCTCAAGAACAGTGAAGTTCACCTACGACCTCTACCTGGTGACCAACGGGAAGCATGGCAAAAAGGTTAACAACGTGTGGAATGGAATGATTGGTGAAGTACGTTTCCTTCCCTCCTCCAACTCTCCATCCCCTACAGGTCTTGGGTGTGCTGGGAAGAATAAGTGAACATGTTGCTCTTTGCTGGATCCAGGTGGTCTATCAGCGGGCAGTGATGGCTGTGGGCTCGCTCACCATCAACGAGGAGCGCTCTGAAGTGGTAGACTTCTCTGTGCCCTTCGTGGAGACAGGAATCAGCGTCATGGTTTCCAGAAGCAACGGCACCGTTTCACCTTCTGCTTTTCTAGGTATGTGACCTTCATAGTGACAACTGCTTTTCTGGAAGGAATTAATTATAGGTCTTCTTTCTTGTTGCTCAAATGATAGGATTGAGAGGGCTGTGGTGGCCCATGCCTGTAAACTCAGCTACTTTGGAGGCTCAGGCAGGAGGATTGCAAGTCTGAGGCCAACCTGGGAAACTAAATGAGGCCATGTCTCATAAAAAATAGAGAAGGCTGTGGATCTAACTTGGGGGTAGAACGCCCCTGGGTTCAGTTTTTTTAAAAAAGGAATAAACTAGACCTTGTGTGATTCTGTTTGACTGTATCAGTGTATTCCCAGAGTGTTCTGCATTTGAATGACTCCAGTTCACAACCACCTCCCCTGACTCCGCAGGCCACATCTTTCATTTATCTTTAACTTGGAAATCTCTTTTGATAAAAATACTATCACATATTCAGATACCACTCTTAACTCTACAGAATGCAAATTAAAAGATACACTGCTAGAGCCTTGAAATCATTCAAAAAATAAATAAACCTGTCTGTCTACAGTTAATTTAAATCAGCCCATAAACCTTTACTCAGCATCCACACACCTGTCCTCATCTCAAACTAGGATGGCACTCATTTATTTGCTAGATCTAAGAGGGAAAATAATGATGACTCCACCATAATTTATGACAGTACTCCAATAAGCAAAATAGAAGTAGTCTGAAGAATATACACTCATTTAAAATTAATGGGATCATATTTTAAATGTGCTTATCCTTTGAGCCAAATAGTTTGTAAAGCAAAAAATCTATCTGACTCTTCTTGTAAACATTTGATAAATTTGTGTGTTCACATAAATGGATTTTTTTTCTAAAGGTAAAGTTGTATTTTTCTATGGTCTTTTTTTTTTTTTTATAGCTGTTGCTGTTTCCAGCACTGTAACTGTATGTACATTAGGTAGCCTGGCCAGGGTAGTAGAAATTTTACAAAAAGTCCAAGCACTATTGTACAGTTTTTCATGAAAGTGTGTTGACTGTTGGATTTTTTTCAGTAATTACCTTGTTGATGACCATGGAATTCAGATGAACTCCTCCTTGGCATACCTATATACATGGGTTTGCACTAAATTTGGGGAGATTAAGATAACCCTTTATCTTTAGAGGGAAACCACACGAGAGAGGGAAAACAATTTTGTTAAGGTCAACTGAATTTCTAATACTTTTTCTAGATATTAAAAATTTTATTAAAGAAAATTGCTAACTAGACCCAATTTGTGAACACCCACTCTAAGCCCATAGTCTTGTGTTTCCAACATCTTCATTTATAGGTAATGTCACCATCCAGTGAAATTTTCACAATTCTTTCTCTTGAGTGAAATGTTGACTAACAGGATTTCAGGATACTTCCTTACTCACAGAGGCTTATGGATTTTCTATTTTCAGTTTTGATAATCCAGTTAAGCTGTTTGGATTTGATTTTGCACTCATTGCTTCAGTTTTTGTAATTTTTGTTGGAGCAGTATGGAGCTTGACAAACACATACCTTTTGTGTCTTTTGTCTGACATATATATGGATACAATATCACAACAAGGGAACCTTGCAAGTCACCACTAGTCATTTTTCCCCGTTGCCTATCAGACTCTTAGAGAAGAGCTTTTTGCCCTCATTGTTAAAAAAAGATAGAGGAAGTGAGTTTATAAAAAATTTTTTTTTCAGAATGTATCTCCATATCTTCTCAGTGAGCTAGAGAGAACTTTTTTCCCAGTTCAACCAGAGAGAAAAATACCAATTGGCTTGTCTCATAAAAATGGGTCACTGATATTGAATCTGGCCCCAACCCAGTTTCTCTAGATTTTATCTTATCTGTATCTGTAGAACATTTCCATTAAAAAGGCAAGCATTTTGTTAAATTTAGGAACACCCCCCCACCATGTTCTTTTTACTGTCTCTCTTTTTTTTGGTATTGGGGAACTGTCTCTTCTAAAATAAAATAAATTGAAGTCAGAGGAGACTATTTTCATAGCTGTTGTTACCCAGTAGGTATAATATTTTTCCTAGTCACTAAATTGCATCCCTATTTGATTGGCTGTGCACCCCTTATTTACAGTCATTATCTGTAGGTGTTAAAAGTCATAATGAACCATGCTAAGCTACATTTTTCCATTCTCTAGCTCAGTCATCTGGAAGAGCCAAAACATTCAGAATCTGATTGCATTGCTCTTCATTATTTCCTATTCTCTATCCTCCACGAGCTCCATTAACTCACATCAGAAACACTTGCAGGTAATGCCACAAGCTTTTGTGTAAAAACTGCAACCTGTGGCTTTTCAAGGACAGAGATGACATCTCTTGCAATATTTCAATCTAGTTTATTCTAAAGACTTTTTAAGCAGGTTGTATTCTTTGATACAAAGAAATGCTGACCTGGAGTTTCCTAGATTTAAATTCTTTTTTTTTTTTTTTTTTTGCTTAAATTCTTTTATTGGTACATTTTAGGTATATGATACATTTACATTTATCATTGGGTGCTTGTACCTGTACATGATGTGTCTTGGTTCTTAGTTTTTCTTCATTACCTGTGCACCCTTCACTCCCTCCACCCTTCCCTATTTACATGGACTTTGTTTCCATTTTTTTCTTTTCTCATAATTTTTCCTTTGCCTTCTTTCCTTTCCCCTTCCTAGATTTAAATTCTTTCATGGACAAATGTTGAGTCTGGTTTCAGACATATAATCCATACCAATCATAAAATATTTCTTGGTCACTCCTTGGACACTCTAGACAGTCCCTCGCCAATTCCTAATGTTTTTCTTCACTGTACAGTGTGCATATGTAATGCCTAAAAACATCAGTCTTTCCAGACACTCAGAGATACTTGATCTACCAAAACCAGAACACTACAAGAGAACCTTTTGATCTCTCTGCCTTGATTACAAGTCAAGAGACAAAAATTGTCACTTCCAAGTTAAAAAAAGCCTGGGATCAGTTAGTTGCTTGGTCAACTTCCATCTGACTTTCTGACCAGTGTATTAATAACACGGATATGTCTGCCCAGTGAAGTCTAATTCAGGTTTACAGATTCTGATATGTGAACAGAAGAATTCGGCAAAGTCCCCCATCTATTTTTTATATATCACAGCCTACAGAGAAATGAAAGTTACCAGATTAATAAATGTTTTTCCTATTAAATTAGGGAACTTTTGCAGTACCACGGACAACATACCAACCTCACCATTTCTGGCTTTAATGATGGCATCAAACACTGATTCCATTTGTTTCATTGTATAGATGCAATATGCAAGGCCCAGCACCAAGCGCTTTACCTGTGCACTCTCATGTCCTCGTCACCATGATCTTCCTCTGATGAGAAACACCATGCCATTCATATAACCAACTTGAAGAATTCCATTAACCTCTCTATCCTTGAATATTAAATACTTCTTAATCTCCCAATTATTAATTTACTTCCCCTCCTTTCTGGATACACCTCATTACCAAACTTACCTGATTTCAGGGACATAATTTATTACTCAAGCTAAATTTAACTAAGATAAATTTCAGTTTCTGTCTCATTGATTTCTTGGACTTCATCTTGTATTAAGTGAGCTGTGCTGTTACCTGTTGTTTTATAACATATTTGCCCTATCAAAATTATATTGCACAGCATTTGTTTCAGTTTTTGAATTATCAGATGCAATTAAAACTTCAGTCATATTAGTTTCTTGTTAAACATTAAGCTCATTAAATTAGAATTTTGCAATGATCTCTCATTGTCTTATATAGTCACAGACACCAATAATATGGCCTATAGTCAATCTAGTTCTTTATTACTATTACTAGCTTCATCAGAAAACAATTGAAAAATAAGAAAATGTTTATTATTCAAGAGGCATTATTGCACTTATTATATTTTACCTTCAGATAATGCTTGGTTCTGAGGAAAAGAATTTTGCGTTCACTGATATTCCCAATAATGCAATCAGGTGGAGGTATAACATTCTTAAAATTTTACTCTCTGTTGGTTTTCTAGTAAATCTATATTATAAGTGCATAAAATGGCTTCAATCCACGAATGTTCATATCCTCAATCAGGCTGAATAGAAATGCTAACTTATTTTACATAGTATCCTCTTACCTTTCTAGACTGTTTAAGATTCAGAACTGCTCTTCTAATATATCTATCTGTCTATTGCCTAAATTACATGGAAATGAATGGATAAAAGTGACCTTTAGGAGAGAAATTACCACCTATCCAAATCCACCTACCACTTCACTGTCTCCACGTCTCTGCTTCCACCCCTTGCTACTGAGAACTGAATCCAAGGCCTTTCCATTGAGCTACAGCCCAGCCCTTTTTATTATTTAGTTTGGGTCAGGATCTCACTAAGTCTCTAAGTTCGCCAGGTTGGGTTCAAACTTGTGATCCTCTTGCCTCAGCCTCCCAGAGTGCTTCGCCTCTTTGAATGATGCCTTTTCAGTGAATTTTCATCTGAACATAATGTCCTCCAATGATTTCAGTTGCATTTAACCCTTTAACCAGGATTAGAATGATTTATCAAGTATAGAGCTCTCACCTGGCTACAGCAGAAGGACAGATAGACAATCATGGGTGTAAATGATGACCTCTTGTGAACCCCACAATTTATCTTTTCTAAAACATTATAATTCTCTCTGCCCACACATCATTCCACCAGTATGTAAAAATGCAAATGAAAATAAAAATCGAAACCATGCCTATTTGCAGAAGCCTTGTGATGAACTGCTTGAGTCGGGTACCATTCCTCTTCCCCTTTGATTCAGTAGATGGTTCTATAATTATCTTCAACTCTGTGGCCTGTTTATTTGCATTCTGACTTCTCCTTTGGTCTTATCATTCTTTTGTGTTTCTTTTATCCTTGACCTGGTTTGTAAAAATGTCATATACTTTAATCTATTTTTACCATATTATATATGCAGTCTTATATGGGGCCTCAAATATTTTATAGAATAAAGAATGATTTAAGAGTGAGAATGAAAAATGGCTAGTGTCTCTTGAATAACCAGATTGGAATTAGATTGTCTCGGTGAGCCTGCAAATGGGCTTCTTGCTGGAGGTGAGAAAGAGTTAATGGATTTTGTCTCTATTACTCTGGTCTGTTTGCCTACAGAACCCTTCAGCGCCTCCGTCTGGGTGATGATGTTTGTAATGCTGCTCATTGTCTCTGCCATAGCTGTTTTTGTCTTTGAATACTTCAGTCCTGTTGGATACAACAGAAACTTGGCCAAAGGGAAAGGTAAGGAAGCCTACATAAGCACGATTCCAAGTTGATGCTATTTCCTGTACCATCAATGATGACTTCCGTTTTAGAATCCCTTACCCTGTCTTGCCTTGGTATACCATCATAGTAATGCTTCCAGACCATTAATAAGAACAGTAATGGCAGATAAGTTTGGTTTATTTACTTCAGCTGGGAAAAGGATAAAATAAAATCAAATATTTTAATCTTCTTACAATGTGAAAGCAATAGTTGTTGGGAAAAAACCATTGATAATTTCTTGAGAACGCACATTTGAAGAAGATTTTTGGCAATTAATTTTTGAAATGCCTATCAAAAGAAATATTAATAGGGCCAGGGATTTAGCACAGTGGTTTTGCCGCCTGCTGCGCAAGTGCAAGGACCAAAAAAAAAAAAAAAATTAATATCACGGTGAGTCTCAATTTCAGCTTATGCAAAGAAAATAGCTTGTAGAATCTAGCTTAAAAACGTTAGCTCAGTGGTGCCATTGCCTGTCTCACAAGTGTAAGGTCCTGAGTTTGATCCCTGGTACCAATAAATAAATTAATTAAATAAAAACATTCTTCAAACTACTGAATCATATTTGCTTTAGAGTGACAATAAATATTTTAAAATATTTCCTCCCAAAGAGTTATATATTTCTCTTTTTAAAATTAATTTTATTGGTACTCTTTTGATATACATTGATGGTGCCTGACCCTCAGACACTGTACTTGATAAAGGGACAATCAGTAGATAAGAAATTGAATTGGGAGATGTTTACTGGTTTGTATCTCATTATGAGGCTCCCACACAAGCCAGTGCTCAACTCATTGTATCATTTGAGTAGATTTTTCTCGATGCACAGTACTTTCTATGTAGATGGTATCATAAAGATGCAAGCGCCAGATCTCTGTCCTGAAAAAATGGCTTGATATGGTAGGGCATAGGAGATTCTGATGTCTCTAATGCCCCTCCGAACAGGCCACTTTAGTTCAATACGTACTATTTTCACTCGGAGACTCAATATTGGAAATAGCCAGCAGGGCAGTGGAATCTGTTAGGTATTTAGTTGTATTGAAATCCTCCCACTTTTTCTTAACTATTCAAGAGTGGTGATTACTACATAAACCATCTACAATCAACTGAAACAGTAAAATGTGATAAATAATCATGTTGTGTTTAAGTGGGAGATTTCTAGCCTTCACTAAAAGGGTGGTGTAACTAACCTTTAAAGGGATTTCCATTGGAGTGGAACTGGTTAGTGACCTGTGAGTGAGCATATTGGTGTAAAATAGAACTTTAAATTTGTATGATCAGAGATTGAGCTATTCTGAATTCACACATGTATTGGAGGAGTAATTATTGAGTGGGTGTTATATGCCAAGCATGTAAACACATATAGTAATAATCACAGATTTTTAATACATTTCAAGAAGAAATAGAAGAAAACAGTGATTTGGTGGTGATGGAGTGGGTGGTACTTTAGATAGCAGGGTAAAATAGAGAAAGATGCTCAGAAGCAATGATATTAAGCTAAGACTTGAAGGGTGAGAAGGAAAAGCATTCCCTGAAGGAGGAACAGCAAATACAAAGGCCTGGAGGTGGAACCTGTGTTTAAGAAGCAGAGATGTGAATGAGTGAGATGGATAACAGGATTAGGTGAAATCAGATGGACAGACAGTTGAACATGGTAAACAAACATGTCAGATTTTCTTCAAAATACCATGGGAGGGAAGCAGGATAACAAATGTGAAGAGGTCACTATATACTATGCCAAGATAACAGGAGGGGACAGCAGCAGTGGAAGTAGGGAGGCCAGTGAAGAAGGTCTCATGGTTTTCTAAGGAAAATGTTGACAGTGTTTTGGACTTGAGGGCAGTGTCCTATGAGAGCATTGAAGATGGAGCTAAGCAGACACATGTGAGGCGCAACAAGGAGGGGAAAGCTGATGCAAAGACTGTCACTTATAGTTTCTCCCTGGGCAGAAGCATGTAGAAGGCAAGTATTGTAAAGAAAGAAATTCAGCAGGCAAACTCCCCAGCACTCTCACCACATTGAGGTTTCCTGTCTCCCACTCAAGTGCATGTGACGACTCTCAGGAAATGATAGTTCCTTATTTCTTTGGGCAGAATATCATACGTTACCTTTTGTTGTGCTTTATGGGGAAAGTTATATGGCCCAGTAATAGTATTCACTATTCAGGAGCTCCCAGCAGTGCTGGAGAAGATCTCTTGCAACTACCTATTTCTGATCCCCACATAGCTGCCACTTCTGATCAACATGCATTTCTAATAAAAGTAAGTAGTTTCTGAAGTTAACTGGATTGATTTCAGTTATTTTTTTCTAAGAGTACCCAGCCTCTTGGGAATAAGCCCAGAAGATCATAAAAGTAGACAAAAAGGAAACAGGCGAGTTTGAGAACAGAATTACTTGCCTTCTCTTTACTGCATTGTATTATGGCCATTATAAGGGAGCCTGAGCTCAGCTTCTAGTGTGCAGAAAGCTTGTTTTTCTTTGGCTCCATGCCCAGAATTTCATCATTTCCATCAATCTGAATTCACTTCTGCCACTTATTTATTGCCCAGTTTGCTTGCATGGCCAACTGAAGTCTCAGTAGATCATTTTTTCATATCTTCATTTACTTAAGTGACATAAAAATTAACCTCCTGTTAAAAGAAGACCTTTTTCCCCCCTCTTGAAAGGAGGGCATGAATTGATTTTTTTCCTCGTGCAAAGCAAAGGCTTGAAAACCTTAATGGGAGGAGTGTTTTACAGCCTGCATATGCCCCATCCCAATAAATTTTCATATATTGCTTTGCCTCTTTAGTTGAGTCTGTTGTGAGGAACATTTAAGAATCTGAAAAAGGACACATAGCTGTTGTAAGGATACACAGAGGAGGAAAAAGAGTTGTGATATCAGAGTTCATTTTCTATGACCCTGCAGTGAAATGTCTTCCATCTGAGAAGTGCTGGAAGAATTAAGCTCTATTGTTCTTCTCCTTAATGTCTCCATTTGCAGAGAATTTTCATTGGTCTAATTCCTATATTGTGCACACTTTACTGTGAATTTGAACAGGAGCAATTGTTAGAAACAATTGAATTTGAATACCAAACATCAGTCCAGATAAATTGCACGGCTCTTCTCTGATAGCACATCCTATGAATACCCAAGCAGCAAGCTCCCCCTACCCTGCATTTTTGTCAGCTTTTCTTTACATTTATTAAGGTGACTGGTTCCCCCAAATGGAAATCAAATCCAAATTTAAAACAGGTCGTAACACTGCTTCTCATTCAAACCCCCAGTTTGCATAACCATTTTCTTTCTTTTTTTTTTAAAGAAAGATGGCAAAATGCAGTTATATAGAGATGTGGGAAGAATGCTAATTTTAAAGAAAAGAGAAGTTAACTGTGACTGTGATTCCAGGATGATGCTAGGGCACAATTCTGGCTTCTGGCAACCTGCATTGCTGCGGGTGGCCATGACATAGGTTTTGCACACACACACACACGTGTCCACTTTGAGAAAATGCTGACAGCGTCCTTTTTTGTTGTCTGCAGCACCGCACGGGCCTTCTTTCACAATCGGGAAAGCTATATGGCTCCTCTGGGGCCTGGTGTTCAACAACTCCGTGCCTGTCCAGAACCCTAAAGGTACAACCAGCAAGATCATGGTGTCTGTGTGGGCCTTCTTTGCCGTCATTTTCCTGGCCAGCTACACGGCCAATCTGGCTGCTTTCATGATCCAGGAGGAGTTTGTGGACCAAGTGACTGGCCTCAGTGACAAAAAGGTAAGGTCATCGCACATTCTTTTCGGGCTGGAGGTCTTCAGAGAACAAGTGATTCAGGTGCCTGTCTTCCCTACCCATCCTCAGCTCTAAAGCTCAAAGCCAGAAGATTCTTTTCTTAATTCAGATCAGAATATTTCTAAATAAAGTTAGGAACAGAACTTAAGCTTTGCTCTCCCAAGTCTTCAAGATTCTGCATCTAATTTGGAAGGATAATTTCCCCCACGTGGTCATTTCTCACATTTATACCATCTCTCTGAGCATGCTGCGACTGAGGCTCTATGACTCACTGTAGCTCACACCTCCCAGCAGAGTGTGAGGCTGAGAAGGACTGGGGTCCACACAAGGAGACAATTGGGGTGCAGGGGCACTGGTGGCCATGGGCTCTCCCAGTTCTCATGAGCTCTTATATACTTCATGTCCTACATGGACGAAAGTCCTCTCTGCACGCTCCCCAGAGACAGAGTTACTGAGTGGCTGCTCCTCCCTGAGCTGCCAAGCAGGCCCCTTCTTCCCGCCTCCATCTCTGCTGAAATTTCGGCAAGGGACTGAAAGGATGCAGAGACGTTTCTCATTTCCCCATCCCTTTTTCTTAGACCCATTTCCCCCCAGGAAGATAGATGGATAACACCTGCTCTCCTCATTCTCTACCAAATCCTAGTGAGGGGTTTGAGTGACTATTCAGAAATGCACATAAAGGGAAAAAAGAGGTAAACTGGGTGCATTCTCCTATTGAAATTCTAGTTCGGGAAACAAATTCTGACTCGCTGAGCTCAGCACTGCTGAGACTGCAGCACGGCAGAGATTTTTCTCTTTCCTCTGTGTGAGGATAATTTGTATCTTTATAAAACCTCCTTGTCCTATCTTGTTGACATAAGTCTGCATATACCCTTTTGGCATTCATCAACAAACTGCTGAATAGAAAATCAGCCCATGAAAAGCCTTTACAGCTTCCCAATGGCATACACTGTGTGAAAGAGGTACAAAGAGGCCCGTCGGGAGAGAGGAGGAGAGGTTGGGATTGAAAATGGAGTCCCCATCACAAAGGCGCCATGTGAGTGGTGGGCCTCTCTGGGGGGCTTCCCACCTGTCCTGGGGTAGGTGCCCCTCTGCTTACTGTGGCACACAAAGCCCTTTCTTATCCAATTCCTCCCTTCCTCTTGCTCACCAAAGCTCCCTCACCCTTCCCTAATGCTCCAAGTTCATTTCTACTTCAGTACTCTTGTGCTGTATTCTCTGCCTAAATGTTTTGCTTACAGTCTTCTGACAGTTGGCTCCTCCTTGAATTCCAGGTATTGGGGAAAATATTACCCCCTCAGAGAGGTCTTTCCTGGCTACTGGGGGTGAACTTGGCAGACTGAGCTCAAGCTCCCGACAAACTTAAAGCTTAGTGGGAAGAAATAAATAATAGACTTTCAAATATCAGAAAAGGAGAAAATGTCAGACAAGAATAAATGTCAGAAAGGAAGTAAGACTGAGGTGATAAAAACTGGAATGGGGGAGAGGACTTCAGGTATGAGGTATGATTGTTAAAGCAGAGAATGTTCAAATTTTTAAAGAATTAGACTAAAAGACACATTGCTGTTAATCCCTCTCAGCACGCTACACACACATGCATGCACGCGGGCACACACACACACACAGACACACACACCACTTTAAACACATTTATCCTATCCTCCTAGCAACTTTCTGAAGTAGTTCTGGGAGTCTTATTTTGTGAGTGTTTTTAGCTGTGTTTTTGTAGTTGCTTCAGTATCCTGAATTGATTCAAAATGTTTACCTTGACCACTTTGACCTTGAGGAAGAGCCAGAAATCACGTTGCCAGATCTGGTGAATAAAGTGGATAAATATACACCACAGTGCTTTTACCAGCCTGCCTTTCTGTTGGATGGCACTCAGCAGCACATTCATCATATTTCTAATGTCTTGTAAAGACATGAAAGAGGGCTTCCAGAACTGCTTCAGAAAGTGGCAAGAACGATGGGATAAGTGTGTTCCAAGTGAAGAGGAGTATTTGAGGGGAATTAATAGCAATATGTCTTTACTATAATAAACTTTAAACTTTAAACATTTACCATATATTTTTATCAAACTATGTACATATTTTTCTTTTTTTCTTTTAATGTTAAGGGCTTAGCTTCCACCAGCCTGTCACTATACTGAGTGCTTTACATGCACTATCTTTTTATTCAAATTTATTTATTTTTTATTAGTACATATTTTTAGTACGTGCACTTTAAAATCGTCTTGGGTACATGAACATAATACAGCTTGGTTCTTCTTTTTAGTCCCTTTCGCCTTCCCCCACCTCCT
Organism: Heterocephalus glaber; assembly: GCF_053883595.1. Classification (NCBI taxonomy): domain Eukaryota; kingdom Metazoa; phylum Chordata; class Mammalia; order Rodentia; family Bathyergidae; genus Heterocephalus; species Heterocephalus glaber. Next base: position 10,328,231 of record NW_028258467.1, on the reverse strand, counting down.
TCCCTCTCCTCTAAATCCCCTTTCCCCAGATAAGATTAATAATATCAACAAGAATGAAAATGTATTTACTTTTCATAGATTTCACTGACCCTTAGGTGATGCTCAGTACCTACTTATTGGTTGAGTGAATAAATACACAGTGTGTTGCACACTGAACACCCCCACTTGGGTCTCCTGGAATCCCTTTTCTAGCCTTCTGTGCTCAGCCCCAACTACACATTTTGCTGTAGACTCATACCAGGAATCCTCAGAGGGTTATTATCTTTGGACACTGAAATGGTCAATGCCTTGGATTTAAGTTCTGCCTGTCCTTGCCGTCACCTATAACCAGTGTGTTGAATACAAAAGCCCAGCTTCTCTCTTGCTTTTAAAGCAAGACAAACACTGAGGCACAGTTGACCCTCCAGAAGTTCCTGCAGCAGGATCAGGCAGAGACTGAGAATTGGCTCTTATCAGACTGTGACTGGCTTTTCTCTAGTCCTTTCTAACCTCACCCCTACTCTCTTATTGGTTTCTCCTGGAATTTGTCATTAACTAATCGAGTTTACCCATTTCTTTGGCTCAGGGTTGGCTTTTGGCAGAGATCCACCTAAAGCACAAGGCATCTAGGAGGCACCAAAGTGCTGCATTTAGAGTCAGAAAAGTTGGATTCTTGTTTCCTCTCTTCCACAACTAGCTGCTTCCTGTCACCTCACTGGGCCTGCTTATTCTTCTCTGTCAATTAGGGAGACAAAGTTACAGAAATGATCCAAGGAAACCGCATATGCCAATGTGCCTTCTACCCAGTAAAATCCTGTGCAGATACAAAGCATTGTTATGTAACTTCATTATGTTTTGGGATCAAAAGAAGGAATTCCTACAAGGGACTGAAAGTTCTGTAGAAGAAGGGGAAGCCAAGTCCTGAAGGAGAAAATTTGTCAAGAAAGTAGTTGGCAGCGTGGTTTGTTCTTTGTTGCTATTTTCAAAAGCAAAGGAAAAAAAGAATTTCTCATTTTGTAGTTCTAGGTCTACATAATAAGACGACTTGTGGGAAAACTAATTAAATGCACCAATAATTTGACTGACCTTCTCTGATTTGGAAACCCCCAATAGCAGATACTATATCATCAGGGGACATAGCTTAGTTTCCATGGTTGGAGGATTAAAGACAAGCCAGTAGCTCTCTTAATTAAATATTAGTTACAACTAGATAAACAGCAAACTTCTTAGAGCAAATAGGCTAACTGCTCCTAGAAGATAAGTGGTAGACACAACAAGAAAGTTTGCGAAATACAAATTTGTATTGAATCAATTTATTTTAATACTGTACACAGCGGTGATTGCTTTGTTTTTAAATCATAAATGACTATACAATAATCAGGGTTTACAAGACTTTCAAACCTTTAGTGCTTGCTGTGAATGAAGTATATTTGGAGTCCATGGTGTGCTTAGATAAGTGTGGGCTTACGTTATTAGTGAGTTCACGGGACGTGCTTTCCTGGGAATTATTAAAGGCAAGTGGAGACATTGATGGGACCTTTTCCAACATGCTGGGAATCACTATGATATAGAAAACTCATCTCTGGAAGGGAGATTCAGGTAATGGCAGGGGGACAATATCATAGTTGGGGTCAAATGGACCTGACTCAAATCCTGATCTTGCCATGTAATGGTTATGTATCTTTGAATACATGAGTATCCCCAAGGCCTAACTTCCCTATGAAGGGACAATAGCAGCACCTTTCTGGCGGGGTAAATTTGAGGATTAGAAATAATCCCATAGATGATCCTGTTACAAGTGTTATTTCTTCCTTTCCACTTCCTCTTCTCATTCCTCTCTGTCTCATGCTCTTCTCCTTCCTTTTATTTAATGGTCATCATTACTTCCTGATTCAAACCATTCCTCACTTTTAGGGCCCAGAATGCTAGTGCACTGAGCTGGTCTTTCGCAGCAGCCTGTGGAAGAAATTTAGATGACTTCCCTTAGCAAATGAACCCACATTTGTGTTCTCAAGGAGTCATTCTGCCTCTGTGCATTGTGACTGCACTGCTGAGAGGTCCTGGCCCGGGAAGGGAGCAACTGTGCTCTGCTGATGGCCACACCTGTTTGATGCTCACTTTAAGCATGTAGCACTTTGCCCACCAAAGACTGTGCTAGAAATAAGTGCTCCGTTTGCCAGATGTCCCTTTTTTACAGATACAGAAAACAGATAGCTTTACTAAATGTGTAACTTTCGATTCATTATAAGAATAAAGAAATTTCCTAATTGCTGTATTTCCTTAAAAATTTATTTCCTAGCCCTACCTTTCTATCTCTCCACTATAAATGTTTGCCATATTTTGTTCTCTTGGATGACCTCCGGACTTGTCTCCACATTGAAGGGAAACATTTTTCCGAAAGTGGTCCTGTATTCTGCAAACTGGAGGGATACTGGGTCTGTTATGTGGCTACAGCTACTCTGGGTGGTGACAGGTTTCCAAGAGTGATATATGTGCGATTAAAATGTAATATGTCATGTGATGCATACGAAGGAGTTGAGGATTTTAGGTGTTTTTCCAAGAACTATACAATTGTAAAAGTAAATCCAAGTTTACAGATCTAGAAACTGATGCTCAGAGAGCTTAATGGGCTACCCCAAATTATGCACTTCCTAAGTGGAAGATGAGAAGCTGACTGTGACTCCCCTAAGCCCAAGACCCAGTGAGGGCATCCTTGAGAGAAGCCGAGAGAAGATCTCTGGACTCTGCGTCCTGTGATGATGTTACTCTGTGCCCTGCTGACAGTGGGAACCTGGGCACTGTCCCTCCGTTTGCTGAAGCCCACGTGTCTTCCTTTCTGCTTGTACATGCCGTGCTCTGGGAGAAAGTTGTGCTGGAGGTCAACATCAGACATGAGCCATCCTTGCTCCTAGCTTTGCACAATGTAGGTCATGCTTTTCAGTGAACCTTGACATTAATTTGAGGTTTGTGACCATGAAAAAAAATAGAACATAAGAGATAGCATCAGAGTACATCACATATAGAAAGAGAGTCCTGTGAGATTGTGTGTGTGTGTGTGTGTGTGTGTGTGTGTACAGGGTGGTAAGGGGAAGTGTATTGGGAGTGATGCTTTCAAAAGTTTGGCAGTCTGGCCAGGTGTGGTGGCTCACGCCTGTAATCCCAGCACTCTGGAGGTTGGGGCAGAAGGATTGCTGCGAGTTCAAGGCCAGCCTGGGCTACATAGTGAATTCGAGGTCAGCCTGACCTACATAGTGAGACCCTGTCTTAAAAAAAATTTGACAATCTTAGTTCTAGTAGGAAAGGTTCTGGATGTTGACCCTGGACTGACTATTGTGTACAGGATGCTATGGCAATGCCAGAGAAGTGTGGGACTGAGCGTCTGTCCCTATCACTGTGCAAATCAGAGGGAAGGAAGGAAGCAAATCTTAGAGCTGCATCGCTCCTCAGGAACAGATGGGGAGTGAAGTGGGAGACACTTTGTCAAATAGTCCGTCTCTGGGTGTTGTGGAGACCAGCAGCGGCTGCTGCAGCGTGAGATTTACAAAGAGTGTTATTACCACCGTTCCCCGAAGCAGGTGGTGGCCAGAAACAAGCCTAGGCTTGTGTCTTCAAGTTGGATGATGAGTGAGGACATCACAATCCTGAGGTCTGTACACAAGCACACACGTGTGCACACACACACACACACTCAATGCCAAGTGTGTTCCAGAAGGAGAATCTCATTTGGACAATGGCTGGCTACTTCTCCTAAATCCAAATCCAGTATGGCTGCTTCTTAGGCAGCAGCATGGCTAATGCAAGGAAAACAGTTTTCAACTGGAAATTTTAATTAACAGTGAAATGAAGTGTGAGTGTAGAGAAAGAGGAATGTTTCTGGTTGGTCCAAATCTTGGGCAAACATGGACACCTTCTCTTATGGTTCTTGGTTCTGTGGAAGATGGATTGGAAGTCGGTGAGGAAGGTGGATTCTTGGTGTGGAAGGTGGATTGGAAGTTGGAGAGACATTTGCATCATAGTCCTGGCTCTGACACCAACTTGGTGGGTATTGTTTTCCTGTCTGGGTCTCCAAGTCCCCGTCTCTAACCAAGGAAGGAGTCATTAGCAATGGTTTCTGATGAATGACAGAGTTAAGACCTTAGCACATGTCTAAAGCATGTCTAGGTTTGAATTTTGGGTCACTATTTGTTAATAGGTTGTGTAACTTCTTGGAGCCTCAGTTTCCTCATCTGTAAAATGGTGTTTCTAAGATCAGCTACCTAGCAGGGCTGTTGGCACAGTGTTAGCTCCAACTTCAAAAAGTTCCAGTCATTATTACCACTAATTTCTAGTTCCATGATTCCATATTTCACAGAAAAATGCAGCCTGTTATTTTTTTCCTGCAACAATCATAGAAAAAAAGTGATAAAAGCTTTATTTTTGACCTCTTGTTCAGTTCCAGGAACTATTCCAGTTACTTCATAAATGTGGTTTTTTCTTCACAGCGATCCTATAAGGGAAATACTTTGAAGAGGCCCATTCTACAGGTGGAAAATAGAGGCAGCAGGAAGTAAAGTGACTTGTCTAAGGTTGCAGAGTTTATAAGTGATAGTTTGACTTTCCAGCCAGGAGGCCTGAGCACACACTCAGCCCCTCCAGTGCTGTCTCTAGGTTTGTATTTCTGGGACTCAGGTTCAGTTCTCTTGACTTCTAACCAGGTTTAGTCCCTGAAGATCAAAGTTGAGAATGGACAGTGTCTTGCCCACAGCCCAGCTGTGCCAGGGCTGAGGTGTGCTTTGCTAAGAGATGGCTTGTGGGAGATGGGATAATTTGAGACTTGGTGGCAAAAAAGGATGGGGTCCCGTGGCAGTGGCCTGGACAGGAAGTTGCCAGGAGCTACTTGGGATGTCTAGTGGCAGGGGCTGGACTAGAGCGGCAGGCCAGCAAGGAAAATTGCTTGAGAAGTACTCAGAGTATACAGTGGCAACTGGCTGGGCTATAAGGCTCCACACTGCCCTGATCCATACCTGGTTATTGCAGGGAGGTGAGTAGATTGGGCTGCATAAGCAGTGACACCAGTAGCTTGCTTCATTCCATTGTATAACCTGCATTCCAAGGAGCAACTGACCCAGCATACAAGCAGGAAGGCAGATTCTACAGATAACACTGGTTTGTCCAGTTCCCAGTGTCCCTCGGATAATACTTATCCCAGTGATCTCATTCCTGTCCCCTTGAGGTAGGATGGAAGAAATGGAGATAAGTAGTAAGGAGACAGCGAAAGTTGTAACTTTAAAATTGTGCTTTTAAGAAAAGCTGCTGTTTCAGGGCATAAAAGTTACCAAATTTATAATGCCCTTTTTCCCTTCTAGGAAACTCACTAAAAAAATTCCTAGGGGTCTTAAAGACACAATAAGCCTGCACATTGGAGCCCATGATTTTCACCTGTAAATGATTCTGCTTCTCACAGACATCCATCCTAAGGAAGTAGCATGGGTATTAAGTTGACAGGAGATCTCTAAATTCCAAAAACATGCAAATAGCTTGCATTTTAACGTAGCACCAAGTGGGTCGTCTGACATATAGTAAGAATACATATCCTAGGTCACCCATCTTGAGGACACCCTCAAGACCACGTAAAAGGCCCCATTCCCAGATCATAATGTGCTTCTCTCTTGAGGGCCTGCACTTGATTCTCTCTCCGTGTGTATATTTTTACCTGCTGAACCTTTCTAATGCCTCTCACTGATGTGCCCTGAAATTTTTTTCTGGTGCATAACTCAGTGAACCTACAACCTACCCCACAGATGGGATGAGTTAAGGTCCGCATTTCCTCTTGGGGGACCTCCTTGGACCGCATCCAGTGACACCCTTACAATGCTCCCTGGACTAGGCAGGTGTCTTGGGAGCACCAAAGAGATGTTTTAGGGACATGGTGCTAAGCACCCTAGTTCTCCTCAGGGATGATACAGACACTATTGGTCAGGGAAGACTCAAGGAGCATGAACAACATGCTTTATGAAGGTTCAAGAGCAGAGCAAGACTTGGACATTGCCAGGAAGCTAATAGGTTGGTAGGGACTTTGACTTTGCAAATAGTCACAGAGCCTGCTGGGGCACTATGCCTGATGAATATTGCTTGTGGAACTGAATGAATGAGCCAGTGAGTGGAGGACGGGTGAATGGCCACATAGAGTCATTTTCTGGTGGGTGCAAAGGTAATTGTAAATGGTGTTAAGAGAAAGGGGTGGTTTGTGGGGATCACAGGAAACTTCTTCATGAAGCAGATAAATGAACTGGGCTAAAGTCGTGTCTCAATTCCAGCTTAACATTTCCTTAGCACGATTGTGTGCTTGTCTCTCTGATAGCATTTGAAAATTCACCCCAACAAATGTCTACTGAGCATACAGCTAAGTCCTGTGCTAGGAACTGAGGGACAGCTCCAAAAATACACACACTGTTCCCAATCTACTGCAACTCAGGGACCAATGGACAATGTGATTAAGTTCAAAGAAAGAACAAAAATAGATGTTTATTTAATTGTCCTGTGTGAATGAACATGTTTAACTCCTGACAAGAAACAAAATCATAGCTAATTTCTTCTTCCTCTTTCCCTCCTCCTGTCTCCTCCTACTTCCCCTCTTCTCTTGTCTTTTTTCTCTCTCTTCAGTTTCAGAGACCTCATGACTATTCCCCGCCTTTTCGCTTTGGGACGGTACCTAACGGAAGCACAGAGAGGAACATTCGGAATAACTACCCCTACATGCATCAATACATGACCAAATTTAATCAGAAGGGAGTGGAGGACGCATTGGTCAGCTTGAAATCAGGGTAAGGACAGTAGCTCTTTTTCCTCTGCAGTCCTGCCAGCTGATAAACCTTGTCAAAATTGACTCTCTGCGTGGCTTGGTGCTTATCTTCGCTGCTGTTGTATCTTTCTGGAGAGCAGCTGCAGGCCAGATGGACCCCAATGGAGGGCTGTTTTTGTTACTCTGAGGAGCATCACAGGCATCCTCCTGAGCTGCGTTAAGAAAAGGCAAACCCATGACACTTGGAAATGAGGAGAACCAGAGGGGTTTCTTAAACTGCTAAATAAGTTGGCCCAACTTCATGGGAGAGTTTAGCCAAATAGAAAGACCTAAGAAGTGAGAACTTAAAGAAGGAGAAACAAAGATTTTTAAAGATCAGATTTTAGGTAGGAACTTTTTTAGGGGATGTAGCATACTGGAAATAGTTTTATGGGAAGCAAATAATGTAATACTGATGAAGGAGGCTGAGTATTCAGCTCACTGGTAGAGCGCTTGCCTAGCCCTTTTTGTGAAACCCTGGGATCAATCCCCGGTGCTGGAGGAGAAACAAACTGAAGGAGAAAGAGAGGGAAACAATGAGAACTCAAACCACCTCTCTAAAGGTGCAGCTAGTATTCCTGTCTACCTGTCGGTGCTGTGCAGGGTAGCGTGCAGTCCATCAGTCATCAGTAAATCTGTGGGGAAAACGCAATGAACTGGTCCTGACGATTTGAGAGACCGTATTCTCTTCCTCACTGTATTTGTAATGTGACCTGGGACGGTTATTTAATCATCCTAAGCCTCACACATAAAATGGGAAAAATAGGACCAATTTCATAAAGATTTTGTGAGAACTGAGAGAGAAAACTTGATGGAAAGTCCCCAAATGATGACCTAATTATTAGTGTCATGGCTTGTTGCATAAGTTAAATTCTATTCTATGGATCTGCAAAAAGTCAGGAATGTGTGAGATACTATGTAGAAAGGATTCTATTATAGATGATTTCACTTTTAACAACGGAGTTGTTTAACGAGAGAGGTTTTGATTATCCAGAATACTAACTTCCATGGGGATTTCAGTCACTGGGGAAACCACAGCTTGAGACATGCCTGCAGGTGTGCTCTGATGCTCAGGAAATAACCTCTTCTGAGCTGGCTATTCCACAGGCTGGTTGCAGAGGCCTTGCTGCTTGCTTTGATTGGCTGGAGAGCGAGGGACCCCTGTAAACAAGCCAAGCTGGACTCTGCACAATCCCTCGGGAATTATGGCTGAGAGCACCTTATCCTTTCTGGCTCTGTTGGAATCTCTTTGGTATCACAGCAGGGCCTAGGAGGACACTTATTCAGAGGTTAAGCCCATGACATCCAAAATGAATTCATACACTGCTCGTTCTGGCCTGGAATAATTTTTTAACTTTTAAATTAAAGCATAACAAAAATGCAAAGATTACAAATATTAAGGCTTGTGGCTTGATGGCTTTGTATGAACTGCTCCTCCCGGTCACTCATCCCCAGGAACATCCTCCACACCCTCTTCCACCAACCAGCCTCACTTCCTTAAGCCAATGATTCTCTTTTTGTTGTTATTTCAACATATAAATAAAGCACCACTTGTTCTCTTTTTTTGTTTGTCTTCTTAGGCTCAACATTCTGTGTGTGAGATTATTGCATGTAATTCCAGTCCTGTCATCCCCATCGTGGTAGAGAATTTCATGGTTGGAAAATGCCACAGATTATCTGTCTCTTCTGATCTTGATGAACACTTGGGTAATGGCAGTGTTCTGGGGTGTTAGGGGTAGTGCTTCTGAGGACATTCTCACACATGTGTTTTGATCCAAAAGTGAGTGTATTCTTCTTGGTGTGAACCTAAGATTGGAAATACTTGGTTATAGGCTGTGTATATATTTAACTTGAGTAAATACCAGAAAAGACAGATTTTTTCTGACTTTCCACCTTAGCCATGGGTATAGGGTTTTCATTTGTTTCCATTTGGTATTTTAATCAATATCTGTATTGTTGCTTTGGACAGACCATCAATGCAATGGGGATGACAGTGGTTGGAAACAGTGGTTGAAGGACGGCTACCTCCCTCTGCATCCACTCATCACCCACAGCTCAAAGTGGATTATTTTTTTCCCTTTCAATTATTTCCTATATATATATATATATATATATATATATATATTTGGAGTATCCCTCCAAAAGGATTAGAGAAATGGAAACCATTCCTGTCGCTAAATTTTACAAATTGTTTTCTAGAAGCCTCATCATAATTATGACATCTATCTTAGAAGACTTGGGCAGATGGCGGTTCACTCTATACTCAATCTCTCACTTGGGGGATGCTTCGCAATGTTACATTAAACTCAGAAACTGGAGCTAATGGGGTTTGAGTCTTTCTTTAAGAAATAATTTAGTACAACCCTTAGGGGTGAACGCATAGCAATGCTTGATCCTAGATATTCAGTTTTGGTGGGCTTAGTGTTAGGGGAAACCACACATATTAACAGGCTCCTGGTTACTTAAGTAAATTAAATTTTGACTAGATAATACATATATATGATTCTAAAATCAAAAAGTACGTTAAAAGATGAACAGTGATGTCTTCCACATAGTTCCTTGCCTGCCCAGCACTCTCCTCCCACAATAATGGTATTCCTCTCTAGCTGGCCCAGCATGTTCTTCCAGATCTTTCTGCATCCATCCATGATCTTCCACTGTGTAAATGTGCCATGCTGTATTAGTCAGTGCCTATCAATGGACATTTAGATTGCTTCCAGCCTTTTGCTACTCCAAACAGTGCTGCAATGAATATCTTTGCACACATGTATCATGCAGTGTGAAATAAAATATCCTGGAAAAGGAGACAAAGACGATAGGTAATTGTCATTTTGACAGATAATGACAAATTCCCTCCAAAGGAACTTCATATTTGCTATATCAATTTATGAGAGAGTCCATTTCCTCTAGGTCTTTGGCAATACAGTGTGTAAACCACCTCCTCAGATTTTGCTGAGGTAAACAAATGTTCTGACAAGTATTTTAACTTGCACCTTTTATTATCAGTAAATTTTGAACATATTTTCATATATTACAGTTATCCATAATTTCTTTTTTGAGGACTTTATTATGTTTTCTATTGCTAAGTTGGTCTTTTGTCTGATTAATTTATTAGAGGGGTGAAACTTTTATTTGTGATGTGATTACAAAAGTTTTCCCTAGCTTTTTGTTTGTTTGCCTTTTGAATTTGCTGATGATGTTTTCTCCATGCAGATTTTAATTTTTTTGTTGTCAAATATACTAATCATTTTTATACATTTTGGATTTTGAGTCATAATGTCAAAATTTCCCTTCTAAGGTTACAAAATAATTCCCTCATTTTTTTTCTACTTTGGTTGTCTTTTTAATGTTTGAAATTTTTCTTGTTGTATGATGTGAGATATGACCCCAACTCTCACAAAATAGAAAAGCCACCCACAAAACTACACCAAATCTGACAAGTCCTCTGTGCTGATCTCTCGATCCCATCATTCCAATGCAAAATTAGTCTTTTTTGTCACACTTCAAGGGCTTTTCCTTCTCTCACACTCTTTCTTTCCTTTTAAACGTTTTTCATTATGGAATGTATTGCTGTTTAAGAGTGAAGAATAATAAAATGAGCCATGTACCTAACATCCAGCTTTAAAAAAATAGTCATTGTCCTCCTTCACCACCTACAATATCTCTAGAAATTTCCAACTCTTGGCAAGGTGGAGGGCGATGGCCTCATCAGAGTTGGTGAATTTCGGAACATCCCCTTTGTGCTGTCCCCAACACCCTGGTCCAGCTGTCCTTGACTGGGAACGTGCAGAGCATATAGGGAGGCTACTGGTTCTGCCCCTCCACCCACCAGTCTCAGAAGCATCTGCTGCTTAGGATGCAAGTGCATGAACACCAGGCCAATGAAGTATGAGGTCTAGTTTCCTGGGAGACCATCGGATTATGGCTGACTGAGAGTCCCATCTGGGTTTGAGTCCAGCCATGGTTTTGGACAAGCCATGTCACCTCTCTGAGCCTCAGGCTCCTCATCTAAAAAGTGAAAGGGCTGAATTCTTTGAGGTCTGAAATAGTTTAGAGACTCTTTATTTGCATCAAATAGTCAAAATCTAGACAATTCACAAATATACATGATTTTTAGTTTTAAGGAAAAGATTTAGAAGAATGTTTCACAGTTGGATGGCTCCAAGCCTGACCAAGTAACTAATTGTACCTGAATCACATAACTTGTTGAAATGCAGATTCCTAGACTTGAGGCAGGACTTCAGCCATGAAGCCTGTGAATCTTTATTTTAATAATCATTTTCCCTTTTCGCCCCACATGATTTTGAGACCAACTAATATTTGATAACAACTCTTATAAAGGAGTCCAATAAACATATTAAATTGAAACAGACATATACAGAGTAGACAAACCAACTTCTTATCTTTAGAAGCCATCATGGCTTGAAGAAAAGCACTACTAAAAAGAAACTCGAAATTTATGCTTCACTATGTATTGGAATTCATGATAAATGGAGATAACAAAATTATCAGATAATTCAGTGAGGAAATATGACTTATCTATAAACTTGGACAGAGATAGGATTTTCGGGAACAGGATTATTGGAATGCAGGCTCTCTTGAACCAAAGGCAGAGGAACTGTAATTGACCCCATGTTTCTAGACCAATGTTTCTCAAAGTGTAGCCTAAGTCTGCTTTAGTATAGTGCTAATTAGAAAGTGGCTTCCTGAGCCAGGTGAATTCAAGTCCCACACAGAGGGTCCTGGAAATCTACATGCTTTAACAAGCTCTTCAAGTGATTCCAATGTACACTGATCAGATTTTAAGAATATTTGTTCTAGAAGAGGGAACTGAACCTGAGGGAAAAGAGATGGACTTAGATTTACAGATATTCTGTCATCAAAAGATGATGTTCTCCAGTTTGGGCAAACTATGGGCAAAACTGCGAGCATAGCACTTATATCAGATTTAAATTAATGTCCCTGGAACTCTGGAGACCCTAATATTTCAAGACATAGTAGGGTAGTTTGTTGTATTGATTTTCATGTACATATACATGTGTTAATCAGCTTTCCTGTTGCTAGGACAAAGTACCAACACCTGCAGTTTAAGTGAGGAAAGGGTTTTTCTGGGCCATAGTTTCAGAGGTTTCAGTCCATGGTTGGCTGGCTGGCTCCAAGGCAGAAAAATCATGGTGGAAGGGTATAGCAGAAGGAAGCTGCTTGACTTATGGTGTCTGGAAGCAGAGAGAGCAGGGGAAGAGCCATAGTAAAAGGGGCAGGGAACACACCCCACCTCCTAAGACCACATTCAGCTTTGAACTCATCAGTGGATTATTCCACTGATGAATATGGACTCCCATGACCCAATCACTTTCTGAAAGCACTATCTCTGACCACATCTTTGGGGAACATTTTGGATGTAAAACTATAAAAATGTATTTATGAGAAAGTTCTAATTTTTGAAGAAGCATCAATCTTCATCCTTCATATTCTTATTCAATTTCTCTTTCAGCCGAACAATGTTGAGAAACAGGTCTCTTTTGGCTTCCTTCACACAGAGTAGTTGGAGAGAATTTGAAAACTGTTGTGTTTTTTATTGACCATCTTAATCATTTTGAAGATTATAGTTCAGTGGTATTAAATATATTCATAGTGTTGTGCAACCATCACCACCATCCACCTCCAAAATCTTTTATCTTGTAAAACTCAAGCTGTACCCATAAAGCAAAAACTCTCTATTCCCCTACCCTTAGGCAGTCACCTGTTTTTACTTCCTGTCTCTGTGATATGACTACTCTGTGCACCTCATATGCTCTGGATATGCAATATTTGTCCTTTTGTGGCTGGCTCATATTACATAGCATAATGTCCTCAAGGAACATCCATGTATCAGGATTTTCTTCCTATTTTAAGATGAACAATATTATGTTGTATGTATATAACATATTTTTCTCATCCATTCTTACATCAGTGGACAGTTGAATGACTTTCACCTTTTGGCTGTTTTGAATGATGCTACTATAGCTGATGTAGTGGGACATGCCTGTAATCTCAGCTCAATGGGAGGCTTAGGCAGAAGGATCACAAGTTTGAGCACAGTCAGGGCAACTTAGTGACTTAGGAAAACCCTGTCTCACAATGAAAAATGAAAAGGCCCGGAGATGTATCTCAGTGTGAAGGTCCTGTGTTCAATCTCCAGTAACACAGACACACAGACACACACACACACACACGCACACACACACACAAATGCTGCAGTGAAGGTAGGTATGTTATTATTTCTTTGCATCTATGATTTCAGATTTTACATATTTACACAGAGGTAGAATTGCTGGATCACAAAGTAATTTCATTTTTAATTTTTGAGGAACCACTACATTGTTTTCTACAGCAGCTATATGATCTTACATTCCCACCAATAATGCAGAAGTGTTCCAATTTCTCCACATTCTAGCCAATATTTGTTTTCTTTGTCTCTCTCTCTCTCTCTCTCTCGCTCTCTCTCTCTGTCAGTAGCCTTTCTAAGGATGTGAAATGGTAGTGTTTGATTTGCATTTCCCTGGTGATTAATGACATTGAGCACTTTTCTTGTGCTTATTTGCTATTTGGATGCTTTCTTTTGGAAAGTGTTTATTCAAGTCCTTTGCTTATTTTTTCCTAAATTGTTTACCTTTATTTTTTCAGGTTTTTTAGTTTTTGTTAGTGCATACATGTTTGTAACAGATAAGAATCACATTCCTCATGGGGAGACGGTACATGCACATGGCACAACTTAATTCTCATTTGCCCATTTTTGAATTGTGTTTTTGTTATTGAACTTTAGGACTTTCTATATCTTTTGGATATTATTCTCTTATTAGATATGGTATTTGCAAATATTTCCTTACATTCTGTGGGATGTCCTTTTACATTTTAGTTGTCAGTAGTATTTTTGATGCACTATTTTTCTTAAATTTGGGGTAGGGTTGTCTTTGGATCAATAAGTGTCTGCAAAGCTCACATTGCCTTTGATGTGTCTGTAAAATAAAAAACAGAAAGGTAATCATATCTGCCAGTGTAGGGGGCAGGGGAAGGGGACGTTACCAGAACCTCTGCAGTAAGTCCTAGTCTCCTGTGAGCCACCGCAGCACACGGCGAATTACAGGAAAGGTAGACAAATGAGACAGAGAAGAAGCTGAGCTTTGGGTCTGATCAGTGCTGCTCTGGGCAGCAAAGACAAAAGCCCCCTAGCTTGCAGCACCTTTTATTCAGTACATCAGGAGAAACAGATGTAACAAGTGAAAAAGAGTTCCGTACTTCACATTGGGATAAACAAGGTGTAACAAAAACCTGGGGGGCAGTGGAAATCTAAGAACAATGAGGAATTATGCAGATGAAGATTTGGTTCCTCCCTGGCGTCTACCGCAGGTGTGGTCTTGTCCTGGAGATTGCAGCATCGGGGTGGGGGTGGGGGGATCACTCAGGTCTCAGTTGTGACCAGAGGCCAAAATGCAATTATGTCTGGAATGTCCTAGCTGGGCTGTAGGCCGGAGAACTAGGCCTACTCAAATGATTTTTCCTAGAATTATGTAGCATTGCTCCCAACATGCCAGCAAGTGTCAGAAATGTCTTAATGAAAATTTCAGCATTAATCTTCTAGTCTGGAGCCAGGCTGTCAAAGCCTGTGGGGGCTCAGGAATGCATACTTTGTTAGTGCCTCTAGTGGTTCAGATATGAATAGTCCACAGGTGTAGAGAGTTCAATGCTTGAATTCTGAGAGATGGTGCTCCTTTTGGAGTGGACAGGGAAAAGGAAGGCTGTTTCAGAGAGAAAGTGGGATAAGAGGAGGTATGGAGGAACATGAGGTTAGGTTTTGGCGCAACCTTCGGATTAACACTCTCATAACCGTACACCACCTCTGCATTTCTCGAGACCTTACAATTTGTGAGCTGCAGCCCTGAGTGCATCATTTGCATAATCTCACTTACCACTCATATTAGTCCTATGGGCTGAGTACTGCTGTTATCTCCTGTAAGACATGAAAAACATGGAGCTCAACAAGGTTAACTGATTACTCAACAAGCTATTTAGCTAAATAACTATGAGTACATTGTAGAATTATTAAATGCAGGAGTCAGGCCTACCTCCCACTTGGAAATGCCAGCTAGACAGTAGGGTATATAGGGTTAGGGTTCAGGAGAGAATTAGAACCTGGAGTTATACATACATCATATCTATCATATGTAGATTATATTGTTAAGTACATATCTAAACATGTTATACAATATACATTACATATATGTTTTATGTATTATATATTGCATATTATATACAACATACATGTGTGCCATATGTATCATATCGTGAGATGGAAATCATGGCTTCCTGTTTTCTATCCTCAGAAGGAACTAGTATAGAGATGCCATACTATACTGCAACTGCAAAGACAAAAGTAAACTTGCAGTATAGAAGAATCATCTTTGAAGGTTAGTTGCAATGCAGAGCAGGTTCTGGCAAGGATGCCCTTCTAGCACGATTTATTTGCTGTGTTTTATCAATCAAACAGAATCAATCTCAGATGGTTCATTTTCAGCTGCTGAGTTCGAAAGCAGGCATAGACATCAGGGTTGGGAGAACTCTTTTAAAGGGGATAGCGTCATCTCCAGAGAAAATCAGATCGACAATGACCTGATTTCTGAGATCTACCCCCACACTGCAAATAAAGCTTGAAAATAATTGCTACCACATCATAAAGTTAGGAAATATTTTTCCTTAATAAAAACTTAGGAAAGCAAAAGCATCTTTCATTTCTTGTCCTTGGAATTACTTCCTGGTAACTCTATTAAGATAATACTAAAGGATTTCCAAGGCCACTAATTAAAAGTGTTAAACATAGAAAAATTAGAGTCACGGTTAAGAAGTTGAATAAAGTGGGATCAAAATTCTGTAAGCCCAGGAAAGGAGAGAGAAGGACACAAAGAGGAAGGAAGGAGGCTAGAAGGAAATGAGTTATTATGTTGACGGAAATATTGCTGGGTAATTGGGATTATCCTTTTCCTTACATCCTTTTACATTGAACAAATTTTCAGCAACACAAGTATTACACTAATAAAAATGTATTCTAAGCATAATTCTTTATTTCTTCCTGCAGCTTCTTCTTGTCTTTGTGGATGTTGTATAGTTTATACATAGGTTGAATCAGTGTATGTGAAAATCTGTCTTTTGCTTTTCTCAGTTAAATTCGGTTAATTCTGTTAGATAGTTTCCACACTTAACGACTAGGTGACATTCCATTGAGGTAGAAAAATATTAATTAACTTAACTTTCATCATGCCTTGCTCAACTAGCAATAACTACAAGAAACAAGTATTTTCCAGAAGCTTGCTAATACTGATCTTGGAAGGCATTTTGTTGAGAATGTCATTTTATGTCATCTCTCAGATTTCTTTACCACAGACAGCAACATTTTCTTTGGTTTAAGGCATGCTGTTATCTGTGGGCAATACAATTCTTGTAAATACTCGTAGTTTCCTTTCTGCTTGGGCTACTACATAATTCAGAACCTAATTTGTGATTCTCCTTTAGCAACTTCAGGAAAGTATGACCTGAATCTGTTTACTGACTTTCCCTAGAGCTGAAGATACTACTGCACCTCTGAATTTATTTAACTCAAATTACTTTAAATCTATACTTTATTTTCTTACATCTTTTATAAGCTGCCTGAGCTGTTTGGGAAACGGAGTGAGGCATTTCCGAACTACAAGGTAACATTCACATTTATTTGGAGTTTACCTCCATGCAGGTACTGTTCTGAATACTTTGCTGCATTATCTCATAATTATCCTTAGAGACCATGAGTATCATCATTTCCACCGGTAATCCAGGAAATAGGCATTGAGAGATTAAACAGGGTGCCTGGAGTCAATCACATCCCAGGGCTTGTGCTTTGAATCATAACTTAAATAAAATAATGAATATGACCATTCCATAACACTGCACAGTTAAGCTGTTATACAAACCCTGATGTGAATTTTGTTCATATTTTAATTTTAAGCTCTCCCTTTCATCTATGGGAACTTTAATATTTCTACTGCTATTGAGATGAGAAAAAGAAATAGATACACAGGAGGTGGAGGAGAAGTGTCCCATATATTGAGAATAGAGCTACAGATCTCACATGTTTAGAAAGTTCCTCCTGGGGAGAATGACGAGGAAGCAGGGCCCCCTGGCAGATCCCACATTCTTAGAATGCTCCTCCTGCTATTGATTACAGGACTCACATCAGAACTTGAGCTCTGTGCTCTCATTTCATCCCCATTTCATCCTGCGTCCTCTCCTTCGTAGAGAGGAGGAAGTGGGGGTCAGGGGAAGCCAGCTTAGCTGGCCCAAAGCTTGACTGCTGTGAGAGGAGAGCCACCATGCAGATACAGACCCAGCTGTTCTGTGCTAACCCTCAGCTTGTCCTGAGAAAGAGGGGATTTTGAGCAGGGCTGAACCTGTTTGCTGCCAGGTAATAAGATGAGAGCAGGGAAACTGAAGCTCTTGCCCGGCACAGCTTAGATCTGGCACATCTTTGTTCCATACTTCCTTTCTCCTCACAGTTAAAATTCTAAACAGGGTTCCACTGACCCAGGTGCTGAAATGTTCATAGCATCCAAGTATCAGTTTCGGATGTGCTTTTACCTTTGTCTTAAGCAGCAGCCACGGGGAGGACAGAGGCTCCTGTGCACCATGCTAGCTCAAGATGCAGAAGGCATGAGGCACAGATTGAGAGGTACTGTCTACACCCCTGGTGAGTGTGTCGGGCCAGCTTCAGACAGGGGCCTCTCCTCTGTCAAGCCCGACCCATTCTTCCAGAGAAATGCAGGTGGAGAGGTCACGAGAACTTAGGTGCTGCCCCCTCAGATTTCCCCACTACAGTGATGGCCTAGGGCAGTGGTGAGGAACCTATGGCATGCATGCCTCGGCCAGCTGTTTGTTACTGAGAGCTCTAAGAGGTCCACCATCACTGGCCTAGGAGCGCCACAAACACCTATCGCACCAGGCTGGCTTGCAAACACAGAAATGTATTTTTTCACAGTTCTAGAGGCCAGAGGTCCAAAATCAAGGTGTCAGTGGGGTCATGCTCCCTCCAAGGACTGTAGGAGAGAACACTTCTTGGTCTTTCCCAGCTTCTGGTGGCTTCCAGGCCTTCCTAGATTGTGACACCTCTTTCTAAGTCTGCCTCCATCTCTCTGTGACCTTCTTCCCCTTGTTCATCTCCTCTTCCAACAAGGACACAGTCATTGGATTTAAGGTCCACTGAGATACTTTTATCTCAAGATTCTTCACTAATTATATCTTCAAAGACTCATTTTTTTTCATTTGAGAGCATGCTCTGGGGTTCCAGATGGACATGAATTGAAGGGTGCACTATATAGCCCGCTACATTCATCCAGGCTATTGTGGGGCATTCCTAGCACTACCTCCTGGCAGGTGTCTGACATCAGCACTCCCAGGAGAAGGAGTCTCAGGTGTCTGGGTACCCAGAGGAAAGCCCACTGTCCTCAGTGCTCCAGCTACGTGTGTGCAGCCGGGGACTGGTGTTACAAAGCACAGGGGCACAGTATGGATTCTTGCACACGAATCCCTGCCTCGGGGTGAGTATTTTCTTGCCTGATTTCTTGCCTCTCCATACCTTGCCTCTCATTCTGGTTGTCCAGGTAGCCCTCGCTTCATAGCAGGAGCTATTGCAAGCACTTTTGCCTATAATTCCTCAGTGAATCTTCATGACTGAAGTCTGAGGTTGACGCATTCAGCGTCACCACTGTAGAGACAGTGAAACTGTCGGGCAGACAGGTGAGGTCATTTGCCCAGGCACAGTGCCAGTGACTTCAGAGCGGGTACTTGAACTAGTCTTAGAATCTCTGCCCTGAACCATAAAATGATTCTCACTGTAAAAACTGAAAACTGTAGATTAGTCAGCATCTTTTTGACCATGTTCCAGTGACGAACCACCCCTGACCGGGAAAGCATTATCTGATGTACATCCCATTTCTCCTAGACCTTTCTTACGTGCACTTGCATCTATTTATATGTCCACCCACGATCATAAATTTCATTCTGTTGAGAAGTTATCAAATTATATGCAGTACGTCAAGGTTTGGTGTTCAATTAATAATATGCTCTGAAGAGTTTTCCATATCTGCAGGTGTCTTTTGCCTTCATTCTTAGGCTGCTACAAAGGACTTCATGGTTGTGTGCAATCGTAGTTGACTCAAGCATTTCCCTCTTGGTGGGTGCTTTGGTCAGAGGAGGGCGATTCGTCAATGACCATTTAAAGTATCTTCTGTACTCATCAGGAAATGGTCTGAGAATAAGAACAAGAAAAAAAATTGTAGATCAAAATATTTATATTTTCTTGAAAAATGTAGACTTATCTAATCAGTTGATTGATTTGTTCATTTCTCTGTTTGCTGAGTGGTCTGTTGGTAGACAATGTGTGGTTTGGAGTAAGCAATATCTAGTTTCATACCTTGGCTCTGGTACTTACCAGCTGTGTGGCTTTTGGTAAATTAAATAACATCTCTGAGTCTGTTTCTCACATCTGTGAAATCCCGCCTCCTGGAATTCCCCTTGAGAATTATATGAGTACGGAGATTCCTGGCACTGTATCTGCCACATAGTATGGCTTTGACCAAAATTAGGGGTTTGGCAAATACTGATTCTCTTCTCATTCTCTCCTCAACTTTTATGTTTTCTGGCTCTGGAGATTCCCTGTCTTCGATATGGTCCATGATACATTCTTCAGACCATCTCACTACCATTAGTAAGAGGCAGTGTTCAAAACTTAGTATCAAGTATTCAAATTCTCTCAGCACTAATGCACAGCTATGGAACCTTGGACAGCCTCTCAGACTGCAGTGTTTCCATTTATAAAATGTCGCTAATTATGGCTCCTCTTCTTTGGAGTGTGTTACAGATTTTTTTCTTTCTAACTATGTAGCCCAGGCTCACCTTGAACTTGTGGTGATCTTATTGCCTCGGCCTCCCAAGTTCTGGGATTACAAGTATGTGCCACCACACCCAGCTTGTAAAACTTAAATGAGATATTCAAGTCCAGTGAGGTAGTACACACCTGTAATCCTAGCACTCAGGAGAATGAGGCATGAGGATCACCACAAGTGTGAGACCAGCCTGGGCTGTGTAATGAGTTCAAGGCCAGCATGAACTGCATAGCAATATTCTGTCTCAAGGAAACCACAAAACAACCAAATAAATAAATGAGATAGTTAGGCAAAGAGCACAGTATCTGGCAGGTAATAAACATTCAAGAAAATTGAGAACAAAGAAAATGTTTTTGAGTGTTCTTTATGATAATGCTATGCATGGAATTTGCAGCAAAATGGTTCACTATGATCTCATCCCTGGAGAACTATAGTCCAAGGAACTGTATACAAGCTTACATTCCAGAAGCAGTGGATACTTTCCTTGTGTCAGAACATGAGTGGTGGTGCGAAGGAAGAATAAACATTTGCATTCTGTTCTGTTGTTCATCGGCAAATTTATAGCTGTTACTTCATCCCACCAACACATAAACACGCAAGAGAGATCTTGTTTTCCATCCAGTCAGATGGGGAAATCAAGGCTTCTTGAGGTTTACAGACCTGCTCATCTCCCTATAGGATGTGGCCAAGCCAGTTCCACTGACCTCACATTTGGGAATCTTACAGTGGTTCCCTGGAGGCACATTGCTTTGCTGGGTGGTAGACTGGTCTGGAATCACTGAGTGTCCTTGGGACACCTTGGGCAGAAATTCCTGGGTCTGTTTCCTCCTCAGAAAAATGAAGGGCTGGTTTACATAATCTCAGTACTCTTTGGGCATAGTCAATTCGCATCTGTATTAGTCAGCTTTCCCATCTCAGGGACGTAATACCTGATAGCAGAAGCTTAGGAGGAAAGGTGTATTTTGATTCATGATTTAGCCTATAGTTGGCTGGCTCCAAGGCAGAAATGGTACGGCAGAGCACCATGGCAAAGGAAAACTGCTCACCACACGGCATCCAGGAAGCAGAGACAGACAGGAGCTTGGGCCAAGAATACACCCTTCTAGGTCATCCCATAGGCTCCACCTCCTTACAACACATTCAGCTATGAACTCATGGGACAGCCATAGAACTGATCTACCAATAAGTACAGCACCCCAAGAGCCAATCAGCTTCTGAAAACCTCACCTCTGAATACATGAGACTTTGGGGGGACATTTTATATCTAAACCACTGTGGGGGCCAATGTTATATTTAACAGAAACAAAGCAGAGATCTGCTGTATAATTTCAATCCTTTCTGCTTTTGAGGTTAGCAGATGCGGTGCAAAGTATGTCCACTCCATCTCCTGTGTTTGCTCTTGTTCTTTCTCTCCTTCCCCTACTACTGCCTCTTGTTGCTTCTCTAAGTCTCTTCCTGAAACATCACATTCCTCTTTTTATCCTCTCCTTCTCTATGCCTATACTCACTCCTGTCTCCTTTCTTTTTTTTCTCTTCCCTCTTCTTTTCTCCTATGTCTTCTCTTCTCCTTGGCTTCCTATTTCATTTGGTGTCTGTTTTTAATGTTCCTCCCACTTTTTCTTCTTCCTTCATATCCTCCCTACTTCTCTGCCTCTCCTTGTCTCTGTCTTACAAAATGGCTCAGAATTTTCAGTTAAAAAATAAATATTAACCATCGGTTCTTTTTGCCCCATTCACAGGGAATATTACTGGTAGAAATAATCAACACAAATTAAACTGGCAACAGCTAAAAGCACACAGGGTGAAATTTGTTATTGACTAAAATATCCATAGAGGACTTGAATCCTCTTGGTTAATTTTGTATAGCTGCACAATTTTCACCCAGGAGAATTGGACTTGGTGGAAATAATAACTGAAAAGAAAACTCAAAATGGCAGAAGGTATAACTTAGTTATAAATTAGTAAAATTTGTTTTGCTCCAAATGCTGATCAATGAATCAAATCTTTATAGAATTCAAACATGAAAAGAATTGATTCCAATGAAAATAGCTTCCAAAAAATTGGAAACAATTTAACTGCTGTGCAAGACTCTGATCTAGGAATTAAATTAGCTTAATGGAGTTTGCTATGGAAATGCTTCCTTAGTGAAAATTAATCAATGTCAGTATAATTCTGACTTTAAAGTTTGCACCGACAAACTCAGTCAAAGGGATTCTAGGCTGCTTTTCCAAAGCCACTCTAGGCCACCTTGTGCTGATGGCAGTGCAGCCTCTGCAGGTTGAGAGTCTCCTTCCCAAGCAGAAACTTTCAATGGTGGTCATGCCTCAGTGACACCCCCTGGGGCACTCTGCATGTCCTTGTGCCACCCATGGCCCTGGGTCTGGGTTCCTGCTGATGACCCATCATAATCGCTTCTCTGCACATTGATATAATTGCTGTCTAACTATCCCCAGTGTCACCAGGATCTGCAATCCCAAAACACCTTTACTTCCATTTTAATCTTTGTGTCAGCCAGCCTTGTGGGAGAGTTACTATGTCCTCATCTTACAGATGAGAAAACTGAAGCGCAGAGAGGACCTGTGACTGGGCCTCCTTCCCAGAGCTGGCAAAGATGGATCTGAATCCAGCACACCATTCTACAGCTGCCTGAATATGCAGACTGGCCTAATGTGTGGGTCTATGGCTCTTCCGAACAAGGCTTTGACATGACCTAGAAAAAATACATTCAGTTATCATCAAAGAGATGTTTCATTTTCAGGAACACTTGAAACTAGACCTCCAACACACACACACACACACACACACACACACACACACACGTGCACTGTTTGCATTAATTCATCAGAACAAGTCAATGTCTTGTTAAAGGCTTCTTGAATGTTAATGAATGAATAATTAACTTTAACTATATAATTAGCCTTTAAATGTGGTGAGACCCCCAGAGAGCATCTGAAAACATGCATAAGGAGATGATGAGCTAAAACCGGAAACTTTTGATTAGGAAATGTCAGGCCACTTGACAATCTAAGTCCCTGTCCCTGAAAGGGCTATGGTTTGACAATGGTGGCTGACCTTATCTTGGGTACTGGGAACCAGGTTTGCCAGCAGGTAAAATTGGGGGCTAGGAGTGGACTTTCAAGGGCATTGCACAGAGATGAGAAAGACAGACTGACTGAAGTAACGAGGTCAGATATGCATACTGTACAAGCTCTTACAGCTCTTCAGAGCTGTCAGAAGCTCCAGCAGGAAACCGGCAAGCTCAAGTGTGTGCGACTCATGTGACATCCCACCATACTCTACTCCTTTGCAGATTCACAGAGATGGGGTCTTATTTGCCCCTCTTGTTCTAAATTACTGCCATTTCTACGCATATGTGTTCCTTAAGGACTGCTGGTTCCAGGGATTGTGACAGCACCCACATGGCCTCTGGAATGACTGGCCAGGCTGTAGGGTATCTTGGGCTCCAGGCCTGTCCTGGTCCTCCTGTTAGGAAGCAGAGGCATCATTTTATCTGTCACAGAGGCTGAGGAAGAGGAACCTCCCTTCTGTAGGGAGCAGAAGCAGAGGCAGTATTATCTCAGTGAGCTGGGCAAGGGATGTTTCTCCATCACAGGCAGATCCTGACCTTGGAACCTCTCCCTCCCCAGCAGGCGAAGCATTTAGCCTGGTTGGGGAGGAAATGATGACTTCCTCTTGAAAAAGCAGAGACGGAAATGTCTGTTAGAGAAGAGTGACTGGAGCGCCTCCCTGTGAACCCTTGGCTTCACCCGTGCTTAGCTCTGCAGGGCTGATCCCTCCAGTGCCGGCCTTTGTCTCCATTTTCCCAAGCCCAGCACTGCCAATTACCCAACTGCAGCCCAATCTACCACTCTGCCTTTGGCAGTCACAGCTCAAATTGTCCAAATGCCTTTGGTCCAAATTGAGCTTCAGTTCAGTTGGCCTTTGCTTCTTCTTCTTCTCGTCCTCTGCTTTCAGCATGAAGCTGTGGTCATTAATACCGAAAGATCTCCCAAAAAGGTGGGAGAGGAGGTATGGGGGACAAAGGAAGTTTTCTATGGAGATAGCTAGCTCCAGGCACTATATCCATTAGGAACAGAAACGGAACAACCCACCACATCTCTTTAAATACTGGTTGCTCTGGTCTCACTCGGGCCTTTTCTTTCATAACATGTGGCTTGATTTACAGCTATTATTCCCAACCTAAATTTCCTAAATAGTGCACAGAGCTGCCTCCATTTACCCCACAAGTCTCATGAATAACCAGATTTGGTCATAGTGGCCATGTGTATGACTCTTTGCGTCAGCCTGCGTGGGCCTAAATGCTGTTTTTAACCCTTAGAGTCTGGGGGCAAATGTTGACTCATTTTGATGTTTGCTGCATCGATTTCTTCATCAGACAATCAGAAGAGCAGACGGTGGGAGAGTAACCCATCCCTGCACACTGACAGGGAATAAATAGAATGAAATAAAGCATGTTAAGTGTTCAGGCCTGGATTTATGATGCAGGACATAAAAAATTTGCAAACCCCTTTGCCATAAACTCTGCATTCAATTGAGTGCCTTTGTGTGTTTTGAGCATTTGTTACGTGCAACCACTGCACATACACTTTACTTATATGACATGGCCTCATTCCCAAAGCCCTCTGAGGGTAGACAGTGTCAGCTCCATTTTACAAACAGAAAATACAGGTGCCTTGTCCCTGACTTACAAAAGCTCTTTTTCTAGTGCACTAAAAGATTTCAAAGTCTCTTTCTGACAAACAGGAACACTAATTCTCAATAGAAATCAAAAGTAAACCTTTTGATCCAGAGGAAGGAAGGGAACCAGAGTCCTGTTCCCTCAGCCTTTGCCTTGCCCACCACGGCATGTCTGGCTGTGGTGTCCACTGCAATAGCCCCCAGCCACATGTAACCATGTCCATTAGCATTCAATCAAATAAAGAATGCAGCTCCCCAGTTGCATTAACTGCATTTTAAAGGCTCCCTACCCTGTTGGGAGAGTGTTGATATAGAGTGTTTTCATCAGCAAAGAAAGTTTCAGCAGACAATGGAGGGTTTGTATTGCAGAGTTAGGGCATATCACTGATGAATCCCAGACTCCCTTACCCTTTCAAAACCTTGTCTGGTCATAGAAGAAATAGGGAAACAAGCACAATATTTATGATACCTCCCTGCTGGGCAGTTGTGAGGCCCCATGGGATGATGTATGCAAAATGCCATGTAATGTTTTATAACGCACCTTGGAAACAATGGCCATTTGTATCAGAGCAGGCAGTAAGACCCCAGGATGCCTTCAAAAACAGAAGTATCTATGGGATTATGTCTAGGTCCCAGCTCTCTGATCACTGACCAGAGAGAAACCCAGTCCTGCAGTTTCATGTGTTAACATTATAGCCATTCTAATTTTGGGGGGTTTTTTTGGTACCGGGGATCAAACTCGGATCCTTTCGCTTGCGAGGCAAACGACAGAACCACTGAGCTAAATCCCCGGCCCTATATCCATTCTTATGTGGCCACAGACCATGGAGAGTCCAGCCAGGAAAGGCAGGTCCATCTGTGGCTCTCCATGGCCACAGCCCCGAGCCTGTGTCTCTCAGTCCACCCCAGGTAGCTATTTAGAATCAACCATGTCTGGCAAAGAATCATCCTGCCTTTAGTTGACAGTATCATATTTTTGCAAACTTTTCTCACTTTCTCTTTCTGCTCATCTGGCTGTTTATTGCTCAGCAGATTTTTCATGAAATATGGTACTAATTTACAGAAATCTGTGCCTGTCCCTAAAAATACCAATATACACTGCTGTTGGACAACTTTTGTATGGTTGCCAGGTATTTCTTTTGATTTCCATCACTGCAGTGCATTGGTGTAGGCTGGATTAGCAAGATGGGAAGGGCTTCATCCCATGAATACCAACAGATGGCATTAACTTTTGATGGCTCCATGAAAACCTATTCTATGTGTGTGTGTTTATGCTTCCTTTTTGAGGAACTGTGAGAAGAGAGGTTGCTGAGACTTAGAAAGTCTTCATAAAACCAAGATTCTCAGCATCTCTATGACAACTTTAATATATGAAGTATTTATGTTGCAGGTGCCTAGGCTCCATCAAGAAGGCAAATGCCATCTGTGACTTAAGTCCTCAGGATGCCTATGTAATCCAGATGTCTCAGTTTCCCCATTGATAGTACTAGGAACTGACTCTTGGCTCACAGAATCAAGCCTGCCTCAGCCGGACCATGATGAGAAACCAACAATAGGAAATGAGGAAGTGGTTTAGATTACACCATCACCTACACCTAACCATTGACAGTGCCCAGCTCTCTTCTGTTACTTGGATGATCTGATTCCTTTAGAAGGCTCTCGGAGCCTAATACCAAATCTCTGATCTTCCAACCTTGGGGTAAAAACTTTAAAGTCTTTCTATGGGAAACACAAGTCCTATAGTTTTGTCCCACTTCTAATCATTCCAAAAACAAAAACAAAAACAAACAAAAAAATGAAAATGAAGAATACATCTATAAACCTTCCAAATTGTTTTGTTTCCACAGGGAGCCCTTCAGCAGCTGTCTCTAAAAGAATGCAGCATTGCACATACTCTCCCAGCCACTTTCATTTTTCTTTGGCTCGCTGTTTTATGTTTCCTTGTTAAAGAAAGGCGATAAAGTTTAGAATATGTCAGGAAGTTGAGTAATCTCTGACTTGGTTTTCCTACCTATTTGAGGAGTTTGAGACATCCGTCTCTGTATTAAAGGGTGATTATTTCAGCCTCCTTAAATAAGTTTAAAATTTAGAAACAATATGCACGTGTTGATCAGGAATGTCCCCCAGAGGCCTCATGTGCTCATAGGCAGGGCTTTCAGGAGGTGATTGAACTGTGGTGGGGGTGTGGCTGATTGCAGATAGGACATACGGTCAGGTTGGAGGAGCCAGGCCACTGGGCGAGTCAACCTGGAAACCTGTATCTTTCCCAGTCCTCACTTCTCTCACTCCTTCCTGGGACAGAACAGCTTTTCCTCCACTGTGCCCCTCTGCCATGCTGTTCTACATTGGAGCCAACCTGCCATGGACTAAACCACGAACCCAAATAAACCTCTGTTCCTTTAAATTGTGGGTGCTGGGTATTGTATCTCAGCAACAAAGAGAGTGACTAAGACAGTACATTCTCATCTTTAGGGTTCTGAGTAGTGACTGGACCCAGCCGGGTCATTGTTAAGATTGCACTCTACTTGTCTTTTAGGAAATGCTGAGCGTGTTTCCTGGGGGATAAAGAACTTCTGGAAGGATGACAGTGCTCCCAATTTTGAACTGCATGGTGATTTCAAAGTGTGTACATAGGCAAAATTTTGAGTTCTTTTATTGCATATGGGTTTTACCTCAATAAAAATAAATATATCAAAAAGAAAAGAAGTGTGTGTTTATTGACATGGAAATGCATTTACTTGGTGTGAAATGAGAAAAGAAAGTAATTTGTGAAATAATTGGAATGATATAAATCTGTTTTGGGATCAATCTGTTTTTGTAAATACATCGTAATGAAACACAATGGAGCTCATTTGCTTATGTATTATCTATTGCTTTGGTGCTGTGTATTAGTTTGCTTGGTCTGCCCTGAAAAAGTAACACAACCCGAGTGGCTTAAGCCACAGAAATTTCCGGTCTCACGATTAGGAGGCTGGAAATCTGAGATGGAGGTGTTCCCATGCTGTCTCTGCAGGTCATGGGAAGGATTTGCTGCAGGCCCCTCTCCTGGCTTCTGCTGGTCCCTGGGCTGTGGCAGCATGAGGCCAGTCTTCATGTGATGCTGTCCCTGTGTGGTGATTTAGCTGCCCCCTCCTTGTTTTCCTTTTTGCAATACTGAGGATTGAACCCAAAGCCTTTGCACTAAGCTGTATCACAGCCCTTTAAACATTTTTAACACAGGGTTTTTTTTAAGTCATTAAGTTGCCCAGTGACTTATTTCCTTTTTTTCTCTTGAAGAACACCAGACATATTGAATTAGGGGCCCACCGTACTCCTGTGTGATCATATCTTAACTAGTTACATCTGTAACATCTCTCTCTCCAAATAAGGCCACATCCAATATATGGGTATGAGGACTTCAACATATGATTTTTTTACCCCCGTTTTTTTTGAGGGAGAGATATTTCAGCCCATGACACCCTACAACAGCAGAGTTGAGTGACTGCAACCAGGATTGTGTGGCCAGTAAAACCTAAATCTATGTTCTTTACATTAAAAGTTTGCCAACCCCTCTGCGTGTGTGTATGTGTGAGCGCACACACACAAAGACCTTGAGAGTCTGCTCATACATATGTTACGATAGTCTCTGAGTTACAGAATTATGGATTATAGAATTTTATAATCAGTTATAGAATTTAAATTTTACTTATATTCTTAATACTTTTCTATATAATTTGTGTTTTTAAAATTTATTATGTAATAATTTAAAAAATATAAACCAATAGTCAAGGTGTTTCTTTTGGGAGGAAAAGACACCATTGCTATTTAGCTCCTGTCTCCTTTCTGCACACTGGCTCTGTAGTTTATGGCGCTCTGCTTCAAATCTTTGTAAAGAAGTTACCATTCCCCACTGCTGGGAGGTGTTAAGGACAAACACTTAGCAAACCAGAAAACCTGTCTATTTACTCACTTGGGTACATGGATTCTTCGTGTCTTTATTTAGCTGTCTCTTATAAGTTGGAGAGAAAAGGTTTTGGCTTTTATCTCTTCATTTAAAATAGATCCCTTTATGACGAGGATGGAGAAGCCATGAATCATCATCTCCAGCGTGTGTGATGCTAGATCAGACCTCTGAAATGGGGCCTTGAGCTGGTACCAGGCCATCCCCATGACTCCGGGTTTTTTGTTGTTTCAGGAAGTTGGATGCCTTCATCTATGATGCAGCAGTCTTGAACTACAAGGCTGGGAGGGATGAAGGCTGCAAGCTGGTGACCATTGGGAGTGGGTACATCTTTGCCACCACTGGCTATGGAATCGCCCTCCAGAAGGGATCACCCTGGAAGAGGCAGATTGACCTGGCTCTGCTCCAGTTTGTGGGTGATGGTAAGACCTCCTCGGGATACCCCCTACTTTGAGGAGACTTGAGATCCTCACATGGTTTTCCAAGATGTACCCACTGTGCCACAAGTTAAGTGCCTATCATGTGATGCATGCTTCCTTAGGTTGCTTAAAATGGAATCCAATTCTAGATAGCCAATTTTTTAAAAAAGAAAATTATTTTAAGGATACAAAAACATTTCTCTCAGTGAATTTAAGAGGGTTGAACAAATAGGTTTAGAACAAAACAAGACCCATGGCAGTCCTTGTACCTCAAATCTGGGAATCCAGAGGTCCTTTCTCTGTAGAGGTGGTTCTCAGTGAAAGAGGGGCAATTTTGCCTCTCTGAGAACATTTGACAATGTCTGGAGACATTGTCAGTGGTCACAACAAGGAAGGTGTTAGCTACTAGCATCTAGTGAATAGAGGCTTGGCATGAAGGCTGTTGGCAAACATCTTACAATGCCCAGGCCACCCCCATACATCTCAAAATAGAATTATGTGATGCTAAATGTCAGTAGTATGGCATTGAGAAATTTTGCTCTGGAGTATTACGTAAGTAGGCTGCCTAAATTCCCATCTCTATTCTCTAAATTCTAAACTTCAAGTTACACAGAATTCCTCATCAGTTTTGAGTCAAATACTTTTCTCTGAACCCATCAGATCTGACAAAGGGGTGGAATCATGTTATGTTCCTTTTTGTCATCCTATGGAGGAACAAAGGCAGGGAAATCTCTAGAAAAGGGATAGTGGGCAGAAATTCTATAGGTTTTTACTACAGCCCATCCCTGACATGCAAAACATACAATCCCCACCTTCACAAGGTTTACAGGGGACTAAGGCCTGTGCGGATCTGTAGAGCCCAATGGGATGACTGGCTGTAGAATTTCCTTCTTTCCTTCTCTGTTTCATAGCTGGGGATCTCACCACAGCCCAGGGATCCCTGACATGGCTTTTAGAGTCCAACCATGTGAGTCATGGTTTCTTCTTGAATTGCTACACTGGGATAAGAGAAGCAAAATCAACCTAGAGAGCAGATTGGTATCAGAAATTTGCTCAGTGAGAAGAGAATATGCAAGCTCAAGGCAAGGGGCACAAGTCCCATTCCAGAGGCTATATTCAGTGATGACTACAGCATATGCTATGCTTGTCTAGAGTTGAAAGAGAAAAATATAGCAACCACCAGACCTGAATAAAGTATGGGCACAGGTCACTGAATAGGGTTGGTGTGAATTTGAATGGAGTGTAGAATTTCTGACTTCTTTTTCTCCTCTGACTACACCCAGAATTAAACCCTGGATTCTCATACTATCATCAAGCATTCTAAATGTGTTTTATATTCAATTCTTAAATAAGTATCGGATTCTCAGGATCCCCTACAGGGTATTTGTGCTTTCCTTAGATCTCTGGTCATGTTCTGTACTGGTAATGGTGATTGGTAGTTGTGTTGATCAGTGATGGCTGTTAAATCTTAGAGGGATATGACAATAAATATTTAGTTTCCTCATGGGAGCCCTACCTCAAGCTGGAGTGGATTTGGGAGCTCTCAGCCTGCAAGGCAATGTGCCAATAGTGTGACCTCTGCCCCATGCCTATTTGTCCTGGGTGCCAGGCTGACCAGCCAGTGGTTACCTGGTAAGCTCTTGCCTCTGCTGGAAGAACAGAAAAGACATCTTATGAGCCTGTGCACACTTCAAGACTCTGCTTCATTATATTATTGTCTGCTAACATCCTCCCAACCAAAGCAAGTCTGATGGCCAAGCCCCAAATCAGCAGATTGGAAATGTACTCTTTGATGGGTAGAGACATGGAGTTTTGGCGGGTGACTGAACACTGACAATCTAAAGCCAATTGTTCCATCTACTGCTGTGGTTGCCTGAGCATCTTTATATGCAGTGAACTATTCCGCATACAGCAGTCTGATCTCCAGCAGTAAATATCACAGAACTCTGAGCATACAGGTAAATATGCGTATGGATAAATGGTTGGTGTTAGGATGTATTTAATTTGACTGGAAACTTTTAAATGTGACAGCTGTCTGTCAAAAGACTGAATCCTAACTCTAGCCCTATCCATCTTTCTTGTTTCTCTTGCAACATCTATTAAAACAGCTAACATATTTAGGGAATAGGGGACATCAATTGTCACACTTGGCACATTACAAGTGTTCTTTAATTCAATCTTCATAACAAGCTTATGAAGTTAAACATTGTCATTCCTATTTTACAGAGGAGAAAACTAAAGCTCAGGGCTCTTATAAATCCCCTCACTGTTACATGAAAATGTCTTTACTTAATGGATCGTATTCTGGAAAGGGGTCAATTAGGCAAAACCCCTCTTTCATTTGTTTTTCTAAGATATCTACCCCAATTGACTACTTAGATACTAGAAATTCATAACGTTTTTAGGAAGAAGTAATTTGGTACATATCTGAACCAAATCTGCATTTGTCCTGTTTACAAATACTTCTGGGAAAAAGGTGATCTTCCTTAGCCTCAGTGTACTCATCTGTGAATGGGTTCAGACACATTTATCTAATAAGGTTGGTGTGAGGATGAAATGGGAAAATACATGTAAATCCTTTAGTGCAGCACAACACCTACAACATGGGAATGGTTCAATAAATGCCAGCAATCGCCTTCAGCATCACTCTTGCCATAATCTTCTCCAGCAGCAGTATTTTCATGATTCGTCGTTACTGTCATAATCATCAGCTGCATGATCCTCATCATTATCACCATCATCATTGCTGTCACCTCCATCATAACCAACATCTTCCTCCTCCTCACCACCATCCTGTATCCCTCCCATCAACACCATTAATATCTGTCCAAAACTTTTGTATTCAGCGCAAAAATATAGTCAAGTTATCATGGAAACAGCTTTCATGGTGCTGAAAACAAAATGTCTTTGAAGCATCCTACTGATGCTTACTTACAGAGTGTCTAGGTTCTTCTAGGTATTTTACATCCTGGCTTACTGCTTTCCAGGTCATACTGTCAGAGTTGGGAAATGTGTCTTTTTTCAGCTTCATCTTTAGAGGCCATCTGGAAGCAAAGACATAGGAGAGAAAATAACGTTGCTCCAGGGGGCGTCTTAAGATAATCTTCCCGGAAAGCCATGTCCAATTCTGAATGTCTCTCTAGGAGTAAATACATGAATTAACACAGCTGCATAAATATTTCACTTATCTTATGCAGCTTCAGCAGGATTAATTATGCTCTAAAATTAGACCTGTAAAGAGCACAGTGCCAAGCAGTACCTAATTATTATGCATCCTTTAGAATGGAGTGTTTATCTCTTGTTATAGAGTAGTTTCAGTGGACGATTACAAGTCTAATGAGTGTCAAAAGTATAAAAAAATTTTCCTAATGAGCTGTGTAAATATAACCTTTGAGTGGACTATTTGGTTATTGGAGGGACCTCCTACATGAAGGCTGCCAGGCATTTCCCTAGGAGGAAGGGCTACTGATCTGCTTTGAGGGATACACAGAACCCCAAAATGACCTTACCTCCCTCTTCCTGTCTGCTTGTGTCCTTTCTGAAATGGTGAAGTACATCATGGGATCTTTGGTTCTCAGTAGTCTGGAAACAGTTATCACAGGTACTTTTCAGCATTGATTAGCACTAATGTCCAATATCTTTTTTTTTTTTTTTTTTTTTGGAAACAGACACCTTTCTATGCAATAATGTTTCAAGAAAAGGTTGTCACAGTTTTTTCTTCTTTCCTTCAAAGGGCTTACAGTACAGCTAGTTGATGGTGCACAAACTTAAAGTAGCAAACCTTAAAATAGAAATATATTTGAAATTATTCATATTTATGAATTCATATACCTCTTTACTCAGGTTTCTTGGGTAGTTAAGAGGGTGGTCACAGATATACAAGACATACAAATGTATTTTAAAGAGAAATGAATGGGCAGAATGAGTCATAAAGAAAACATGTAGTGATATTTAGACAAAGAATAGCATGGACCAGCACTAATGGAAGCCCCAGTGGTTTGCTCATTCAGCAGCTGGTAAATCTTTATTGGTACTGGATGGCTTCCTGACGCCTAAGACGTGTCACAAGTGAGAACACAAAGACTGTGTCAGTCTGCAACTTAAAGACTTGTTTCTGGCTTCAAAGTGGTGGTGAACAAGGATCTCTTAGGTCTCCTCTATCTCCTCTATCTAGGGTTTTGTGAATTTTTAAATTTTTTTATTAATTAGGTTTATTGGCACAATTTAGATATACATAACGAGCACATTCATCATATAGAATTTGTACTCATACATGATATATCTTGATTCTTATTTTTTCCCATTCCCCTCCCTTCAACCCTTCTTATCTCCTTATTTACAAAAAGCTTTCTTTCCATTTTAGCTTTTTTTCTTGCTTTTTTCTTTTCCCTTTCTTCCTTTCCCCTTCCCCCTTCCCTCCAGCCCCTTCCCATTTGAACATATTCTTCAAATACCGAATACTATCTGTGGTGTGAGAAACTGAAAGTGTAAATGTCTTATATGGTTTTGAAATTTAGAGATAGAAGGTATATCATGGAAGTCAAAACCCCTCATGTGTATAGGAGCCAGCAAAAAGACGCTGAGGGAATGAGACCATTTAATTATGTTATTCAGAGGCAAGTTGTGCTAAGAAAAAAAAAGAAAATTATTTTTGAGCCTCCACTCCATGATCTAGTACCATATTCTGGGCATATTTGCTATGCCAAGTATATCAAATATGACACCCGAGTAACTTTTCATGTAACATCATGGAGTAGCCCTTACTATCTCCGTTTTGCAGAGTAGGAAAATGAGGCTGAGTTCAATTAGGTGAGGCATAGTAGCATGGTTCAAATTGCCCATCTGGGGGGATCTTGTTTAAAGCAAAGATTTTATTTCTCTAAGTCTGGAGTGGTACTCAGGGTTTTGCATTTCTGACAAGCTCATAGGTGATGTTGTTGGACTATGGCCAACACCCTGCATAGATTTGTATTGATGGAAAAATCGAACCAAGTTCATCTAATTCTAATGCTGATCACCTTTCCATTAAACCATGCTGGTTGCAGTTGACCCAGGTTGTGTTAGGTATTGGTACTATGTTTTTTTTTAGCATTGAAAAGCATTTAATCTTCCTCTCTTTATCTTTGTACTTGGCTCAGTTTTCATGGCTCTGTGTTTAGTTTTAAACTCAGAAACGTATTACTTGTCCCTGGTATCTATTCTGAGTTCATTGCATAAATGAGACTAAATGAATTATTATATTAGCATAGTATTTATATATTTTAGAAATTATTTATATCATATATTCCATTGCACTTATCTATTTATGTAGATTTAACATATTTGTGAAATATTTAAAATATGACACATATCTCATAATAATAGTCTATTAATAGGGTGACCTCCTCAACCAATTTTCCTGGAACTCTCTCAGTTTTAACACTAGTTAGTGACCCCAGTTATATCATATGTGAACATAATAATCTCATATATCTCAATATCTCAGTCTCATATATCAATGTCATACATGAGATATTTGAAAGATAGCACATTATCATTCCAGCTGAATAGGTACACTTGGTTCCCTCTGTCTCTTTTGTACTTCAACTTGGCCAGCAAATGTTTTAAAGATTCATCTGAATTGTTAATGGATTGGAAGGGACCACAAGCTTTGCTGTGCATTAATGAGGAACCTTGTTGCAATTGATTCTAGAGCTTTGGGAAGCACTAACACAGGATAATGATGCTCATGGATCACAGAGTAGGGGAGAGCATTGGAGGGGAGTCCATGGTGAAGCCCATTCCCTGACTCCAAGTGAGTTAGTGCTGACATCCTGATTCCTTCTTTGTTTGCTGCCCTGCCACCCAAGCATGCAGGATGGCTTTTGACAGCGAGGAACTCTGTGCTGCCAGAGGGAGTATAGAGTGTTTGTGATTGCAGAACTTCTTTGTGTATCTAATTAGGATTTTCATAAATTGCTCTGGGCCACTGGATGAGTTGCTAATATCCTCAGCACTGCCCTTGTCCATCTTCCAAGTTTAATTATCTGTGGGCTGCTGTCTGAGTCTTGAGGAGAGCTGGACACCCTTGCAGCTTGTTTTGTGGTGGCCGTACATGCCTCTCTTCCAAAGGCAGCAGGTCTGAGAGGTCTTGGCAGGCTGTCTTCTTGGGGCTGGCCTAGAAATGGCATGGCAGTGTGAGTTGAAATTCCTAAATGCCCCACCCCAAAATACTTGAATTTTTTCAGGCAAGCAGAGAACCTTTGATGTAACCCCTCTTAAAAATAGAGTCCACTGGGGGCCAGGGATTTAGCTCAGCGGTTGTGTCCCTTGCCTCGCAAGTGCAAGGTCCCTAGTGCAATCCCCGGTACCCCGCCCCCCGCAAAAAAAATAGAGTCCATTGTACCCTCTTTTCTTAACTTCATTTCCTGATTTGAATCCAATCCATTATTCAGGCTTTAGGCTTCCTCGGGAGAACTCCCTTTAAGACCACTAAGGGAGATATTTTTCCTATAAACTCCCTGAGATTCAAGCTTATAGCATCCTTGTAGCATTTAGCAAAGCAAGAGAAGTAAAATGGGTAAAATGAAGGATTCACAATTTTTTAGCAGTGTAACCTTGGGATTCTCTTAGTCTCAGTTTTCTCATTTTTAAATTGGACTTGTTTGAAGATTAAATCTAAAACTAAACTTAATGAAAGTAGCTCACCTGATGGGTCAGTGAAGAAATTAAAAAGAAAAATTTAAAGTCCCTTTAGATAAATGAAAATAGAAACACAACATTCCTAAACCTACGGGATACAGCCAAAGTGGTTCTAAGATGAAAGTTCATAATGATAAACACTCACATCAAAATGTGGAAAAATTGTAAAGAAACCAGCCTGATGCCAAGTGTGCTTTAGATGCCTTTTCATTTGGGACCTTCCATGTCCTGTGGCCTACTGAAGTACACTGAATTCTAAGCCCCTTGAGGGTGATACTATTCATGTCCCTTCCTCTTGCCCTGCCCTTCCCCTCCCTCAAGACTCACCACAGAGGCAGGCATACAACGGGTGCTCAAATTTATTTAGTGGATGAATGATTTGACTGTACTGTAGATATATGTTTCCAGAACTTATTTTAGTAATTGGATATTTTCTTTGAGGAAAAGTATTATTTTCTTGAGGAAGGACACTAGATCCCTGTAGAGAGGGAAATACAAAGAGGTAATCACTGTGGAATCTGACCATCTTCCTGAGCTCCTCTATTCACTGCAAGACAGAGACAAATTCTTTCTTCATCTAACTTGTGTACTGTAGTAGTCAAATATCCCTATTTTACCTAATGTTTTAAACACAATCTTCTGTGGTGGGTAGAGCCAGCAAGATGATATATTCTTTAGCATTTAGAAACTGAGTGGATCATAAGGTCTGCTAAGTCCAATTGTAGGGAAACTGAAGCCTACAGGGGTTGGATAGGAGCTCACCATTATAACATAATGGATAATAGATTAAATAGGACCACTATAATGCATAGGACCTTCCATTGTAGGCTGTATAATGGAAGAATGGTGGGGAAGGGCTAAAACCCTTATTCCCTGCCTCCTAGACCAATGATGTATGAAAACAAAGCAAAAGGAAAGTGAAACATGTGATGATCCTTTGTCCTGTTCCTTTGGAGAAAAATTTGATCTCAGTAGCAGGAGCAAGAGACAAGGGAGAAAGTTAGGTGATGGTGCTCAGCAACCCAATCTATTCATAACACCTGCAGTAGGATGAGCTCTGCTCCACTGTCTCTGCTCCCTCTGCCTTCCCTTTTGCACTCTACAGGCAGTGTGGCCTCAGGACACCTGCCCAGCCCAGCCCAGTCAAGACCTCAATGGGTGCAATAGGTAAGTTTCCTCTTCTAGATGCCCTCCAGCATAAGCAGCATGTGGTGTTTTGTTGTTGTTGTTGTTTTGGTTTTTTTTGGTGCTGAGGATTGGACCTGGGACCTTGAACCTGCCAAGTATACATGTGCTCTACCACTGAGCTACACTCCAACCCATACCTTTTTTGATAACCAATTGTATTCACATCATCTCACTCTGGCCACCATATAAATGTCACCCATGATCAGGCCCAAATCCTTTCCCCAAGGAGAAGTTTGTGAATTGGAGCTAAATCCTGTCTTCCTTTATTAACATGTGGTTTTCTTCACTGCAATGTCATTAGCATGAAGAGAGACTCTAAACCCTGACAACTGGGAGGGGAAGGGAATGAGGTCAGGGAATTTATTTATTTATTTATTTATTTATTTATTTATTTTAATAATTTTTTTCCATTAAGTTTATTGGTGCATTTTAGGTATACAATAGTTACATACATCATTGGGATCTTGTACTTTTATGTGATGTATCTTGGTTCTTATTTTTTCCCCATTCCCCTGGCCCTGGGAATTTAAACATTGGACTGTTTCCTCCTTGGTGTGCCTCTCTCTCTCTCTCTCTCTCTTTCTCTCTCTCTTCTGTGTATGTGTACGCATCCACATATACATTATGTATTGTACACATCTTATCAGTCAAGCCTTGTTTTCCAACTTCTCTGACTTTAGGTTAGGATCCCAGTGTTGCCATGTGACTCTCATCCATGTAAGTTTGAACTCAAGGTTCTTCTATAAAATTAAGGTTGGGTTCTGGGTCTCTTTAATCAAGAGCCTGAGACAGAGTGGCCAGGAGCTGTACCTGTGGGGCCAGCAATTAGGAACAAGGCTGAAATCTGTGCTTCATTCTGCTGGGTTATGATCAAGGAGGTGAACAGGAGAGTGTTTTTCTCTGGGTTAGGAAACACCCACAGCTAAGTCCAGCCACTGTTTTTGTAAATAAAGTTTTATTGAAATGCAGGCAGAGCCATTCATTTAGTATTATCTAAGGGTGTCTTCACAATGCAACTGCTATGCTGAGCAACTGAAACATAGATATTTATTCTTTGGCCCTTTACAGAGAAAAAATTGATGACCCAGCTCTAGGCCATCTGGAGGAAGATAAAAAGGGCAGAGATGACTGAAAAGTGTAGGTTTCCCAGTTCTCTTATAGGAAGAGAGAAAATTAAGATGAGAAATAGAAGAT
Source organism: Heterocephalus glaber (assembly GCF_053883595.1). Taxonomy (NCBI): domain Eukaryota; kingdom Metazoa; phylum Chordata; class Mammalia; order Rodentia; family Bathyergidae; genus Heterocephalus; species Heterocephalus glaber. Next base: position 10,290,365 of record NW_028258467.1, on the reverse strand, counting down.
AAAGAAGGGATGAACAAGAAGGGGAGGAAAGGAGACATGAAGATGAGGGAAAATGACAGAGGAAAAAGAAGAAAAGAGCAATGTCAAAAAGGAAAGAAAGAGTGGAAAAAGAAGAGATGGGAAAAAAGAGAAAGCAATGGAAAGATGAGGCAAAGAAAGGAAGGAGCAGGAGCAGAGACATTAGAGAAATGTTTGCTAAGTGACTAGCTTAGACAGTATTTAGCCTGGCATCCACAGAGCAGGGTGGCTTTGTTCAGTTAAGCAATGAACCACATTGCAGACGAAATGGAAGGAGACTAACCTGTCCATTGCCATGTCCTGGCTCCAGGGTGGCTATGCAAGCCACAGACCACTAACTGATTCACTCCTGCCTGGGAGAAATCTCCTCTGTCTTGCACCGGCTTCCCCCACCAGCAGCTATTCTTGACATGGGTCCCTGTATCCTCAAATGACTCAGAACCAGCCCATTGCAACCAGCAGCCTTAGCCAGTTTAAAGAGATAAATGTAAAATGAAGATGGAGTGGGATTTGTGGGGAGAGGAGGTACAGAGAATCTGAGATCCTCCCTTGAAGCCATGTTTCCATTGCTCGAAATGAAAATAGCTCACCAGCTATCACTATCCTTATTATTTTTATAGATATTTATACTAAGAAACAGTTATGGAGGGATAACTATGTGTCACATAATCATCTAAGTCTTTATGTTTTCATTTTGCTTAGCCTTCAAAATGACAAAGTGTCAGGAGTTAGGACTATTGGTTCCTGTTTATAGATGAGGAAACGGAGTCACAGGTGGGTTAAGGTGTCCAAGATCACCCAACTACTAGTAGCACATCTAGGGTTGGTACCTGTGCAAGAGGACCCTGGGATGTTGGCTTTCACCATCATGTAATGCTGCATCTTCCCAAGCTGCTATAACCTTCACAGCCCCCTCCTAAGACGGTTTTTCTCAGCTAGAAAGGTACAGCTGTGATTGAAACCCAGATGGATCAGACTCCAGATTCAGTGTTCCTTCTTCTTTTACTGAGGGAACAGCATCACTTGCAAATGAAAACTTGGTGACAAAGGTTGAGGGTGGGAGACAAAGTGACCCATACTTTTTCTTTCCTATTTTTCTGTGGCAAGAGAGACTTGCCCATGCCTCAGGCCCCAGCACTGTGGGAATAGACTCAGCCTCATTTTTGAGTTCAACTCTGGCAGTTTGGGAAGATTCAGAACCCAGAAGCAAGAGATGAAGCAAGGACAGAATGTAATGATGAGAAGTCAGATGTTTGGTCCTGATACCACTAGCAGCGTGCAGGGCTCCCTCTCCAGGTTCACAAAGGCTCAGCTTGGTTGCTGGAACTGCTTGTTCCCTGCAGAGCTCCTCAGAGGTGCATAGTCCCCAACATTTCAGAATATTATTGTTCCTTGCTAAATGTGTTTTAATCAAAATGAAGCTTCAAAGGCAGAAATCACAGTTTGGGATGAATGAGGCTACTCTCTAAAGCACAAACTCCCAAATCAAGTTAGCAAGGACTGGGTGCCATCAACAAAGCCCCCCCCCCACAATTTATTCAACCACTTGTTCATTCATTCATTTATTCTCCTAGTCATTCATTCAACAGAGAATAACAGCAATTTCAAAACTCCCAGTGATAGGATATAAAAATGATTAAATACTTCTGCTCTGTTGCTCGTACCTACATTTTTGCGTCCAGTAGAATCTCTTGGGGCACTTGTTGAAAATATAGATACTTCATTTTCACCCTTCTAGGGCAGTTTTTACATTCTCTCTGGATGATTCTAGTACACAATAAGATTTAAGAATCACTTCCAGAATAATAGTAGTCAGCATTTAGAAACATCTTGCCCTCTGACAAATGCTAGATACAAATGTCATTGGCCAACTGATCACCCCACTGGGGTCCATGAGGTTGAATTTCTCCTGTATTTTATTCATTCTCTTTCTCTAAGGGTTTTGCACTGGAATCACACAGAAACCTTGGTGATTGTGAAAACCCGAGGATAAACGGTATAGAACTTTTGGGCGTCAACCCACACTGCAGCCACAATAAGGAACATGGGATATAGAGGGTAGAGCATGAATGGCAAAAATAGTTGCATAGGCTTTAATGTTAAGCCTCTTCATTCAGAATAGACATAAAAGTCTTTGCTGCTTCCAGAGATTCACTTTCATTTATTGACTATAATAACAGTGTTAAAAATAAAGCAGGCAAGACTGAAAGCTCCATGTTCTTTGGGCGGAGACTGAACCAGTGCTATTAATTTAATTGGATTTGAAAGTGGGTGTGAGTGTCGTGGTCCCCTCAGCCTCCTTAAACATGGAGATGTGGCCTCATTAAAAGACACTTGAGAATCACGGCTCAAGGTCATTACTGATGATGGTTGACTGAGTTTGATTTTTTGTACGGATTTCATTATTGCTCCTGCTGTACGCATAGGATTTTTGCTTGCACACAGGCCTCATTTATACACAAAAACAGCAGCTTTGGTGATGGATACTCAAAGAGAGTGATGATGAATGGCCATTTTAATGCCCAGCAGCTAAGTCACTTTGACCTTCCTATGACCTAAAAACTATATCCAAGGCAATCTGTTCATTCAGAAATGCAGTATTTTCAAAGAAGAAATGTCTCAGTCCTAAGCGTAGATTAGCAATAACAGGCTTAACTGCTTCTTCATTGGCCTGTGACCAGATGGAACCATAAAAATTAGACTTGTTTATCTCCCTCTTAATTTTAACCAGAGACATATTTGGCATAATAATGGAACAGTAATTACTTAAGAAACAGATAAAATCCATAAATATCCAGGAGAGTCATTAACTCTCCCTCAGTGTGAAAGCGCTGAGAGTTTTCATCTGCGTAAGTGCCCGGTGAATTTCCCAACAGGCCCATTGAGACACAGAGCTGCATGGTTTATTATTAGTCTGACACCAGGATTTGAACAAGGTCAGTGGTGCCAAATCTGAGCCTGACAAGCAGAGTCACTTAAACCAGACAAAGTCAAATGTCAAAAGAGCCATCGGAGAGGAAATAAGATTTAATGAATGGCTTGCTGGTAAGTCAAATAGTGATGGCAAAGCCTTGTGCAAGATTTACAGGCTGGATAAGCAGTGGGCCCAAGATGCACTCAGTCAACAACATTTAAAATTTTTATTTGGAAAGGCAGTAGTACGAGAGGTGATCAAAATAAACACTGAATATTTAAATTTTAAAAATGTATTACAGTAAAAGCCACGTTGTCATTAATCCCCCTCAAAATTCTTCTCCTTGCTCCAAACATATTTATTCCAGGACACTTGCCACTTTGTGAAGTAATTCTGGAAGTCCTCTTTCGTATCAAAAATGTGGTGAATGCTGCTGCTGATTGCCATCCAATAAGAAGATAGGCATGTAAAACATTACAGTGCAACCTCATCCACCATATGCATGGGATTTGATCCCGTAATACATTTGGCCTTCCCCAAATGAAAAATGACCACAAAAGGTAAACAATTTGAACTGATCCAGAAGAGCAATGTAGCCAGGACAGTGTAACTAAAGGCACTCACGAGGGAGGTCTTCCAGAGCTGCTCCAGAAAGTGGCAAGAGTGATGGGGTAAATGTATTCAAAGTGAGGGGAGGGTTTTGAGGGAGATTAATTGCAGTGTGTTTCACTGTGAATAAATTTTTAAAAATTTAAACATTCACATTTTTATCAGATTTCATACTTATGTGTACATACTTATACATAAATTTAAAAATCTGTATTTCCACACATATATATGATTATATTTTATATATATATATATATATGGAAAATTACCTCAAACTACTACCTTTACATAATTGTTCTCAATCTATATATTAGCTCCTGGTCCCTATTAGTTGAAGGCACACTTCTTTGAACAATTATAATTATTGCTTGTATACACTTTTATATCTTTCTATTTTCACTTATTGTATTGTAAACATTTTTATGTTGCATGTTATCTGCTACCCACAGTTTTAATTTTTGCATAAAATGTTATCATTATTAAAGCAAGAATTATTACATTATTTTTTTGTGGTAAATACTTCGGTGTTTTGTGAGTATAATAGTGGTGAGTGGACACCTTCGTGCCAGTTGTGTGTATGTGTTCTTTGGAACTGTCTTTTTGCACCAAACCCTTAGATATAGAATTTGAAGGGTTAATGGCTGTAAAAATCTGAAGGAGTCGCCATATATAGTGTCATATAAATGTCCAAAAAGTTTGTTCCCTTCTAAAGTACAAATGATAATGAATCCTTTTACCACTTTTATAACAATCTGGCAGCACTGTGCCTTACAGTGCCTTTTGCTATTTTAGAAAATATAATGTGTTATCTCAGTGCTGCTTCAATTTAAATTCTTTCAAATACAAGGTGTGATTGAAAAATATGGTATGTGTTTAAATTTAAAAATTTTTACAGTACAATACACGTTGCCATTAATCCTCTTCAAAACACTCCCTCTCACTTTGAACATACTTATCCCATTGTTCTTGCTACTTTCTGAAGCAGTTCTGTAAGTCCTCTTTCAAGAGTGTCTTTGCTCCTGTGGCTGCCTTGATGTCCTGAATGGGTCAAAACTGTTTACTTTTCATGGTCCTTTTGACTTTGGGGGAGAGGTAGCAGTTGCATGGTGCCAGAGCTGGTAAGGTGTATGAAGACACACTATCACATTTTTACAAGCCTGACTTTTCATTGAATAGCACTTGGTAGAAGCACTTCATTTTTTAATCACAACTCATAAAGATGCTTATGAAAAAGAACTCCCAGAACCACCTTGAAAAGTAGCAAGAATGGTGGGAATATTCAAAGAGAGGGGGAGTATTTTGTGGGGAATTAATACCAATGTGTCTTTTACTGTGATAATTCTTTTTAAATGTACACATTTATAGTTTTGATCACTTTATTTGACCATCCTTATATATAAAATTTAATGAATTTTTAAAATATTTCATGCTTTATTAAAACTTTGGCTGCAGTATGTCATGCAAAAAATCATTAATGTAGCATGATGGGTATAGATAGGAACAGAATTTTGGGGGTCAATTATAAGAGGTGATCTTTTTTAGCACTATGATCTTGGGAAAGTTAACAAACCTTTCTAAGGGCCTCCTCTTCCTCCCTAAGTTGTGGATTATAATGACACCAAGTTGAATGGTGTCATGTATGAAAATAGCATGGGGTAATACCCATCAAAATGTACATACTCTGTAAGTATGTATAACAATGTTGAGGATCTCCTTAAGTGGGAAATTGTTCTCATTCATTCATAACGTTTTAAGTTGATTGCTTAATCAGGGTTCTATAGATTATGGCCGACCTTGTCCATTGTCCGTTGTGGAAGTAGTAGGTTTTGTTGGGGCACAGCCATGCTGATCGTGTGCTGTATGCCTATGGTTGTTTCAGGGACAACAATGCAGAGTGGTGCAGTTGTGTTGGACATTATATGGCCATAAAGATGAGCATATTTAATTGGCCTTTTATAGAAAAAGATTTCTGGTCCCTGGTTTAAATGATAAAAATAAAATAGGTTCTTTTGAGGTAATTTTAACAATATGGAAGAATTTAAACATAGTTCCTCTTTTATTCTTGAAAGCATTTTCTCTCTTTGTAAAGAAATCTTATATTTTTTAAAAAGGTGTTTCTCTCTCTAATTTAGAAAGTCTGTTTTCATTGACTTTCCTTATTATCCCCCCTTCATTCCCAAATAAAAAGACACCTAATACTTCTACTGTGACACTTGCGCTTTTTTCTTTCTTTTCATTTTTTTTGTATTTGTGATCTACAACATAGATTCATTGTATTACACACACCCCACTGCACAACTGCCACCCAGATTAAGATACAGAACATGAACGCAGAAGGCTCTCTTATGGGCCCCCAGCCAGTATTCTCCCCCAAAATAACCATCACTCTGCCTTCTATGACTGTGGATCAGTTTTACTTCCTTGTAAACTGCAAGTAAATGATGGAATCATACAACATGCATTTATTTCTTTATGACATTAATAAAGCCTACCTATAACCATAGCTCATTTTTTCTTTTTGGTACCGGAGATCGAACTCGGGTCCTTGTGCTTACGCAGCAGGCAGCGAAACCACTGAGCTAAATCCCCGGTCCTAATAGCTCATTATTTTTATTGTTGCATGGTATTCATTGTATAAATATGACAGAATTTATTTAACCATTTTCATATTGATGAGCATCTGTACCTTTTTTGTTTTTTATTTATCTCAAACATTCTAGTACATTCTGTGTGCTTGTGAATGTGTGTCTCTGTGTGTATATGTGTGTGTGTGCACACATAGGCACTATTTGTCGGGGAATAGGCCTTGGGGTGAGGTTGATAGGTTGTAGAGTGTGCATATACTCAGCTTTAGTGGATATTTCCACCAGTTTTCAGAAGATGTACCATCAGTTTCCATTCCCACCAGCAGTTCACGGTTCCTGCAGTTCACGGTTCCTGCAGTTCACCAAGTAGTGTCCTTTCTCTGCCTCCTATGTCAGAGGTGAAGCACATTTTGTATAGGTGAAATCTGGGTTTGCTCCTCAAGGCTGTGTGGTTGGATTGTCATATGATCACACCCTGTAATTTGCAGAACCAAATTTGTTCCCCAGCTTAAACATGGACTTGTTTTGTGACCTTGATTCAAGTAATTTGACCTTTAACGTATCATTAATAGAATGGAGGGTTCAGTAGTGTCTGCTCCACAGAGGGAGTTGAAGTGTGAGTCTAGCTGCTCTCCTCTCCCCATATGTCTTCCCAGTTCTCCTCGGCCACGGTCCTACCTCATCTAGTACTTCAGACCTGAGATAAATGAGAGGAGGCCAGAGGAACACTTCCATCAAAGGGAGAGCCGAGAGCCTTCTTAAACCATAACCCAGCCCTCATGCCATCACCCTCACCACTGTCCATAAAAAGAAACACAAAGTCTTCCTTCTGCTTTAGTGACGGATGACACTGACAGACCGTGAGAGGTATAGAATCCCCTCAACAAAGACTTGTTTCTCCCTTTGTGTCTCTGTTCCCTTCCCTTATTTTTTATCCCTCTTTCTTCTGTTTTTTTCCCTTTCTTCTCTCTCTTCTTTTCTTTGTTCCATGTCTTGAGTACTCATTAAGCCCTCTGAACTGTCCTAGGCAGTAGGGAATACAGATAAAATGGAGGTGATTCGTTTTGCTTATGGATTTTTATAGTCTCTTGGAGCTTGTTGTCAACACTTCAATAAAAAAAGAATTGAAAATCAGTGAGGTCTTTTTATCTGCTGAAAGAAAGGAAATATTTCTTGGTATGGGGTATGAGATTATTGCTATCATTTTTTTCTTATATCTGCAAAGCATGAGGACCCCTTTGTGGTATTAAAGGCATGGTATCCTCATGCCTTTACAAGACGAGTCATAGGATTTTGAGGACAATTAAGAAAATGTGCAGTCTCAAAAAGTCACTATTAATTCATTAATGCTTAAAAATTTACACACCTTTTTAAGTCATATCAGTTTGACCCTCTATATCTGTGTCGAGCAAATTGGTTAAGCTGACTCCAAATGTTCTTGGTATACACGAGATGTCATAGACTTCCTGCAAGTTCTCTTTAGTCTTCAGAGAATTAATTCTCTCAAACTGACCCTGTGCATTGTTTGAGAGACTTGCCCCATCCTCTCTTCTCCTTTTCATTTGTCTTCCTCAAAAGACAAAAGTTGGGAATCTGTATGCATAAAATGCCCTAATTTCAATTTGTGCAGTTGGTCATATGACCTATGGAATCCAGCCAGATGGTGACAAGCAGAATGAAGTTCTGTCCAGGGAGCAGAAACCTTGGTTGGAAGGTGGTGATGAGGAGCATTTATGCTAAAGACAGCTTGTCTCTGCATCTAACTAGATACATTTAAGCCTAGCCCTATTTTTATTTTAGTTTTGTGACTTCTCAGCATTATACAGAAATGGAATATTCTGACATTTAAATCAGGAATATTTATTTTCCAAATTCAGTCTACTTGTGTCCAGAATCTTGTGCTATCTCCTGTCACCACAACCATCTAAGGTATTTCTTCTCTTCAGCAAACATTCCAGTGACTCAATGACATCATGGGTACGGAGGTAGTAGGCTCCAGAATGTTATTTCTAGACACAATGTCACATGGGTTGTAATTTTAATCTTATCTGTCAGATGCATTTGTTGTGTTCTTTGGTTTTGTGGTAGTAATTTTCTTTTAAAACAAAAAACTTAGTGTATGAACCTGCCATGAAGAAAAAAGATATAGTTGCCCACTGCTACATCTAGGAGAATAGATTGAACTCATGTCTTTGAGACTGGAATGTGCAGGAAATGAAATTAATACCTCAAAGTCAGTACTTAGATGGTCAGCTGACCTAACTCAGCTCCCGAGACACAAACTACACCCTCAGATCTGACCAGCAGCTTCTTTTCGTGTGCAGGGCAACAGGCCAGAGAGGGGACTTGGCTCAGTTGTTTAGACCCCAAATCACCCTATCTCCCAGAGGGAAACTTCGTCTTTGAGTCTATTCTCATTGACAGCACAAGCCTGGTATGAATCTCTGCCCTAGTTTCTCCACAGGGAAAATTGTTGCTTTGCCATTTCCAATTTCAATCGGGCTTCTGAAACTCAAAGTGTTCAACTCCTGGGCAATACATGAAAGAGAATGGAAATAGAGTCAGCTCCCCCTCTTGATACAGCAAATCCTAATGGGATCAGCAGGATCATTCTGACGTCTTTCAGCTATAGACAGAAGTTAGTTCCCTGTGGTAACCACCAGACTCCATTGCTAGGATCTTTGATTGGCACATGCATTCCTTGAGAGTTAGCCTTGACTTCTAGGTCCAGAAAGCCTTCTTAACTGCTTTGCCTGTGGCTTCACAGATTCCCTCCTCTCCAGAGCTTGTGCTGAGCCTCAGGTCTGTGGATCACAAACTAATCAAGAAGAGAGGACCATTGGGTCACTTATAGTCAGTGTGGTTTTACTGATCACATACTATGTATCATACTATGATCACATACCTGTATTGTGGATTAGGAAAACAAGAAGCATAAGACAAAATTCCACCCCTAAATAAGCTCATCTCCCATTGATGACCACATAGAAGCAAGTGATGGTTATACTTCACTATGATAGATTCTGTAGCAAAGATGTCATGGTAGGAGAAAGAATGGTCTCATACCTACATCACTGTACATTGAAGCAAAATTTTTTCTAGGCAGAGACATCTGACCCATACCCTCAGATAGCGTTTAAAAATTTTCAGCCAATACTGTGCAGCAAGTATACAGAAAGTAAATTGTTATGAGCAAGGTGATATTGATGAGAGTTGATAATGGATTTATTAAAGTAGTTACTTGAAAGTGGGTTTCACCCAGTACAAGTCCTGGGACCACAAATTCTGGGAGCAGAGGAGCTTACTCTGCATATTCTACCTGCCTCCAAGATAAGGACAGGACTGTAATAGCGATTGTCATTGTGATAGAATTTGCTAGTGGTCTTTCTCCACACTACAGTGCCGTTGTTCAAATCTGCAATCAGAATGAGCCATTCCCCACCACATCCGTGACAACCTATCTTGTGTTACATATGAAGAGACACTGGACCTCTGCTAAGGTCCAGGACTGGAGAAACAAGGGTAGCAACTGAAGAATCTTGGGTTCACCAAGAAACAGTTAAACTGAAGAATCCTGGGCCCATCAGCTAGGCCAGGATATTCCCTCTGCACTCAGCAGTGCTATTGTTCCCAGGGTATTCTAAATTCTCTAGCATGAAAGCTGAGTCCATACACTCTAGCTCCTGCTCTTCAGGCCCCTCCTTTGATCCCATCTTCTTTTCTGGAAATTCTAAACTGTTCTCTGATCTCCAGCACTCCATATCTTTTCCTGCCTCCAGCCCTATGCAAATTCAATCATCTTATTGAGCTGTAATTGCTTGTTTTCATGACTAGAAAACATGACTTATTTTCCACAGGACTCTGAGCTCTCAGAGGCCAAAGATTACATGTTAATCATCTCTATTTGAAAATACAGCCTTAGAGCTATTTTTTCCAATGAATGAATGAATGAATGAGTAAAGAGAAAACACACAAAGTCCCTGGAGAACCAAAAAAAACCATTAGCTTCCTAACTGGAAATGAAATAGAACATCAAATCCAGATTCTCAAAGCCATGTACAGTTTCTTTGGATACCATTACTGTCTAGGGTCAGGTGTTTTGGCCAGAAACCAAGAAAAAAATATGTTGATGTCTGCCTGCAAGATTATTTATGGGGGCTGATTTTTCAAAAAGGAAAAAAAATTGCATTTCAGCAAAATCTCAGCCCCAGGACAAAGCCTAAAGGGTACAGGTTCAAAATGGATTTTTCACAACTGACCTCAGGGGAGAAATGCTTAGGAAGTCTGAAAGCAAGTCACATGGCCTGCTATAAAATCCTTTCCTGAAGCAATCCCCTTAGATTAGTTGGTCTTACAGAATAGAATGAAATCTAATCTGAAAAGCAACTGCTCTCCCTCTGGAAGTGCTGAGAATGCGTCTTCGCTAAAATAAGGAACTGATTTCTGTAACGTTGGATATAACTGAGTCTTCTTGGAGACCTGAGCCTTTTCCTAGGACATGCATTCCTGGAATCACAGGCTGCCTGAGTTGAAAGGCACAGGATGGATTTGCCCACTCCACTCTCTAGCTTTTCTGCCCCAGATGGTAGTAATATTCTCCCCAGAAATACTTATTGAGTAACTCACGTGTGAAGGACACTGTACAGATGCAACATCATTTAATTCTAACACAATCTCCTGCGAAGTTAAAAACTTCTGTTCTCCCATTTGGTAGCTGCTATAGATCATAGACAATGAGCAAGTTCCTTAGCCTCCCTGCTTTTGTGTCCTCACCTATAAATGGCAGTAATAATTGGAGATGTTAAGTTGTTATAAGAGCTACATGAGTTAATTTTTAAAACTCTAGTACAGTGCCTGAACATAGTAGACTTTATAAATTTTGTTAAATAATAAAAAATAGATAATGAATGGATAGACAGATAAGCAGGATACCTGCCCCAAGGTCACCTGGACAGTACCAGTGGACGGCAAGAATTGAACGCAGGCAATGTGAGTTGGATGTCGATTCTCATACCACCTTTTTGTGATTATGTGGACTTTATAAGATGATATGATATGTTATGATATGTTCCCCAAAATCTTCCAGAGAGGGTGCCTCTTTTTGCAGCTCATGCTAGTGTTTTCCATCTGGAACCTTCTTTCTTGTGATTTGCTGGGTGGTAAATCTAGTTGAATTTTCATGTATCTTTGCAAATATGCAGTGGAAAGCTTCTCCTTCACAAGGGGATGGATAATCTGAGAAATCCATGTGCGTGTGCATCAGCCTGCGCTGTGTTCTGCCGATGCCAAGCTGTGCTGCATGATGGAAGCAAGTCTGAGACACTTGGTTCTCTGCACTTTTTTGTTCCCTGTGAGATTTTACAATTCTCTGGTTCCTAACTTTTGAAACCTCACCTCTCCACCTTCTACGACTGCCAACATTAGAAAAGTAGCAAGACGTGGCATGCTGCTCTGTGTACAGGACTTCATTCACTCTTTCTTGTGATGGTGCAGAGCTCAAGGTTTGGCAGAGATACCTGTGATTGGCAACATCAAGACAGGTAGAGGAGGAACTTCTCAGACAGGTGTAACTTCCCACAGGTGCAGAGGAGTTCTGCACATGTCCCTCAGCTCCCTGTCATTAGGGATAAGCAGAAAAGGAGAAGGTTTGGAACTTTGTATGAGGACAAGTCTTCTGAGGAAGGGAAAGGAAGACCACGTGGATGGCTAAAAACCCACTGCTGCCAGTCCAAGTTTCCATCTTCTCCCAGGAGAGCATTTAGCTTATATCTTCACAGCAAGGATGAGTCCACTTCAGAAAATTTAATTGTCCCATCTACCAGCCCTAGCTCACAAGATAACATTGAAAAAGACACTGACCTCTTTGTAGTGGGAAAAACTGACAGTGGGGTGAGCTTTACAAAGCTATTCCTCACAACGATAGCATTTCATACAAACCAAGGGCAAGCACACATCCCAAGGTGACTCCCAAGCCCACCGCCAAAGTCCCCTTTACTCTGTATTTCCCCTATTAATATGCCAGCAAAACTCACCAGGCAGGAGTGAGTATTTTTCAGTCCTGCCCCATTTAAGCCTGGAGATATCAGGGGGGAAAAAAAACGGAAACAGAAAATATGGACTCAATGCTTACTATGTGCTGCAGGCCATGAGAAATATCAAAACCATAAAACATGGTCATTGATCTCCCTCAAAGAGATTACAATATACTTGAGTAAATTAAAAATGAAATAAAAAAGCATTTGTGCTACAGTTCAGTACACTAGTCAAAGAGGGCCACCAGGCAGGAAATGATTAACTGGAAAATGATTGGAACAGGCTGTAGTTTGTATTGAGAAATGTGAATTCACTCCCCTTTTTTGGAATTCGGGTCTGGTTTATCATGCTGACTTACTCTTAAGAGAGGTGTTTTTTGGGCAAAGGGCACAGGAAAATTCTTTTATATTTGTGTCCTGAAAAGAACAAGGCGACGTTTCTTCCAGCCAGACTACCACTGTTACAGGCTTGTGAACCTGGCTGGCTCTCAGGACACCATGACAGGAAGAGTGTGCTGGGACTGATGCGTCATAGGAACAAGACCCATTTTTGTGTCCTCAAAAGCCCCAAAGGGAGGGGGAAGTCAAAAGCATGCTGAAAGAGATGACGCTGGTGGGTTTGCGAGGCAAAGAAGTAATTGTGTAAGTTTCAAGGCACCTGGTGAACAGCGGGATTTGGATAAATTTATGGTGTTTCAGTGGACGGTGAAATAATATTCCAGGGTCTCCAGTGATATTTATGACTGAAAGTGCTGGAAAGGAATGGAAGGAAGATACCTCTTCCCAAGCCCTTTTCCTACCCTGCCGATAAACCTGCACCCTTCTTTGTGTGCAAAAAATTTGTTAAGAGGGATAAGGTTCCTATTTCTTCTCTCATAAATATGCATCCTTTTCCCCTCCTGATTAACAAATCTGAGACCTTCAATGAGTCACTTAGTCTTTGAAAAAGAAACTAGGAAAATTTTCTGTCTGTCAAAGTGAAGAAAATGCAAGGGGGTTAGCCATCTGTTTGAAGCACTGAGTGAGAAATTGAAACACAGATGAGGATGGGAATCCAAATGTATGTTGCTCAGATAGTGCAGCAATTACACGGAAAATTTTTTATAAAAAAAATAGTACATTGAAAACCCCTGGAGCTTGGGCAGAAGCAAACCAATAAATCCTCTGTGGGAACATTTATATAACCCAGTGCTCTTGGAGGATCATGGTGTTTAGAGGGAGAACACTTCTGCAGAGGATTCACTCATGATCAAAAGTTACAAATGTCACATGGGAGCAGCCCATCTTGAGGCTTGGAGCACAGCAAATAGAAGAATGAGAAGCCCAAGCATTAATCTGTATGATTATAGGCTTAAAATTATCATATATGTAAAAGTTTAAAAAATCATAATAAAACAATAGGGTGTTATGATTTTTTTAAAAAACAGGCAGAACTGTAGAAGATCCAGATGAATGTCCTAGTTAAACAGATTAAAATTAAAACACAAATTGGAGGTAGTGGTGCGTGCTTGTAATCCCAGCACTTGGGAAGCTGAGGCAGGAGGGTTGCCGCAAGTTTGAGACCAGCTTGGGATACATAGGGAGTTCAAGACCAGCCTGGACTACACAGTGAGATCCTGTCTCATAAAACTAAAATAAATAAATTAATTCATAAAACTAAATATTAGTAATGAAAGAACAAATGAACTAGAAAAAGAACTCAGTGGGAATCATCTAACTGCAGCCCAGAGAAATAGGGAAAGCTAAAACAAAGTTAATAACCTAGAGGGTAGAATGAGAAAGTCCAGAATATTTTAAAGAAAATGTTTAGGAAAACAAAAGAATTATCACAATTCATTTGGGAATTGCTAAGTAAAACAATCAGATAATACCACATCTCTATTAAAATGGCAAAATCCCAACACTGACAACACTATTCAATGCTAGTGAGAAGGCAGAGCAATAAGAGCTTTCTTTTATGACTGGTGGGAATGTGCAATGGTCCAGTCACTTGGGAATTGAGTTTCCTGCGATGTAAAACATTCTTCCCATACAACCCAGCAACCATTCCCCAGCTCTGGGTATTTACCCAAATGAGAGGAAAATATGTCTACCCAAAAACTTGCACCTATGTTTGTAGCAACTTTTATTTGTAATTGCCTAAAGTTCGAGGAAATTAGGATGTCTTTCATTAGGTCAGTGGATGAACAAATTGTGCTTCTAGATTTAACCAGCCAGGAAAAGACATAGAGGATCTGTAAAGGCATCACTCAGTAAAAGAAATCAGTCTGAAAAGGCTACATACATATGATTCCAACTCTATGACATTCTGGAGAAGACAAAATCATAGAGACAGTTAAAAGATCTGTGACTGCCAGGGTTTGGAAGGGGCTGAGAGAGGAATGATGGGGAAAAACGGATAGGATGAAGAGTTAATATTCAAAATGATAATACATGGGATTTTTTTTCAGAATCCAAATTTTGAGTTTTTAGATTGAAGTATTATACAAATTCCAAAGCCCAAATAAGACAAATTCACACCTATATACCCACACTGGAAACAAAATAAAAGCCTCAAAAGTAATTCAAGAGGAAATGCTGATTGCATAGAAAGTAATGACAAGGAAAACATTAACCACTTTTTGGCAATCCAGATCAGGAGAAAATTTAGTAACATCTTCAAAAGGCCAAAGAAAAAATCATCATCAACAGATATTTTCATGTTCAAATCATTCAAGAGTGAGAACAAACCAAAAATTATACACATTAATTTCATAAAAATTAAAGACACCAATATGAAATAAAAAATCGTGATTAACCTCTTCAAAAGAGAATCAGTAAAAACATTTGAAGCATTTATCTTTCTCCAAATATCCTCTACTTCACCTTAGAAATCACTTATATATATCCATCCACAATACAGTCATACTTTGCGTTTAATATTATATACATCTTCTTTGGTTATCAGTATCCTTGAAAAATAATTTTGAATGTTGAATCATAGTCTAAGTGCCATAGTGCAGTGATTGCCAGACAGTTAGTGTAATTACTAGACATTTATATCTGTAGACTTCTCCTAAATGGTGGCTGGTTAAAACTCACATAAAAGAGAGAGATAATGGTGGTAAGCATGCCTACATTTTTACTTTTTCATTGAAAAAACCCACCTGCTTTTTAAATTGCCTACTGAAATGTGAAGGTATTCAGTTTGCAAGGGCCAGTTCAGGGCCAATGATGTACTTTTCAATTAAACTATTGTGCCCTAAGCGTACTGCTCATGAGTAACTTTTGAAGTAATTCTGGATGTTCTAAAAAGATGTGAAAAAAGAAATACTTTATGTGAGGACTACCAAATGCCAGGCACTATTCTAGGTGATTGATTTCTTCATAAAAATAAATAGTAGCAAAGGCTATTACTTTGAGAACCATGTACTTTAACAAAAAATATGTAATGTGTACATAAGCTTTATATATATATATAATACATATATATGTAATTTGATCCTTACCACAACTCTAGGAAGTATGCACTATTGCTCTACACATTTTACAGACAAGATAAATGTGGCTCCAAGGTTACAGAGCTAGTAAATGATGAACTGATCCTTGAAATGAAATTTTCCACTGTATCATGCTGCTGGTTAATCCCCGTGGCTGGTTTATTCCGAGTTTGAGTAAGTGTAGGTAGTAGAGATAGGGGAAACAATATAATAATGACCAAAACCAAATCATTCCAGGAAGTGTGCCAAATTTGCCGTACAGATATGTTATCTGATTCAGGCAGGTGTTGTTATCATCACTACACTCAACGAGTGAGCAACCAAGGAGCAGTGGAGCTCAGCAGCTTACCTTAAGGTCACTCATGTCTGTCCCTCACCCAGAAGTGTCCACCCTACAGCACACATTCTGGTGCTCACTGCCTGTGGGTGTTGTGTTCTGTGCAGGTGAGATGGAGGAGCTGGAGACACTGTGGCTCACGGGCATCTGTCACAATGAGAAGAACGAAGTGATGAGCAGCCAGCTGGACATCGACAACATGGCGGGTGTGTTCTACATGCTGGCAGCAGCCATGGCCCTCAGCCTCATCACCTTCATCTGGGAGCACCTCTTCTACTGGAAGCTGCGCTTCTGCTTCACGGGCATGTGCTCTGACCGGCCTGGGCTGCTCTTCTCCATCAGCAGGGTCAGTACTGCCATGGCCATTTCCACCTGGAGCAGACAGGTTCAGAAAAGCCCTGGGAGATTAGAGAATCTGACATTTGGAAATTCTCTTTGAGATCTTCATGGCCTCCCCTCACTTAGTCACTCTTAGGCTTGTCAGAGGGTGTCTAGACTTTCCTCTTGCATAAACCAGCAATTTCAAACTCAGAAGACTGTAGGAACCAGAATGGAAATGGGAATGGGAATGGGTGGAGTTGGCTGGGAATGAGGCAAATGGCACAAATGAGATGAAGCATAACAGCTAAGCTTGGATGCCAAAGTGAGAGGACATCAAAATACCAGAGACTGTGGTGAGTAGAGTCATGTTTGCCCCAAAAGGGATTGGCTAGACTCAGCCCCTGCTAGGTATTAGCTTATGGCCATTAGAGCCAATATTATCAGGTGGTCTAGTTTTTAAAAGTGAAAGTATTATCTTATTGAATGTAGAACCTTTCAATTTTTCAATATTAATAACTAATCCTATAAAAAGTAGGGGCCAAATAAAGCCTCCCTCTTTGGTCTGTATCATTGGCACCCAGATACATCATACCATACTGCTAACATTCGAGTGCAGGAAGTTACAATTTATGCATATGTTGCAACATAACATGGGCAACAAGACAATCTACATGAAATGCTACATAGTATATACACACTTTAACAAAACGCAAAAAGTACGTGCAATCCCAGCAAGGACTTAAACTGAAACACAGATGAAAAGTACCAGAAGAAAATGCACATGCATAAAACAACAAAATATCCACTCTACACAGGCTAAATAAGCACAGGATACACATGCAACAGTCAACTACACGCAATACAGTAGAGCCTCCTTTCATGTAGCACATTATGGCATGTGTGTCGCTATCAATGTACATGTGACACAGCTCATCAATAATGGCAACTATCCTGGAAATATTTATACTGTATTTATGGAGCACTTATATGTGCTAGCCACAATATGAGGACTTCATATTCTTCATGTAATTTAATCTACAAACAAACTATGAGGTGGATATGGGTATTAGTTCTAGATTGCAAATGGCAAAATTAAAAGGTAGAAGCTAAGAGAACTACCCCAGATAGCTCAGCCGGTAAGGTGGAGACAGGATTTCAATCCAGATAGTGTGGCACCAGTGAAAACCCTCAGTCTTCCACAAACTAAAAACATTAAATACAAGCAATGCAAAAGATTTGATGCACTTCATACTTCAAACATACGCACATGCAACTTACAGATGTTCATACATGTAACAAACCTAATCACTTACATGTATTAAAATAAAAGCCCATACATATGTACTGTTTATGTATCTACCAATGTATCTATCTATCTATCTATCTATCTATCTATCTATCTATCTATCTATCATGTATCTCTTTCTTCCATTTACCTACTTCGGTAGTTTTGTTCACCCTGGAAGAATTTAATGAATTGGGATTTGAAATGTGGTGAAAATTCTTTGGTTAAAAACATCTTATTTTATATGCTAATATTTATTGGGAAAACAAAGTAATCGCTTTAAAGTAAATTTGTATAGTCTTAGTATTTGGTAATTTTAAGAACTTTGGAGATTTAAAAGGTACACATGAGCTTAGTGAGGAGGATTTATTTTCTCCATTCAATTGCACTCCAAACTTGGGTTCTGTGCAAATACATATTTCCTAATTAGCTTGATGGCATCTAAATACACAGATTGCTCAAAAATAACAACATGCATTCATATAGCTAGGTATTATGCCAACTTTAAACTAATTTTCCCAGCCAATTGCTAAAGGATTTTTATATCCAAATGATTCTGGGATTATCTTGAGCAAATGAACACTGTTGCATTTACTTGTAAATCTTGGTTGTTTTTCGAAGAGTGTATCCTCTATCTGGGAAGCCAAGTTGACAGAATCATCACTGTGAGAAATGGACTAAATCCCTCACTCCCGTTCCAAGCATCTTGAGGGAGGGGAATAGAGGGGAACTGGGCAGTGAAGGGGCAGACTTTGTGGTAGTGTTTTGTGACAGGTAGAATTTAAACTTCAGCCTCTTTTTCCCTAGGGCAGAGAGGGCCTTAGCTCTGTGAAACAAATGCACGGAGTTCTGTGTCCTTTTGGGATCTCCCAGCCACCAACACTGTTCTACCCTTAAAGGATACAAAGAGGCCTGCCTGAGCATTGGCTCTCTTCCCAAATCACATTTGTGTTTTAAAGTGCAGGAAAGCCTTTATGTATGGCAAGGAAAGCCTAATTCTTCAGGACTCTTTTCCTCCCTCTCTAGTTTATTAGGGGAATTTAAAATAAGCTCAAGGCCCTAACGTTGTATGTAGCAGGGCTCTGGGTTGCAAAAAGAAAATATGGAAAATGTTCTTGCTGTCTGATCAAGGGCTATCACCACCTCTAAAGCTTGTCTCCTATATGTCTTCACACATACTCTGTCTGACATACATGTAACTAACACAGTGCAGATAGCACATGGGAAAACAAAAGTCTGCTCACTGCACACACACTATCGTCCGCTTGCAGAAAATCTGCAGCAGGTAGCCCCCGACAGCAGTGCATTATGCCTGGTGTGAAGGCAAGAGCCTTGGTCAGATTTGTTTCCTATATCATCACTAATCCTCACAATACCTGTGAGGCTGACGTGATCACCCCCATCCTATGGATGGGGAAACTGAGACCCCAAACGTTAGAATGGGACATATGGGGCATCACTGTTTATTTCCTTGAAATGACAAGGTTCTTTTTACTCCACTCATCAGGCAATAAAAAAGCACAATCGAGAGAAATTTTCTGTTCCCACAGGATCAGGTCACATGCATTAGTCTACTTCAGAGTTTAAGGTTCATTCTAAGGCTGCTGATGTACAGTACTCTATTTATGTCTGTTTTAAGGCAGGTTTTCTCTACACAGAGCCTGGATCTATCCACTACGACCAGGTCTCCTTTGAGCACTTTGAGTATCCAGCTAATACAATTAACTAACACGCTGCAGCAAACACATCAGCCCTCCTTATGGCCTCCATGTCTCTGAGAAGCTCTTGGGGAGTATAATGCAAATGCTAACCTGAGATGCATTTGCACCACTGGCACTTCCGGGAGAGATGGCCAAAGCTGGAAGAAGATGTTTATTTAATGCAGGAACCAAGTGTCTCACATAGCTATGGCCCTTGTCTTTTATTACAACTTACAAAAATCCATTCCTCTGTCTACGGGATGCTCTTAAACTTTATTTTCTCTCCAAAATGCTTCTCCCATTCACCAAACTGGCTCACTGCCGCCACAAAAAGAGCCACCATGGTTGTCTCCTGAAATGTGAGGAATGGGAGACATAGTGAAGCCAAAGCCCAAGGGTGTAGGAACCATGGCTCCCTTCTCAGGGAACAATGTGGGGAGCTTAGAAACAGAGTGGGAGATGCTTTGGGCCGACCACGATGAGGATCAATAGAAACTGGACACTTGAGGGATTGGGCTCAGGATGGAAGGCAGACAGTAGACTTCTGAGGAGACAATGTTCTGAGGGGTCAGGCACCCTCTGGAGGAGCAGAGCAAATGGTCTGGAATGACACCTTTAGTCTTCGATGCTAATTTTATTTGACTCAGCATACACTGAGGGACCAAGAGGGGATCTTATTTCCAGAACCCATAACATGTACCCAGAGTGTATGAATAATAGAGAATAGAAATAGACAGAGAAAGAGAGAGAGAGAGAGAGAGAGAGAGAGAGAGAGAGAGAGGTGCAGCAAGGACAGAAACTCTAGTTTAAGGGTTTATTCAGCTTCCCAGATAGGATTTGGGTTGTTTGTCTCACCAGAAAGCCAAAGTGGCTGTCCAGAACTACCTTCAGTATGAAAAAATAGTATACATTTTTCAAAGCTGTGACAAAATGGACATTGCATGCTCAAGCTGGTCTGAAAGGAGAAAGAAGTAAGGGCAGGCCGGAGGTGATTGGACAGTTTCTCTGGCCCACGTGTATTGAGCACCTATGGTGTTAGGTGCCTCATTTGCATTATTTTATCTTGTGCTTGCAGTATATGATTCCTGTGTTACAGATGTAGAAATTGAGGCTCATATAGGTTTAATTACTTAACAAAGCCACAGGGCTAATATGATAGAGATAGAGCTGGGACTCAGGTCTGGTGACCTCCAGGCCTCTGAGTCTTCCTGTTAATACGCACTTCCTTATTCAACGGTCCATTGATCCATTCAGTTGGAGCAGGCTGTCATCAACACCTGGAGCACAGACTGGGTCCATCATGTTGCCTCCTGTTTGTGGCTGAACCAGGCAGATCAGCACCTAGAAACTTCCTTAGCTGTGCCACATTCATCCCACGGACAAAAGGACCAAGAGAGCAGCCAACCTCCCATCTAACTGCCATGCAGGAGGGCCCTGACCTCCAAACACGAAGACAGCCAGCTCATCCAGCCAGGAGGAAGCATATTTCTCTGAGGGTGAAAAGGGCAGAGGGAAATTCTTAGAATATCCAGGATGGAAGAGGGGAACTTGTTAGAACAAAATTTCAAGCTAGGAAAAAAAATTCAAAATGACTCTTTTTATAATACTACTAATAAGAAAAGAGATAGACATCGGGTGTTTCTGACATGCAGGAAATACACCAGTTTCACCTGTACTGCCATAATCCCTCTAGGTAGAGTGTAAGATGATTATATTGCTAAATTGGTTGAGGAAGGCGTAGGTCACGGTCTAGGTGGAGCACCACCACACTGTGTGAAGTGCATTGCACATCTGTATGATTTTCACATCCACAGTTGGGAAGCTCCAGCCAGCCAGGAAACCACAGGGAGGAGACGTGGGCTTGTCAGGATGAATAGCAGTCACACAGGATATAGAGAAACAGACTAATGATAAGGCTGCAGGAAGGAAGCAAAGGGTACAATGCCAGTGCATGGGGCCCCATGGAGCCTTCATTGTGAACCTTGAGTTGAGAAGATCAGAGAAAGAAATGCTCAAACTCACAAATGTCAGCTTTCCTTTTTATTAATCCAAGAAGGCTGAGCGGAGAAACTATAAGGAAAATGAAGCCATGTAAATGAGTTGAGGCTCTCACAGTCCGATGAGCGTCCCTCTGAGTTAAACTTGTCCCCACTATGGGTGACCAATGGACCCACCATTATCAGAGTCTGCAGTTACTCACATGTACAGTGCTTTCCCGTAGTTTATGACAAAGTCAGGAGCAGCTGCTGAATCTGCCTCATGCATTCCTTCTTGATGAGTCCCTGACAGTCTCTAAAAAACCTTCATTGAAGAAAATGATCAGGATTCAGGGGGAATGCCACTATTTTTTCTCCAGGGCTCCTACAAGAAGCACATATCTCACCTTTGCAGGTAAAGTGTAAGTGGAAAGTGGTTTTCAGATGATGGCTGTTGTTGATTGCTCTTTTGTGTTGCTCCCTCACAGGGCATCTACAGCTGCATCCATGGAGTGCACATTGAAGAAAAGAAGAAGTCTCCAGACTTTAATCTAACTGGGTCCCAGAGCAACATGTTAAAGCTCCTCCGGTCAGCCAAAAACATTTCCAACATGTCCAACATGAACTCCTCAAGAATGGACTCACCCAAAAGAACTGCTGACTTCATCCAAAGAGGCTCCCTCATCATGGATATGGTTTCAGACAAGGGGAATTTGATATTTTCAGACAACAGGTCCTTCCAGGGGAAGGACAGCATTTTTGGAGACAACATGAATGAACTACAAACGTTTGTGGCCAACAGGCACAAGGATAACCTCAACAACTATGTGTTCCAGGGACAGCATCCACTTACTCTTAATGAGTCCAACCCAAACACAGTGGAGGTGGCTGTGAGCACAGAATCCAAAGGGAACTCTAGACCCCGGCAGCTCTGGAAGAAATCCATGGAGTCTCTACGCCAAGATTCTCTGAGCCAGAATCCAGCCTCCCAGAGGGATGAGGGGACAGTGGAGAACAGGAGCCACTCCCTAAAGAGCCCCAGGTACCTTCCGGAAGAGGTGGCCCATTCTGACATTTCAGAAACTTCAAGTCGGGCCACATGCCACAGGGAACCCAACAACAATAAGAACCATAAAACTAAGGACAACTTCAAAAGGTCAATGGCCTCCAAGTACCCCAAGGACTGCAGCGAGGTTGAACGCACCTACCTGAAAACCAAAGCCAGCTCTCCCAGGGACAAAATCTACACCATTGATGGTGAGAAGGAGCCCAGTTTCCACTTAGATCCTCCCCAGTTTGTTGAAAATATATCCCTCCCGGAGAACGTGGGCTTCCCAGATGCCTACCAGGATCATGGTGAGAACTTTAGAAAGGGAGACTCCACACTGCCTGTGAACAGGAACCCCCTGCATAATGAAGACGGGCTTCCCAACAATGACCAGTACAAGCTCTATGCCAAGCACTTCACCTTGAAAGACAAGGGTTCCCCCCACAGCGAAGGCAGTGACCGTTACCGGCAGAACTCCACACACTGCCGAAGCTGCCTTTCCAACCTGCCCACATACTCCGGCCACTTCACCATGAGGTCTCCCTTCAAGTGTGATGCCTGCCTGCGTATGGGGAACCTCTATGACATTGATGAAGACCAGATGCTCCAGGAGACAGGGAACCCGGCCAGCCAGGAGGGGGTCTACCAGGAAGACTGGGCACAGAACAATGCACTCCAGGGGCAGAAGAACAAGCTGAGGATTAATCGTCAGCATTCCTATGATAACATCCTCGACAAACCCAGGGAGATGGACCTCAGCAAGCCTTCCCGGAGCATAAGCCTCAAGGACAGGGAGAGGCTCCTGGAGGGCAACTTATATGGGAGCCTGTTTAGCGTCCCTGCAAGCAAACTCTCAGGGAACAAAAGCTCCCTTTTCCCCCAAGGTCTGGAGGACAGCAAGAGGAGCAAGTCTCTCTTGCCAGACCATACCTCTGATAACCCTTTCCTTCACTCCTACAGGGATGATCAACGCTTAGTTATTGGGAGATGCCCCTCAGACCCTTATAAACACTCCTTACCATCACAGGCAGCAAATGACAACTACCTTCGATCGTCCTTGAGGTCAACAGCATCATACTGTTCTAGGGACAGTCGGGGCCACAGTGATGTGTATATTTCGGAGCATGTTATGCCTTATGCTGCAAATAAGAATAATATGTACTCTACCCCCAGGGTTTTAAATTCTTGCAGCAATAGACGTGTGTACAAGAAAATGCCTAGTATTGAATCTGATGTTTAAAATCTTCCATTAATGTTTTATCTATAGGGAAACATGTGATTGACAATGTTCTGGAGGGTAAATGTTGGATGTCCGATAGTGCCCTGCTAAGAGGAAGAAGATTTAGGGAGATTTTTTTTTTTTTTTTGGCTCTTATGCACATGGCTCCATGCCATAATCTTCCACTCAAGGAGTCTTATGAGATTTGTGCTAAGTATGACAGATACCAGATAGGTGGGTCCTTAACCTAAAACAAATACATAAATAAGGGCAAGTCTCTGGGACATGCCTACTAGGCATGCTGGCAATAATGATGCACTGGATGCTGATGGTGATGTTATGATTTCCTATATTCCAAATTCCATTAAGATCAGTCCACCATGTAATTTCTTCATCCGAAATGCCTAATGGTTTCTCTAATACAGAGTAAGCAATATGGTATGCATGTAAATCTGACACAGACAATAAAACAGTTAAGAATGCATCTGCACCATAGTGCGATTGACATGTGCAAGAGATTAGGAAGTTTGGCTTGTAACAGTTCTCAGCTTTATTGTCATGCCTTCCCTTCACAGCCCAGGCCCCACCCCAAGAAATCCAGGCTCCCCCAAAGAATAGCAAATCAATGTGTCCGTGGTATCTGTGTTACCTTCGTTAGATAGTCCATTCCCAAAACATATCTGGAACAAAAAGCCAGAGACACTCTCAGGCAGAGAGCTACAAGAATCTCTTTGGATGTTGATGTGTGTGTTTCTCTCACTTTTGACTTTGATGGTCTTGTTCAGAGCTGCATAAACTAACACGTCTTCGATGTCTAAGTGTGGATCTTCTGTCTATGACACAGTGGCCATTGTAGTTTATCCTGAAGACTCCTCTGTACGTAAGTTTGCATTTTCTCCCTTCTGGTGATGACTCAGGGTTGTATAGTATCTGTTACCTCGTCCTTCCCAGAGTATCTATAACCTGTTCAGTCCCCAAACAGCCATGATGGCATCTAATTAGCTGTGTGTTGCTGTTCCCAGAGTTGTTAATGTGGTAACACGTGCCAACAGCCATATGTGTACCGTGAACTGTAAGAAATGCCATACCATCTGTCTGCCTAAGGCTAACATGGTCCTTTAGGTTTGTCTTCCTTAATGTCATGAAACTCTCTTGAACACTCATTTCCACCCGACCTGCTCAGGTCAAAGGCCTTCAAACCATGATACACTCAGGCACCTACCCTGAGCACCTCCAAACTGTGGAGAAACTAAGTGAGAAAAGTGGTTTCTCTCTTCTGAAATATTCTTTCTATTGGAAGAAAACTACTTCACCAGCACCAACAGATACATAAAAAAATTCTCAATGCATTTATCATTTCTG
Organism: Heterocephalus glaber; assembly: GCF_053883595.1. Lineage (NCBI taxonomy): Eukaryota > Metazoa > Chordata > Mammalia > Rodentia > Bathyergidae > Heterocephalus > Heterocephalus glaber. The sequence continues at coordinate 10,265,480 of NW_028258467.1, read as the reverse complement.
AGCCACTTGCACCATTCCATTCTTATGCTACTTCATATATGATATGAAAGATAGTCATTATTTAAAACAGTTAGAGCAAGAAGGGGGAGACTGAAGAATGGTAAGCTTCTTCGCGTAGCATCTCCCTGAAACAAAAGTGTTGACAAAAAGGTAGTTGTTATGTTATGAAAGTTTTCAAATGGGATTTTCTAGTTAAAAAATGAAATACCATAAAACCAGCAAACAATACTAAGTAAGCATTTTATATGGTTCTACTACATGAATTGGTATAGTTTAAATACATTAATATTCTTGAAATAATTAGGCTAACTAACCATCAGGTTTTGCAGAGGACCTCAGTCTGTTTGGGGGCATACAGCAGAACCCTTAAGCTCAAGTGAGTGAGCCTGGCCATTTCCCAGTTTGTTTCTTGCATTTTGTTTTGAGTTTTTGAAGAAGGAGACAAAATGGCAGGCTGAAAATTTACCTTGTATCTTTTCCTGGCGTGTATTCTCTTTTGTAAGTAGTATTTTCCTGGAAGTGGGTAGGTGCCAGAGTTGATTCTCTTAGAACACTGAATGGCTCTATCTTTGAAAAAGTGCACCTGACCTACAATGTTTCTATAATGATGAAAAGTGTCTGCAATAAGTTTGAGGGTCTGTGGTGGAATAGCAAAGGGAAGCAGTGGGAGAGAGCATCTTTCAATCATCCCTGAAAAGCGGAAGGGGCTGAAGTGATCCTGAGGACCAGTGTGCTTAAAAATGACACTATTTCTCGTATGCTGTCCCTTTGCTGCTCCAATACCCAGCAACAGAGAAGGCTGGACTGATGGACCTTGAACAGTCACCCCTATTTCTGATCTTAAATTTAAGTTTCTGTGACTGTATCTTCTTTTTAGCACTTTCTGCCTTTGCTTTCCCATTACATTCAGACCCGTGTCTGCCCTGCTAAGATCACCTCCATGTCCTCGCAAGACTAGCGTGTCTTAACATGAAATAAATTAAAAATCTCCCTGGCATACAGAGCAATGATATGGGATCAATCCAAAGAAGATTTCTGCCTTCTTCTAGTGTTCTCAAAGACAAGAGGGCTGCCAGATGCCACAAAATCTCTAGGGAGAGTGCAATTACCCTTGGATTGACTTGATATGTCAAAAAGCCTGCTAATAACAGCATTAGTTCCACTATTAATGCCATAAGTATCTTGATAAAGAATTTAAAATGTGTTTTTTGGAAGAATTAAAAACAATGTAGTTGAAAAAAATGCACCTCTTTTAGCATCCTCCACTAAGGCACTGGTTCATAAATGTGATGATTTCCAAAAAGAAAACCAGAGGGTCAGTTTTCACAGAACAAATAATGTTATGGAGCCATTCAAAGGTAACCCAGATCAGTTAATTTTTGGAAAAAGAATATCCAAAATATAAAATTCACTGGTAAATGGTAAAGAAGTAAAGAAGGGTAAAGAAATAACTATAAAGCTCTGAACTATGGGCCCATTACCAAGGATTCCTGTGATACACTCTAGCTCTGAGATCTTAGATTTGATGCCAAAAGGCAAGGATCTCTGAAGTCAAATGCCTGAGTTTTACTTGGCTTAAGTCAGAGTTGCATCTATAATGATGTTTCACTAATAAATGGTTTCCCCACTTGGGAAGGATCCACTGGTCCTCAAATAGGCATACCTGGATGCAGCAGTCAGATTTCTGTCCATGGGTAATAGCACATACATATGACCTATTAAAATATTCTTTAAGGCAGGCTTCCAGCGCATGAACTCTACTCTGGGGAATCATAGTGTTCTGAAATATAGTTGCATCATCTTTACACCTCCTGGTTCTTAGGCCGCATCTAGACCCACTGCTCCAAGTGGTCAAGTCCCCAGTGGATCTATCTTCCTACCAATGAGATCTCCCTGAGAACTGAGGGGCTATAACCTCACCATTCACGACTGCTCTGTCCTCTGCAAATCTCCTTCCATTATTTCAGGTAATCCCATGACTGTCTTGTGGATTATACTTGGGTTTCTCTTCCCTGTTTCACAAAATGCCTAAGAGAACTTAATAGTTAGCTTTCCTGATGAAAGCATTAAAATTCACCCATTGCAGCAAAATCTGTCAAATAAATTCACACTTATTTTCTGGAGAAAAAAAGAAAACTACACCTTGTTTACAAATGAAATAGTTTCATTTAAATGGGATTTTAGCCAAGGCAGTTAATTAGTCAAAAGATCCATGTTAGTCACACAGTCATGCATTGTTTATTCTATTTGATATGCCTACCATTGATGTGTATTTAATATTCTGCATCCTTCTCAGGAAATGACAAATGCCCTGAATTCTTTGCAAATAGAATTGCTAATGAGAAAGAAAAAGAAAGTTGGTGTTAATTAAATGGTGATTAAAAATTTATCTCCTTTAAACCTAAAAAGTGCAGCTTTAATAATCGGTTGTCATATAAACAAATACCTTGCACTGAAATCCCTTGCTGTTTAAGACCTAGATAAATACTAATTTGAGAAACCTAAATATCTTTCAGAGGAGCTGAATACACTCGTTAGCATTATGCACATTCCTGTACTGTTTCTTTGTACATAGCTGTTGTGCATGAACCCTTGGGAAGGGGACATGAGTTGCTTCCCAAAGGGAGCTTGTTCTTGTTCGCATTAACCATCACTGTAGTAGACATAATTGGACTTCAAGGAAAAGAATTTCAGTAGGTGGAACCCAAATGCACTGGTTGATATTTAATACAAGATAACAGTTCTATGTAAATGTGATTTTCCTTCCAAAAGCAGTGTTTATTTTCACTTGAGTCAAAATTAGGCTTCTCTGATACTCCATCTTTGTTGGATAAACAGGGTTGAAAGTGCTTATTGAGAGATTATGTGGGGTCTACACTTGAAAAGTTCTCCCAATATGCAGCTTCCCTTTCTCATCCCATTCCTTTATATTGTACTGTGTTCATAACTAATTGTTTCAGATGAGGTCAGCTTGCCACCTGATACAGATCAAAGATGATCAAACGCACTCGTCCTGTGAATACAGATGCTTGTGTATACATGTATATAATATATGTGCTTGATTTCTGCAGTTCACACAGATGTGTATTATCCAGATAAAGCTGTACATATTGTAAAGTTTATGTTTAAAAATTAAGTGGTAATGATTGTACTGACACATGGAAAACCCATTCTAGTTTTTTGATGGTTTCTGTAGAGAGGACACTATATTTTTTTAATCTCAGTTCTCCGGAGGATAACAGAGCCCAAGTAGTATTTGGGTGTTGGTTTTCTTGGCCCCTTAAAAAATAAGAATCTGGGTGAAGGGCGTGGAATATATGCTGCTCACATTCACTTCTGAAGACAATGCTAATAAGGACTATCCATCAAAACACACAGATTTCCTATTTAAACTCCTTATCCTCTTTCCCACTCTCCTATATGTTGTCTGTGTCCAGAAGTGCTCTCGGGGTGGTATCAGCTGCAGGTGCCTGCCCAGGAGCATCTCAGAAAAACCGAATTTGTAGAACTACACCAAGATCTGGGGGAAATGGAAGGGAGATGAGAAAATGAAATCTGCAAAGGGGCAGTAATTTGTATAAGGGCATCAAGTCAGAGAGCATCAGAGATGGGGCTGGAACCCAAGACTTTTTGGTCCAATTTCTTACCATGTCTCAGTTTCTTTCAGGAGAGCATTTCTGAGTGCCTGCAGAAGAGTCAGAGAGACCCACTAAGCTGGCTTTCTTTGCCTCTTTGCCCTGTGCAGACCCATGCATGCCTTTATGAATTTGAATCAAGGTCCTTCATAATCTCTCGTTGTCTCAGAGTCTCAGAGAAGAAAAAACTTTTTTCATTGACCTTTCTCCCAAGAAGGAACAATGAAAAATGTGGATTAAAATTTCAAACCAAAGACAAAAGCTGGCAACAATCACTGAAATCATAGTTGTATTTCCTGGGCACCAAGGTTCAACCAAGCATCTTGATCATGTAATTGCACTTACCTGAGTGCCCATTCATTTTGAAATCCAGTTTAGGATTAGGGAGTTGTAAAGCGAACAGAAAATCTAGTCACTTCTTGTAATGGTTTAGAAGTTTAATTCCCTAATACAAAAGATAATTAAAGACCATAAAAGGCAAATGGACTAAACAGTAAAAATTAGAAATGACCAATGAAATTGTTTCCAGGAAATAAATATTAATCTGATTCCATGATCAAACTTAGAAAACAACAGGGCTCTCCTCAGACTGTTTTGTAACTCTGAAGAATATGACTGGTGTTCCTACAGATGGCCTGGATGGATGTGAACCTTTAGAAAAGGTGCTTGGGGAATGCAGAAGCCACTACACAGGTGAACAAACTCACCCTTCTGAATTTTTGCACAGGCTGGCTTGGGTCTGCTTCCAACCAGTTCTCCAAACTTTAGCAAATCCTGCTTCTTTTTGGCTCTGCTTTATGACATGCGCTTCAAAAAAGGTAAAAAAAAAAATTCCTCAAAGGATTAGAAAATAGACCGTGATGTTAAAAAACAAAATATTTCCTGAAATCTTTTTCCTTTGTTTTGTTTTTGGCTTGTGAGGAGCGCTTTCAATAGTCCAGGGTTTGGGTGGAAGGGGAGGGGGAAATAGGGAGAACCTTTTATCGAGTCCCAAGTGCCTACTGTTGTGGCTGGTGCAAGCAAGCATCAAGTTCCCTAGAGAGAAAATGGGGCAAGGAGATGACTAAAGGAGCCTAGGTGTATTTGAGAAGAGATGGCAGAGTAGAGAGGGTGGAGAGGGAGCTTTTCTTTACTCTGTCCATCCCATTCTGGGTAGTGCTGGAATATTAGATTCTGTGCTCATCACAAGGACATTGCATATATCGGCACCTGAGTCTGAAAATATAAAAAATACATCTACATTGAGTATAAAGCAGCCTAGAACACAATCCTCAAAATAACAAGATATAAATATGATTGCTCCCATTTTACAGATAGGGAAACTGAGGTTTAAGTACTCAGCCTCATCAGAAACAGGAGTTAGCCAATAAATTTCTAACCTTAGACATATTAGACATAACCTTAGACATATTCTTGAAGTGCCTGATCTCCTCCAGGGAGTTCAGAATAGAAATGCGCCCGTGCGTGCATGCGAGAGTGAGAGAGAGAGAGCAAGAGAGAGAGAGAGGGAGAGAGAGGGAGAGAGAGGGAGGTTTGAGTTTTGAGGTTACCGGGCTTTCTCTCGAGTGCCAGTGTCTGTGATGAGGAGCTTCGGCATTGTCCTATCGTCCTACCCTTGCCATCTGGTGGGGGTATGTCAAGTACTGAGAGGGACCTCACCTCTCTTCAGAGTCCCCTCAGAGACATGTACGCTGCTGGTGTCTCTCTTCCTTCATGTGCTTGTACTCAGCATTTTTTTCTTTTTTTTGCTTCCTGGGGAATTACTTTCTCTACTTAGCATGTGCCTAATCTTAAATATCCCTTTCCTAATCTCTCTTCTTTTTATCAGTTTAAATCAGGGCTAATTCCATTAAGCATGTGTACATAGTGTGCTCTCCTCTGTGTGTAGGGACACACACACACACACACACACACACTGCCTTGTGGCCCTCCATTAAAGCACTCCTAAACATTGTGACCCATTTTTAAAGAGGTGATGTCATTTGTAAGTCAACTGTTCCTCTTATTCCGTCTGTACGTTTGCTTATTTCTGCCAGGCAGACAGAATGAGGTTCAGAGGTGGGAGAGCGAGTAGAGAAAAGAGTTTTGCCCAAAAGATTGAGAGCATTAAGGTAATCGCAATGACTGAGGGCCGATTATTGAAATGCTGTTGCTGTTTACTTTCTTGGTCCGTCCTATTTTTTGAATTGCTTTACAGATGTTTTCCTGGCTGCAGCCTCAGGATAACTGTTCAACCACCGAACGCTTATTCATGTTGTTCCATGACAAGTGTTGAAGTAGAACATTTCTATCGGGCTTCCTGGTACCCAGAATGGCACGGTGTTAAATGCATGCTGTAGGCAACGCCCCTAGGCCCATACATGCCTTTCTTTGCATCCTTTTCTTCCTGTGTTCTAAGCCTCTCTTCTTTTTTTGGTACCGGGGATCGAACTCGGATCCTTCCGCTTGCAAGGCAGGCGGAGGAACCACTGAGCTAAATCCCCGGCCCCCAAGCCTGTCTTCTTTTTCTGGCATTTATATTTGCTATGAGGTGGGTCGCATTAGCCTATTTTATAGGTGAGAAAACAGAGCTAGGCCTGGAAGGGATGGTCTCTGAGGGTCTCCATGGCTTACTCTTTCTGGAGGACCGCTAATCCTAATGCAAGTACCCATGTCCTAGTCCCTGAGAAATTCTTTCACCTTTCAAGCTGGCAGTAAAAAAACCTATTAAGACAGGAAGAACATTATTATTTAATAGCTATTTTGAGATCCTGTTGTTGTTTCTGCAAGTGTGTAGCAATATTGTCCCAGGGATGTTGAACTACGGAGAAAGTAGAGCACCCCAAAGAATAATTTGGCCAATCTTGCTTCTTCTTTGGAGGCCTATTTCAGAGTATGCAATCCTCCAGGGAGCCAGAACCAAATTGCTTAAAATGGAGTCATTCTTCAGATTAACTTCCTCAAGTAAGGTGTCAGCAGTCAGCAACAACAAACAAAACAAAGCAGATTACCACTGGTAAATCCCTCTTATGTACCATGTCAAGGGACAATGAGTTTGCATTTTTGCAATGGCAGAACATTCCTCATTAGCAGCAGGCCTGGGTCATGACCTCTTCCAGTTAATTCTCCTTTACACCTTTGGGAAGGATTGAAGATGAGCCTTCAAGAGGGTATTAGCATAATGCATAGCCCATACTATGGCTGCCTTTTAAATTAATAAGGTTAATTGTTCTCCAGCACACAAATTTGTCTTTGACATTTTAAATGTTCCACATTGATCTGACATTTCACTGTTTCAAGCTCTTAAAGGGCTTAAATCAAAGACTATTGATAATTGAGCAAACAGTGAAGGCCCACAAATATAAAAACACTGTCAGTTTTTCCATGACAAACAATCCTAGCCTTTTGAATCCAATGGAGGTTTTTACATTAGGCATCTAAGACTTATTGAATTATTTCTATTCTCAGTTAAGCTAATTCAAGTGAATGAACAGTATTGACTTTTTAAACCTATTTCACTTTTTTTAATCTTAAGTTTATTAGATTTGTAGACACAGCTTTGAGCCATGATCAGTAAGGAAATGTTCTGGTTTAGAAAGAGAAGATTTTACGACAAATTCAAGGGGTCATCTTTGAAAATTTTGATGGATTTGAGAAGATGAAAGTGTAACCTTCATGTCCCCAGATTTTCCATTAGGAAGGATGCCAGTTGCCTAGTTTTTCACATAAAATAGTACGTCAAGAATAACATTTTCATAGAAAATGCAATCATTGCTCGATACAAGTAACTACATAGCTAGATGTGGCTCATACATTTTCCAAGCCTGAGGGTCCTTAAAGATTTTTTTTACCAGCTGTTTTAAAACTACAAATGCCAATTTTTTTTCATTCCCCTGCTAACATAAATTTAAAAGCATATACTTGCCAAATTAATTAGTAGAATTTATCATAGTTTATATCACACTGGAATGTTTATGTGTATGTTTTTATGTATAGTATATATTTTATATATATATATTTCAAACTGAGTATTCAGAATGAATTACGTGAGTTAATTGGTGACTTGAATAAGAAGTAGATCATAAAATTATAAATAATGGCCTTCTCAGACAGAAAAAGAGGGTAAACTTACTCATTTTTCACTCATGCTGTAAGACTCATTTCATAATATACAAGCTGGTCATTGTCCACAGAGTTCCTGAATTAAACAGCTTATACATAAAGGATCTATGCCTGAGTCCATTTTTAACCCAATAGGGATGGAATTGAATTCATATGCAGAGGGTTTCCACTCACAGCTACGTTCAAACACTGTCTAAAACACATCTGAACTGGCTTGATCTCTTGTATGGTGGAGCCCAAAGCAAGCTGTGTGCTCCACTCACTGGTCTTCATTTAGGAAGAAGATCTTCACTTACCAATCGCAGCAATTTATATCTGTCATGTTTTAATCCACTGCATGAGGAAGTGCTAATAACTGTATTAAATATTTCCAAGCATAGCTACAAAATTACACGTTTGCTTAACACCTTTCTATGATAGAGGAAGTATATACTATGGTTGTCTTCTTGTAGTGTGTCTTTTAATTTTGTTCAATGTGTTATCAACTGTTTTAAGGAATGGGGTTTGAAATGTGTGTGCAAAATGATATGTACATAACTCGTGAGGCAAAAGAAGTGCCCGATCATATGGTGTAAAAATGTAAATACAGGAAAATTTCATTTTTCTAATAAAGATAATTTCTGCCAATTGATATGAAAATGAGAAATGGAGTTGTGGTCTTTGTTGTTGTTGCTGGTGCTGTGGGCATTGCTAATGTCTCTGCAAACTTAGTATTGGCTCAAAGGGGAAATACAGTGGGACTTCAGTTTACAAACTTCATTTGTTTTACAGCTGTGAGGAAGATGGCTGTGTTTGTGTTTGTGTGGGGAAGATGGCTGTGGTTGTGTTTGCTACCCAATGTGAAGTTTGGAAACAGAAGCAAAATTTTGCCAAACACTTTTGTTTGTGGACAGAATTGTTTGGAAACAGAAGGATTTGTGAGCAGAGGGTGCAATATTACTGTGACTTTGTGCAGTAGAGGAGTAGAGGGAGGGATGGGACTGAGGGGATTCAGGCACCAGCTTATCCACTGACCCTTAACTGGGTGCCGCCTTCCTGTGCTGCTCTTGTTCTTGCAGACTTGACACTGATGATATTGGCCTTCGTCAAGAACCACTCTTCTCTGTGTGACTTAGAGAAGGCCACCAGTGCTCCTCACTTATTTACCTACACCCATGTCAGGCACAGATTCTCTACCTTCCCATCCTTTGTCTCACAAATGATTAATGAAATGTTCATCCCCACTGGCCAATCAGCACACATTCCTCAGAACAAGACTCCCCCAGTATCCCTCATTCTTAGGACATAGCACTGCTACTGCCCTGACTTCTCAGGCCAAATACCTATTGGTCATCCTTCTCTCCCCTCACATACAGTCCATCGCCCACCTATCTGCATGGCCTTTAACCTACATTCAAGATCTGCCCACATCTCATCCCTTCTGCCACTATTGGCCAGTCCATCGTAGCCCATCTATAACACTATGATAGTTTCTCAATACATTTTCTCACTCTGTTTTTGCCTCCATGTTTACCTGTTCTCCAGTAGATGGGATAATCTGTCCAAAGTGTGCCTTATATAATATAACTCACCTGCCCTCAGGGCTTTAGTGCTTTTCCACTGCAATCAGAACCAAACCCGAATTCTTACCTATGACCTCACACCTTGGTCTGCTTCTGTTTCCTCCTCTTGCACTGCCACTTTGTGGCATGTCACTCAGATCTAGACAGACAGAACTTCTCTCTCTTCAAAGAAACCCAACACAGGGCCTTTGCACTTGCTACTGCTTCTCTATGTAACCAACCCTCCAGATCTTTTCCTGACTTTCTCTTTTATCACATTTAGGACTGTTAAAATTACATCTTCTTAAAGAGACATTGTATGACCACACTATCTCAAATAGAATCTTCTCCATCACTGTCTCCTTACTATATTCTTTTTGTCCCTATAGCACTTCATGCACTCTGAGATTTTATCATAGCTTTTTACTGATTTGTTCATATGAGAATATTTGTTCAAATGAGAATAGGAACTTGGTCTATCTTGTTCACTGGTCAGGCCCCAATATATGATGCAGTGTCTGGTTTCTGGCTCCTGGTAGGTATGCAAGAAATATTGTAAGGATTGATGAATCAATAGATCACTGGATGGGTAAATTAGTAGATGACTGTTTTTGGTTAAAAATTAATTGATTGGATGGATGGACAAGTAGAAGGAATAAAGTCATTGATAGATAAATATGTGACCACATAGGTGAAATATGATGGAGGCATATGGTTGGGTGGATGGAAAGATGCCTTTGATCTCAGTAAGTAGTCCCTAGGCTTTGTGCTCATTTTATCCTTATCCTGGGACACTTAATATATGGCAAGGTGTGTATTTCCTCTCAGAAGAATGGCCTCTCACAGTGGTAACTAAGGATGAGGGCTTACATGACTCTGAATGAGGGATTAAAAATACCCTTCACCTATTTATAACATTCCCCCACTCTCCTCAGTGTTTCCACTGGTTCTCAGGGAGCAGTTCATGAAGCATGTCCTGTATATCAACCACCATGGACTCAGGACACAAACAGAGGAATTCACAGGGTGCTGTTGAAATAAAAATGGAGCCTGCATCACATACAAGGCCATCATACCAGATTCTTCCACCTACAAGTCTCCCAGCTTACTGAAAAGCAGGAGAAGGTGGGAAATAATAAGTTTCTCTCTCAGAAACTTATTTCACACATTATATACTTAATCTGTACAAGACCCTCCTCATTGGTAGATGATAGTCTTGTGATAGCAGAATCTTTGAGAATCTTTAAGAAGATAGTGGCTTCCAATAGAAGCTCTTCCACTTGGGGCCTAGGCTAGTTTGGATAGGGCAGTGGTATTTCTGTCTAAGTGCTCTAACATGGCTGCTGAGCCCTATTAATGACAGCTGCTCTTGTTTAAAGAACTCAGTGTTTTCTCTCCACTTCAGTAAGGTAGACCATCAGCCCTGAGTCCCTCCAGCAGACCTTTCACTCAGTCTGACCTTATAAGATGGAGTGAAAATAATCTTGAGAAGAATTTTCATTCAGACATTTCCCCTTTGGTCACGACGAAGTCAGGAATGGCACAGATTGTTGCTCCCTCATGGTGGCAAGTAGCTTCCATCCATGGAAATATTTGATTTGGGAGAATTTGCCTGGGACAGAAGTGGAACTTCCAGAAATGCTAATGCATAGGAGGATCATAAAAGATCAGCACTGAGTTCAGATGGGTAACAATCCATTGTAGACCCAAAGAGATGGAGGTAGATCATGTCTTAGGCATAGGTTTTAAAATCTTTCTCCCTGTTCAGATGCATCAGACCCTCAAATGAGTGGATGGCATTATAGAGCTATAAGATAATTAGAAGATGCCTAGAATCCTGGAGCCCCTTTCTTAAATTTCTACCTGCCCTGGGCTTCTGTTTCCTCTCTTTACAGATGAAATAATTAAGGCTGGGAGAAATGGAATACATTATTCTAATTCACACAGCTTTTTTCAGGCAAGGCTTCATGACTGAATCTGGCAGGAGGGACTGAGATGGGTGTAGGACATGAGTATTTCTTGAGCACTTGCTGTGTACTGCACCTAGACTTTGAGCCACTTTCACAAACATCATGCTATTAAATCCCTCCATCCATAAGAAAATACTTATCTGAGATGCTTTTCTAATACACCACGCTTCAAACTCCACATGGTGTGCATCATGGGGCCAACAGAACAATTATGGCATGAAATTGTAGCATCATGAGCAGCACAACTTTTCTTCAATCCCAAAATAACCTGTAACGTGTGAAGGATTGTTGGCTTCATAACAACAAATGACATTTCTGTGATTTTTTTTTGCTGCAAAACAACCTTATCACACAAGTTATACTGCTTTTTATCTGTACCAGGGGAATGAACTCAAGGCCTTGCACTGAGCTACATCCCCAGATCCCTTTTTAATTTTGTTTGAGATAGCATCTCACCAAGTTTCTTAGGCAGACCTCAAACTTGAGATCCTCCTGCCTCTGCCTCCTGAGTAGCTGGGATTATAGATGAGTACCACATACCTGTTTTTAATTGTTATATATTTCAATTATTTTTAATTACTACCACTTAACAGATGAGGAGAGTGAGACCCAGAGAGAGAAATGACTTGATTCCAGTCACTGAGTTGATAACTGGCAGCGGAAGGAGGCTTCGAACCCAGATGTGCCAACTCCACACCCTGAACTCTTACAGTACAGAGCTCTTTCCAAAGAAAAGACAAATGCTTCCCTTTTCTTTCCATCATTCCATCTTCTGTGCTCCCTCTCTGCACCAGCCTTTCCTTCAGTGCAGCTGAAGATGGGCTATTTCCAACACATTTCCCATGAACTGAAGTGGCACTAAATACCATCATTGCTGTGAAACTAATCGGCAATTTGTGAGATGCCTGTACATCCATGTAGCCCCATTTAGGGGCATAATTATTTCCTAATGAGGAGGCGATTTGTACCTGAGGCTTGGGACATTGGCTTCTACCAGTGACATGGCTCTCTGGAATGCTTCACTTCCTTTCTTTCCCCCCCAGATTCTACTGGCTGAAGCCAAATGAATAGACAGCTGAGCAAACTTAATTAACAGACAGTTCATGTCCTGTGAGAGGGAAAAGCTCTCACTTGCCAGTCAAATTTGCAATAAGTCCAAGAATGAAACCAAAAGTGTTGTCTCTTGGAAGACCCTGTAATCTTCTGTTACTAATGGCGTAATTGGGGTCATTTATGTTCTTTTCTGAGAGTTCTGAAAAAATTTGTCAATATTCACTAAATTAACCCATCTTTGTAAAGAGTCCTTTCAGAACTGTTTAGAGCACTCCTTGGTAGTAGAGATTATAGCCCCCATTTTACATTTGAGGGAAGCCAAGCCAGACCACGGAAGGGACCTCCTTAAGCTCGTGGAATTGGGTGGTCACTGTGAAAACGAGGCAAGCAGGTCCCCATCCCATGATCCACACCCATGACTGTGCATCTCTACCACCATGGTCATGCTACCTAGAATCCATCAGCATGCAGGTGAGGATAGTCACTGTGTCCCTAATGCCTTTGCACGCTACTAGTGCTCAAAAGCTATTTTTAAATAAGTAGCAAAAGGAGGAGTCAGGAATTCTGAGTTCTCAGTCACATTCTTGTGGTGTGATCCTTGGCCATTCACTTCCTCTCTGAGTCTTCTCTTAGCCTTCTCATGCATCTTGATGAAATGGGGTTTTATTAGCCCAATTCTGCCTCCTTCACAGGATTGTCCAGAGACATTTTTCACTATACAGTAAAAAGGATAGTATTTTTAAATTTTTGTACATTTTTTAGCTCTAAAACTTAAGAATTGTACTCAAATAAGGTATATACAAAGAAAAACAATTGACTTAGGAAGTAGCTGGAAGCCCAGGCCTTCTGATCTCATCTTGCTTCTCCTTAAGATTTACAAGTGATCCATAAATTAGAAATGATACAGCAGGACTTTTGCCAAAGGAACCTGATAAAAAGTGTCCCCATGCTTTGCTTCTGCCTCTCCAGAGTCCTGAAAATTCCAGGAAGCCATGTGCAAATCTTCTTAAGGAAGCAGAAAATAAAAAGGCCTCTCCCTATATATATTATTTTTTGCTCTTGGAATTTCCAAAATGCTGAAAGTTCTAGGAAGTGTGTGCAAAGCCTTTTGCACACTGGCTTAGTAAAAGCTTTCATGTAGCTTGCATCCTAGCAGAAGCCAGAAGCAGTCCATGCTGAGACTTTCCATTTGAAATTCTTTATTTTCCCTTGAAGAAGTGTCCAACTCTTTCCCATTTCCCCCACCCACTGACATGCCAGAGCATTTCAGAAATTTGCCTTTTCTTTCTCTTGCTGTCTCTGTTCCTTCCTGAGGAAGACGTGGCTCTTCTTAACTCAGCAGTACTGCAGGCAGCCCTGACTTCTAAAAGATAGCCTCTTCCCTTTCCATTCTTTCCTAAGTGGATAAGAAATCTCAGCCGTAATTTCAGAGGCTGGGTGCCCAGTCACTGATGGCACCAAATAGAAGCACCATTTTTGTTGTGTCTGATTGATAGAGGTCTCTAATGCATACATGAGCTGAAGAAGAGGAAGGAGCAGAAAGTGATAGAATAGAGAGGGGGCCATCTGTCATCACCCAGTTCACACTGTGTCCTTTATTTCCAAACTCAGTGAGAAGAGAGCACATGGGTTTCCCACTTAGAAAATAGTAAAAATACTGTGACTCAAGAAGGTCTGTGTGCTCAGAGCAATGTAAAGAAATCAGGGCCCAGCATGGCCCACAAAACTACAGCATATTTTACTGATTTCAGGATTGTGTTAATCAGCCTTCTCATTGCTGAGACACAACACCCAACACTTGCAATTTAAAAGAGGAGGTGTTTAATTTGGCTCACGGTTTCAAGGGCTTCAGTCTATGGTCTGCTGGCTCCAAGGCAGAAAAATGGTGGAAGGTTGTGACAGAGCAAAGATACTTAGTTCACAGCAGCTGGGAAGTAGAGCAGAACAGTGCCAGAAAGGAAGAGGTGAGGAGCCATATGTAGTACCGAAGGTCATTGCCTCCATGACCTGCCCAGACACAGCCAGAAGCACACTTCACTATTCCTCTAGCTGGCTCTCAAGCCAATCAGGTTGATACAATTAAACTTAACCACCACAAGCACCGTAAGAATAGGCAAGGCCATGGTGACAGGAGCCAACTTTAGTGCAATCCTCACAGTACAAGGCTGTATAATCCAGGGCAGTGCAAATTCATTCTTCTGGGTTAAACTACAAACCAAATTCTATGTCTTTCCCAATGTCTTCCCACCAACTCAACAAGGCACATTCCATCAGAAGCTGCAGGGAGAGTAGTCTGGAGGATGATGTGTGAACATTCATATTGTCTGCAGCACTGGAAAAATGCTGCATTGCCTTTGGACACTTCCAGCGTTTGGCCATCAGAGATAAAACTCAGAATCCAAAGCTCACAGTTGTTCATCAATAATAAGGTAAGAAAAAGAAAAATCACAGATGTATAGTTTCGTCTGGCTACCAAATATTTTTTAAAGACACTCCCCAAACTAACATATTAAAAACAAAATGTATCTTCTTCCCCCTTCAAATAGCACCTTTTCCTATTATAGAGTCTCCTTTCTTGAAACAAAGCATCCTCAGCCCTCTGTTTCCAGACCAAGGTCCTGAAAGTTGCAATGACTCCTCCCTTTCCTCCCCCACCCAGCTTTGGCTAATTTCCCACGGACCCTCCTGCACGCCTCTGCTCTCTCCTCTCTTCACACCCCATCTCATTTCCATCTCATTTGCTCCTATATGAGTTATTGTGACAGCCTAATAGCAGGTCTCCCTGTCTCTGATATCGACTCACCTTTAATTCTTTCTCCATCTACCTGATGGAGTGATGGTTCTAAAATAAAATTCTGACCATGTCATGCCTCATTGAGGAGACTTTTGACAGCTCCCTAGTACCTGCAGGGAGAGCAAACACCAAAGCTCTTTGATATGCCAGGTAAGGACTTTCCTGGTCTGTTCTTGCTTATGCTCATTTTCTGGACTCATCTCCCATTACACCTTGTGCACGGATCCCAATCCAGGCATAGCAGACCTTCTTCATCTTCCAAATGGGTCTCCCAAAATACTATTTCCTCTTCATTGTGGTGTCCTTTAACCAACTGGTAAAAGCATAATTATCCTTTGAAGCTTGGCTCCTATGCCACCTTTCTTGGTTCCCTCAAGCAGAGTTTGTGGCAGGCTCTTCAGGTCTTCCATTACTATTCAGAAAGCCCCTGTTACAGATCCACCTTTTACTACTGTGACACCCCCCATAAAGACAATGGCCTGTGTTGTACATGGGAAAGGGACTGAACAAATTTGGGCGTCACCGAGATACTGATCATAGTTAAAAATGTGAGAGTGGAAAAAAAAATGTGAGAGTGGATAGAACTGTATGATAGACTTATGTTGGATTGGTACTGTGTTTCTTTCCTAACTAGGGTGGTCACAAGAGGTATAGTTTTGGAGAGAGAAAGCAATCATTTGGGGTTTTTTGCTTGGAAGGTCAAGGGAGGCACTTCAGCAGCTTGCAAGCAGCTATCTCCTGGCTCATCTCTTTGGTGTGGGGTGCCAGACAGACCTGCAACTGTCCCACCAGCCCTTAAATCCTCTATTCATCCAATTCCTGAGCCAAATGTGTGCTTAGCTCTATGACAGAGGGTGCTGATCTCTGCAAGAAGAAGACTCTTCTTCATCAAGGTCAGAGGCAATGAGAACTGATATGGGTCCAGCTCCTCGTCATAAGCTCTAGCTCCTGTTCATGGCTCCAGGTACTACAGTTTCCCCTCATTACATAAATTTGGTTTTTCTTTTAATTTGCTTGATGACTTCAGTATTGGATATAAAAACATCGGTCTTACAAATACCATTTAATCAGCTCTCATAACTGCGTGAGTCCAAATCTGTACAACAGTCTCTCTCATTCATTTCATTCTCTCATATATATATATATATATATATATATATATATATATATATATATATACACTCTCCTGTTTAACTATCAGTCTATCTCCTGGTGGTTCTCTAATTGAACCCTAATACAAAATTTGATTCCAAGAATGGTGTCAAACCCTGTATTAGTTATTCATTGCTACAAAACAAACTACTCCCAAACAACAAATATTTACCATCTTAAAGTGGGTCAGGCATTTGAAAGCAGCTTTTCTGGGTGACTGGGTACAGGGTCCCTCAGGAGGCTGCAGTCAAAGAGTCCACTAGGACCGTAACTGTTGGTAGGCTTGACTGGGACTTGGGAATTTGCCTCCAAGCTCACTCATGTGGCTGTTGCTTTGAGACTTCAGTTTCTCATTACATGATCTTCTCCGTAGGGCTGCTTCTGAGAGCTCATCAGATAGCATCTGATAGCAAGTGATGGGTGAAGGAGGAAGACAGGTAGGAAGTAAAGAAAGAGAGGAAGGGAAGAAGGGGGAGAATGAGGAGGAAGAAAGAAGAGGGAGGAGGAGGGGGCTTAGGAGCAGGGAGAAGAGGAAGATGCAATACCTTTTATAACTGTCTCAGAAATGAACCACCAGCTCTTCCGTTATATTCTATTCAAGATAAGTGAGTACAATAAGAGGAAAGAATTTCACCTTTTGAAGGAAGGAGCATTAAAGAATTTGTGCCCATGTTATAAAGCCACTATTTATGTGTAGAGAGAACTGAGTACAGCAGAGGATGGAGTGTTTACAACCTCATTTACCCAAGGTGCTCCAGTGATTTCTCTGTTTTTGATATTTTGTTACATATGAGTGTATCTTGCATGCATACAACCTTGGCCTCAGAAATACACATATCAATTTTATTTCCCTCCCAATGTTTCAAAATTCTTCCTAGCCTGAAGATATTTCATAAACTTGTAGCCACATACTAACATATACATACTAACAAATGTATTAAATTGAATCCCTCTCCTGAAAGGGCCAACTGATGTACCAATAAACTTAATGAATAAAGAAAAACTCAGTAAGTGCATAGTTGTTGAATGAATGGTTTCTGTTATTCAAATATACATTTATTAACATGTTTATTCACTCAATGTATATTTATTGAAAGTGTATTATGTTTAAAGTTCTGTACTAGGCAATATAAAAAACTATAAAATATAGTCTCTAAAGAACTCGCATGTTGCTTAAGTGCTGATTAAATCCCCATATGAGGTTTCCAGAGAGCTCAAGGAAAAATTGCCCTTAAGCTCCTAAAAGCAGAAGCCTCATCTTCTCTTAGTGATGGTTTCCTAAAATTCTGAATCAGAACCTTGAACAGCATGGGCCTAGTGCTACTGCTGTGAATGCCTTAGCCAGAGTTGGGCTCCCTTTGGGACAGGCACAAAGCTGGGTCTCCCAGGGCCAGACTGAGCAAGTGGGGTATGCTTAAGGAGAGATGCTGCTGATGTTCAAGGGTGCACCAGCATGACCTCAGCTCCCTGCTCCTGTCTGGCCTCATGATGTACATCAGGAGCATGCCAAGGGGAAGGTGACGTATGCAAACTCCAGGTCCTCCTCTTGGTGTGCTCTGAGGCTATTTTTGGAGCAGGTGCCCTAGATTTACTCTGTATCACAAACAAACTTAGAAGCAGTGGGGGAGCTGGAATGAAATTTTCAGTTTGAAGGGCCCTCTAGGTTGTATAACTGAATTTGATGAGCAAGTTCTTCCTCTGTCATTTCCACAGGTGGGCATACAGCCTTGAATTCATCAGCTCCAGCCCTGAGAAGCTCACCAACTCCAGAGGCTGCTTCTGCCACTGTGGGTCAGTGCTACCTGGTTGGAATCCACCCCCATTCTCATTGAGACAAAGTCAGTTTCTTTATAACTTCCGCCCAATTGTCTCATCTTCTCTTCTCAACTCACCTAGAATAACTTCAGTGCCCTTTCAACCACAACACTAATAATGGCAATAAAAATTAACATTCTGAATGTTTCTCATTACTAGAATAACCCACAAGTCAAATATGTGTATATCTATACATCTATGTGTGTATATATGTGTATGTGTGTGTGCGTACATATAATGACCCTAGGCTTTGTTCATTATAGAAACATTATTTTATTTTTATTTGGTGATTATTTGCATCATACCAGCCTCTTCCTCTAAATCATAAATGTCACAATAACAAAGACTTGTGTCACATTTTACCTAGCACTTTCACTCACTCTGGTGTCTGTGCTGGTTTCTGGTACTTCTAAGAGCTCAATGAGTATTTTCTGAACATATGAATGAATGTTGTCGAATGCAGCAGGCACGTCTTCAGGCTGAGCATGGTTCTTTTATCTTTCCATTCACCTTCCTACCCACTGCCTAGAGAATTATTGATCAGTCAATTGCAAGTCTCCATGATGGTTTGGTCGTGGGCTTTCTAGCACATATTCAAGGTTATGGATGTAGAAGGAAGGAAACTGGCTTTAAGAAGAGAGGACTTATATTCAAATCCCAGATCAGTAACTTGTTGCCTTGGGTCATCAGTTTGGTGCCTTAACCTCTTTAATATGTTGGGAAAGAAGAGAAAGTGTTCCAGGATTATTGTGCAAATTAAGGAAGATGTCAATTACCAACATCTGTCAGACAGCTATTCATCCCAATTTAAGTCCTTAGTCTTCTTCTTGGGTCAACCTATTCAATCCCCACAGCAAAGCCATGAGGAAAGCAGCGTCATTTCCCCATGCTGTAGATTAAGACATGAAATCCAAGAAATATTAGGTATATCATAAACAAAGTGGAAAAAAACCATGTTTGAACTCAAGTTGTGTGGAGCCAGAACATGAAGTCTCAACTCATCTTGCCCTCTACCTCACCCACACTATTTAAGAAGTGCTGGTGCAGGTCCCACGTTCCAAGTCCTGGCTGAAGGATTCTGAAGTTGAGGAAGGCTACAAGAGAGATTCTTGGATAAAACAGTAGTTTGCAATGCACACACAGGCATTCATTCTCATTATCTCTCTGCAGCTCCCCCCAAGCACCAACCAACATCATCTCAAGATTATCTACTGACATCACCAACAATCCAATAAGCATCAGGGACTAATCAAGGGAGAGATTTTCTAAGAATAGCTTTTATTTTCTCCACACCACTGGTTAATATTGTCCCCCATCTACACAATCTAATCAGAATACTTGCTGATTTGAAAGCAAATATAATAACAATAAGAGGACTACTTATTAGCATGCAGCTTAGAAAGTAGCTCATCCCAAATAGTCTATTTTTTTCCACATGAAACATTTAGAGATTGCTCAGACGAGCCAGATATTACTTGGAGGCAGGAAAGGAGAGGAATATCTGAAATCAAGAAGCCCCACGGAGAGTTATCAATGGCCTGGTTTTTTGCTGCTAGGGGTTTGGAATGAGATTAGAAAAGGACATGGTAGGAATCAAGGAATCATAGAGAGGGAAACACCGGCTGGGAGATTAGGGGGTGGTCTGTGGAAGAATAGCTGGCAAGCTTTCTATCTTTAGGAGTGACCCCGTGATGCAACCAGGGCATTAACAAGTCCTTTCTAATCCTCATAGAAACCTTATTAACCTTCAATATTTTGCAGGTAATGGAATTGGGCTGAGAGATGCGGGATGACCTCCACAAAGTTACAAAGGGTGTAAAGGGCATAGCCAAAATTCAAGTATCTGTGTTCCTCAGTTCACTTTCCATGTTGTGTGTGTGTGCGCACATGTGTGTATTTAATTACAGAGCACATATGCCTCAGTCTCCCAGTCTCCTTTTCTCAAATTATTCTTTCTCCTTTTATTCTATCTCATTGGAATTTTCCACTTAACATTCCTGGACTGAGGTTGGTCATGAAACTTTGGAAAGCAAAACTGCAGGTAAGGTGGGTTTCCTCCATCGTCTCGTGGCATTCAATGCAATGTGTTGGCTGACAACTCAAACAATTGTACTTCTATCCCAGACCTCCCTTGTGGGATTTCATCGTGCAATTTTAATCTGCCTACTTGACATTTCCACTTGGATATCGAACAGTAATCTTCGACTTAACACTCCCATAGCTAAAATCTCGCCTTCATTCCAAAGTCAGTTTCTTCATCCCACAGCCTTCCTCAGTGCAGATGTTGGTGCCACCCCCCCTTCCTAGCTCAAATTGGGCAGCATTTTTTCCACCTCACTCTCTCGGCCCCATACATACTTATCGAAAAGCTCCAACCTGCCATTCTGGATCCACCCTTTGTACCCCACTTTCACCTTCCTCGCTGTAGCCTTTGTGGTCTTCCTGCTTCCAGTCTTGCCCTCCTCTTTACTTTCTGCTGAATCCCTAGAAGGAAATCCAACCTCCTCACATGGCTTTTAAGACATGGTGCAATTTTGTTTGACATTGTGTAATTTAACCTCTGCCTGGGTTAGTGGCCCTTTACTTCATGTGCACAGCTATCTTGGCTATTCTTCAGCTCTCTGATATACTTAACTTCTCTGTGTCTTTGATCTTTTCACAACTGCCATTGAATCTCCTAAGATTCCTCTTCTTCCACTTCAGCTGCTGAGCCTTATTAATCTCATCTTCTACATCTCAAAATAACTGTCACCTTCTCCAAGAGACTCTCCCAAAGGACCCAATCTATTGTATGGAAAACATTTTCCATTTGCTGTATTTTTAATTTTTAGTTCTTTTTGCTTATTGAATATTTGTTAATAACTCTTCTTTACAACATCCCCATAAAATAGGTGTATTTCTTTTTTAAGAGAAAAAACAAGGCACAGAGCAGCTGAGTAACTTTTCCAGATTGAAGAGCTAAGAATCTGAAGAACCAGGACTTGAATCCAAATGATCCTTACTGCAGAACTGACATCCTATTCACTGTGCTGTGCTGCCTGTCTACCACTCTGGCTGCCACAGCCCACCAAAGGTGTTTAACAACAAAATGTCTCTCTGTTCATCTAGTACCCACATCCTGGATGCCAGTTGGGTCAAAGATAATAGATTTTATCAGATTGGGTCACTCTGGGTTTAATGATCTTCAGGACACAAACACCTGAAGGACAGTTCTTAGACAAAGAGAAAGACAGAGAATACTCTTGCCTTCAAACGCCAGAGACTTCCATTTTAGTTAATCATGAGCCTGCACCCTATATTTCCTCCTTCTCATTGCCACCTCCCATTCCTCCCTCCCTTTTCCATTCCTTCTTTTCCTTCATTGATATTTGTTGAACACATTCTATAAGTCAAACATCATGCCAAGTTTGGGAACCTTATGTTAAGTCAAAGAAACCATGGTGCCAGATTTTGTTTTTCTGCCCTCATAGAGTTCTTAGTCTCAGAGAGAAGACTGAAATAATTTCACTAATCAATGTAAAATATCAGGCTTCTCCAGGAAAAAAACATGATTATGAAATGGACAATAGCAAAAAAAAAAAATACACAACTTCATGAGGCCAGATTGCTTTCTTCATGACATTCACCACCATCTTATTTTGTCGTGTGGGATCTGTATGCACTTGTTCATGTCTCTCTTCACTCCAATACCCGCTCCTTAAAATCAAGAAAGTTATCTATGTTGAAATGAAGACTGAACAGGAGATAAATAGAGGAAGATGGCTGGAGCAGACCATGTGTGGAAAGAAGAGCTTGTGCAAAGCTCCTTTGGAGAATGATTGAAGACAAGTTCAAGGAGCAGAAAGAAGGAAGCGTGGTTGGAATGAACAACTGCTCTCAGTTCACCCTATGGCCTATAACACACGTACAAGCTGTGCACAAGGTTTCTTTTCAGGTGAATATGCTGAGAAACACTGATGATGGTGAAGGCGATAGTGATTATATAACAGTGGCAATGGTTGTTGCTTTGAATGCAAAGTGATCCCAGTGGAAAAATAAGCTTGTTGAATTCTGTCACTTGGAAATGATATGAAGTCTCTGTCTTTTCCCATTTGGCACAGCTGATAGAGAAAAGGAAAATGAAAATATTGGCAGACATCACCTGATCTGGGGCTTTTGTCCACCATCAGGAAAGACATGGCAACGTAGACAAGATGCATCACATAGCCTGGACCAAAAGAAAAAAAATCCATTTGGTCCAAAGCTCATCATGTATAGCAGTCCAGTCCTTCACATTATCCATGGCAGACATGTTTCAAGGCTCCCACGGGATACCTGCAACCTCAACTACTACACACACACACACACACACACGCACACACGCACACACATATATAATCATATATATAATCATATATATATGATTTTCTTATATGCATGGCAATATTGCCACAGCACTGGAGATAATCTGGTTTTCCATGTCTTATACTATGCTGTCTCCTTTTGATTGTTGCTTTTGCACTTGGAGGACAATATTAAGTAAAATAAAGATTTCTTGAACAAGCACTGGGACACTATGAAGCCACTCTGATAACCAAGACATCTACTAAAATGGATAGCATATACAATGCAGATACATCAGACAAAGGCATGATTCATGTCCCGAGCAGGATACTGCCAAGTGATGTGAGAGTCGATCGTGTTACTCAGGACAGTCTATCATTTAACACTTATAAATTGTTTATTTTATTTTATTTATTTTTTGTACCAGGGATCGAACTCTGGTCCTTGCGCTTGTGAGGCAGGCAGTGGAACCACTGAGCTAAATCCCTGGGCCCTTAAATTGATTATTTCTAGAATTTTCCATTTAATTTATTTGTCTCAACATTGGCTGTGGGTGACTGAAACTGCAGACAGCAAAACTATGGAGAGAGCTGTGAGTCTAAATGAGCTGTAACCAGAATGAGCCTGACAACTGAGAGTCAGGAGGATCTGCTGGGCAACAGACTCAGATGCCATCCTATATCCTTATGTTGCCTGTGATGATGTCATGCTCTACCTTATGACCCCAATTCACTTCCTTCACAGTACTTGTCACCCATCTTGTGATATCATGTGGGTTGTGTATTTGTTTGTGTCTCTTCCACTCCTACACCTGTTGCTTGAGAGCATAGCAAGTCTCTCTCACCTGTGTGACATCATTATACTGTACTCAGTGCAATGCTGAACATATGAAGGACAGGCAACAGAGTTCTGAGGAAGTTAGGTCACTTACCCAGGTCACTGAGTACAACATGGCCCTATGTCTGTGCACTGAAGACAAATAGCCATGAAAACCTGGAAAAGCACAGGCATATGCTACATTTCATTCCTCTGTATCCCACCACATTTGGTACAGCTCTGGATAATTGTAGCTGCCCAGTAAATGTGTATGGAAATGATGCAAGATGTACTCACTTTAGAGTGCTGTTTGGAATTTCTCTTAGGCAGTGTCTATTATCATGGGCATCAAATCATCCAGGCTGAGTGTTAAAATGCAAATTACTGGGCCTCATCTCATAGATATTTTATTCTGAAGTAGAATTTCTTACTAAAGGCTACTGAAGGAAGAATAAAGCGCCTATTGAAGCCTTTTACAGGTGATTCTGGGGCCAAATGAAATGTGAACAATATCCCAAATCCCATACTTCTCCTCCTTCACTAACCTGGATTGGGTTCTGTATTTAAACCAGTTCATAGCAGATGAGCTGTGCTGAGGAGAGGATTTTAGTGAGGGATGTCCTCTGGCTCTGTTTTTTGTTGCTGGAGATCTTTAAAGGTACAAGAAATGGGTGAAGCAAGGCAGTGAAAAATGCTTTTTTGCCCACAGGCTTAGTCCGGTCCATGGAAGATTGGGATGAAAAGTCATCCAGCCCTGATCAGTCTCTGGAAGTTATTTCCTTGGTGGTATTTTAAACTGAGTCTTTGGGAGGCTCAGTGATGGGCTAGAAAGTCATGCCTGAGTCCCATTTCCAGTTTCACAATTGCTAGGTGTGTGCTTTTGCACACACAGTCACCCGCACTAAGCCTCAGTTTCCTCATTTATAAAGTGGACATCATAACTACCTTCAGGACAGTGGTGAGAATGAAGTGATATAACACAAATCATTATCTGAATGCTTACTGTGTGTGTCAGGAGCAGGACGTTCCTGAGTCTTACAAATGCTAAGTGGGAAATGAAGTAAAGAGCTGGCCATGGATGTCTCCAGGGTAATTGCCATCATCCTTGGCTATCTCAGATGCAGGAAGGTAGCACCCGTGTTCATGTGTTTAGCAGGCTCAAACAGCATCTTCTGAGCAAAAGGCTGGGCTGGGACCTCACAGCAGGGGGACAGGGAGCAGTGGCATTGATGTTTTGGGTTGAGATGGTCCTAGGTTCTGGCCTGCAGTCCTGGACAAATCACTAACCTCTCTGAGTCTCCTTTAGGAAGGAGAGCTTATAACGTACACTTTGTTAAATTGTAGGCATTAGGAACATTATTAGAAAAAAGAAAACTGGACCATGTCTGCCATACATCAATAAGCAACAATTGATTCATAATATGTAGCTGGTTCAAGAGAGATAGCTTAACTATCTAACATGGTCATGTTGTGGGTCAAAACCACTGTTTGCAATGTCCTATGGTTCAGGCTAACACAGTGGGCTGTGCCTTCCTATGGACTAAGGAGTTGCCTCCTATCACTGGCCTTTTATTATCCCCAGTCTACAGATGAGAATACTCAGTCTTAGTGGAATTAAGACATTTCCCAAAGTCGCAACCAATGAATTCCAGTATCTTCCAGGATTTAATCTCTCAGAAATTTCCCTGTTATATTCTCTCCTTCAGATTTTAGCTTCAAAGTTACTTCCACCCCAAAATTACCCTCACCCCTCCCCAGTCCAATGACAACAGCCCCCAGCCCTTTGTCCTCATCTGCTATCTCCTTTACAGCACTAACTGCCATTGCTATGATGTTCTTACCTATTACTGTGTATCTCTCTGAACTTGACCTGAAATAGGAAAGTCAGAATCCTCCTCTGTTTACTATTGTAAGCCCCAGCATCCAACAGAGTCTGGCATGTAGTAGGTATATTAGTTAGAGTTCTTTAGAGGAACAAAATCAGTAGAAAATATATGGATAATCGTGCAAGGGGATTTATTAGGTAGGCTTACAGGATCAGAAGCCAGACAGTCCACAGTGGCAGCCTGGAAGATCAGAGGCAAGAGAATCCAAAATGGCCATCTATGTGCTAGAGAGCCAGAGGATCCAGTAGCTGCTCAGCCCAAGAAGATAGAAGCCATAAGACAAGAGGGATCAAGGATTCAGCACCAGTCCAAGGTCGAAGGCCAGGAAACTCACCATAGAGTTGCCAGTGCATGTCTACATTGGAAGGCCAAAGAAATGAGAATGATGTCCAAAGCTGATGGCGAAGAATGGAGCTCTTCAGAAATGAGAATGTTTCCTTCTTTCCTTTTTGTAAATCCATTCAGGCTACAATCCTATTTGTTGGTGCCACCGACATCTGAGATGGGCCATTCCCCCTCAGTCTGCTGGCCTACATGCCAGTCATCCATAGATGCATCCATGATTCTATTTTAGTAATCTGCCAGGCATTTCTTAATCTATTCAAGTTGACACATCATGATTAATGGTCACAGTAGGTGTGCAATAAATGTTTGTGAAATGAATGACCAAGTGAGCCTAAACATAAATGCAGACAGCCTGACTCGAGTCCTCAGCCACTGCATGGTACCAGGTCTTTTCCAGAGTTTTATTGAAGTCTTATCACTTTGGGCTTTGGTGCTTAGTTAATTGCTTTCCAAGAAAATGGAGCCAGAAACTTGCAGGAAGAAGTTCAAGGAGACCTCCCTCCCTTCTCCAGTGTGAGGCTTCTGTGAGCAGTGCTAGAGTTTTGCAGCTTGAGATCTGACATGAAATCCACATGAATCTATAGATTACATTCTTTTTTGCTCCAGAGTGAGGGGAGGCTTCATTATCTGCTCCCAGGGTCAAATAAAAGGTTGATAATTCAGTCCCACAAATGACTACAGCCAAATTGAATCTGATCATATTCGTTTTTTTTAAGACAGGATCGTGGTATTTTCAGGGTGACCTTGAATTCACTTGGTAGCCCAGGTTGGCTTCGAACTCATCGTGATCCTCTTTGCCTCAGCCTCCTGAGACCTGGGATTGCAGGCGTGTGCCACTACAACCAGTCTGATCATGTCCATTTTTTAAAGGCCATGTTTCAATCACATCATTTTATAGGAATACTTGTTCTGAGGGCATTCTGAAAGTCACCTCACACAGACAAAATACTGCAGGGGGTTGTCAGTAATTCCAGGTATGACTTCTCATGCATGCTTGCTGCCTAGGAGGAGGTGAAGAGTGAAGATCATCTATCTGTCACCCTTATATTCCACTGCCTTGTACGGTCATCATTTAGGGCAAGGAGCCCTGTGAGAAGCTACAGATGCTACCTGACCAAGTGTTTTCCAGAATCTGCATGTATTCTTCTCTCCATAGCCTGGAATGCCCGAATCTCCGGCTTCAGGATCTCCAGGCAGAGAGGTACATTGACAAAAATGACAGTTGTCTTTGCATTTGCACCTTGCTGAGTCTAAATCTTGACTCTGCCTCTTTCCAGCTATGGGAACTTGGAGAAACTCCTTAGCCTCTCTGAGCTGTGAGTATCAACATTTAGCAAGACAAAGTCTCCTTAAAGTCCTTCCAAAAGGAAAGGATATAGTCAGATCACGGAGTCACCTTCTAGGTCCATTTTACTTTCAGAAAATCCCAACTTCTGTAAGTCTAAGTATGGCTGCTGTTTTGACCACTGTGTGGCTTACTAATAAAATTTTACTCTCCTTTATTTTGTTTTATGGGGTACTTGTACAAAGAAGTAATATATTCTACTGAAGTTTAGTTAGAAATACATTACAGTATTTTTTAAAGAATCCAACCAGCTACTGCTAATACGTTGAGATGGTTCCTCTCTGATATTTTCTTTTTCCATTAAGTTTATTGGTACATTTTAGGTATACAATACAGTTGCATTCATCATTGGGATTTTGTACCTTTACATGATGTATCTTGGTTCTTATTTTTCCCCCTTCCCCTGGCCTCCCTTCCCTATTTACAAAGACTTTGTTTCCATTTTTTCCATTTCTCACATTTCTTCTTTTCCCTTCTTTCCTTTCCCCTACCCCTGCCACTTCCTCTACTTCTTTAGACCTTTTCTTCCTATTTCACAATATCAACCATACATTTTGATCCTTATTTACACTTTCAGTTTCTCACACCAGAGAAACTATTCGGTATTTACACATGTGTGTCCTATTTATTTCACTTAAGAGTATGACCTCAATGTGCATCTACTTAGCTCTCTGATATTTTTCTGTGCAGACAAGCTAAGGTGGAAATCTGGACCTGAATTTCTCTTAGTGTCTTAAATAATGCATTGGAGAAGTATTTGGGGTAGAAGATAAGCCTGAGGATATTGGTGCGTTTCAGAGAGTTGGGGTGGAGGGAAAGAAAAGCACTCTGCGTAGAAGAATGAAAGCAATGTGCACAGAGCTCCTGAGAGGAAGGGCTAAGAGATGAAAAGGAGGGCTGGCAGGAGCGCCCCAGACCCCGTGAGGCTGTGGGAGGTGGGAAGTTTCTTAGGGTAGATTGGAAATTTAGAAAACAATACCTCTTAAAGCTGTTTGTGCAGCTGCCTTGTAGTCCTTGGACTTTTTAAATTAACAAATCCCCTCTCCCCATTTTGACTTTGTACTTGAAGAGGCCCTGCACTTCCGATTGCTGCAGGGTAGGCTGCAACAGTGGCAGCCTGAGAAAAATCAGGATCATGAAGTCAGAGGTGACCTTAAGACAATAACTACCCTTTCCCCTACCAGGCAACAAGCTGAAAACTTGGGGAGGGCTCTAGACGTCTATGAGACATACTACGGCATGCCCAAGTCCCATCTTACCTTGATTTCAAGGGGGAAAGAGTGTGTGTGTGTGTGTGTGTGTGTGTGTGTGTGTGTGTGCGTGGATGCTCTGGGCTGCTCAGACACACAACTAGTGCAGGGAGCACTTTCCTTATCTTTCCTGAATTCATTGATATTCTGACAATGTTACTTAGTAGCCGAGGAACAAAGAAGCAGTTGTATTAAAAATGGGAAAGAGTGACAGAGCTATGGTTCAATTTCTATTTCAGGCAGGACTCCTGGTTTCAACTGATGGAAATACAACTTCAATGTGCATAGGCAGAGAGGAAGAGAGATTGCATTGCCTTCCTAGACAAAGTAATTCAGCAATACTGGGTGGGTCGGTACCACATCAGGGTGGACAAGAGATAGAAAATGCACTGGGGCTGATTCCTCAGGGAAGTTAGAGCCCTGAAATGCAACTCAGAACTTGATTCTGTGCAAGCAGGAGCCATTCTGTGAATTTCTGCCCTGCCTCCTTAGACTGAGTCCAGTTCCTTTTTTAAAGCCAGAAATCATTCTCTTTCTCCCCAAACCCTCAGCTTCTGTCCTGATTCCCTTTCACATAGATACAAAAAGACTCCCAATCAGCAGCAACCAGGAAGAATCCCCAGCTCCCCATCCCAGCAAGCAGCACTCACCCCTCCTATGGAGTGACCCTAAGTGCTACCTGAAATCCAGCTCTCTCAGACACGAGGTGTGGTTCTCTTGGAGTTACACAAAGGAACTGGGAAAGGGCCTGAGGTCTAGAGTGCTGGGGGAAAGACTCTTCCCTATCCATAGTCAGAGCACAGCCCTGGACAGGGAGGAATGGCGCCTGGTTGCTTGGCTATTCATTTAGAAGCTGCCGCTGTCTCTTCCCTGGAAGCTCTGGCTAACTGAGCCTAGGGAGGAAGAGAAGAACAGGGATGAGGAAGAGAAAAGATCCGTAAATGTTTTGCAGACTTTGATTCAGGGGCAGATTCAGTTAGTAGCTTTCTTTATGTACTTTCTACTAGTCAGGCAAAGATCCTCTCCTTGGGGTTCAGCAAAGTGAAAGGGCAATGTTGTGCTTCTTGGTAGGATGGAGTGCTCCAGGGCATGAGTCCTAATCCTGCTGTGAGTTTCTCCATGCCTTGTTTTCCTTATCTGTAGTATGTCAGTGTATGAGATTGATTTCACAAATGTCCTTAAGTCTTTACCTCTCCTTGTACCCGTAACTCTGCCATGGGACTGCTAGTCACCTCTCTGTTGCTATGACAAAATAGGTGAGATAATTAACTTAAAGGAGGAGAGGTTTGTTTTGGCTCATGGTTTCAGACCATGGTCAGCTGGCTCCATTGCCTTAAACCTGTGGCAAGGCAGAAACATCATGGCTGAAGGGCTTGGGTGAGGGAAGCTGCTCATCGCATAGCACCCAGAAAGGGAAGAGAGAGAGAAAGAGAAAGGGAAGGAGGCTGGAGACAAGATATACCCTTCCAGCTCATATCCTGGGGACCTACTTCCTCCAACCAGGCTCCACCTCCTAAAGTTTCCTCCATTTCCCAACACTTATCAAATTATGAATGCATCAGTGGCTTAGTTCCCTGATGAAGTTAAAGCCCTTGCAATCCAATCACTGCCCAAAAGACCTGCCTCTTGATACTGCTGCCCTGGGGACCAGGCTTTCAACACAAGAGTCTCTGGGGAACATTCTGCACTCAGACTTCAACAGGGACCTCACTTCTTCTCCAGCCAAGAGGTGGCATCCATTTTCCTGCCCTTTGAATTCGAGCTAACCTGGGGGCCTACTTTCTTCAGTCAATGACAGGTGGTGGAGTTTGAGCTTGGGCTGTGCTCTTAACCAGTGACTGGTGTTGCTCCCACCACTGTCCTTGCACAGGGCAGCTTGCTGAATGATGAGGGTCATGGGGACCTATCACTGGTATCACCTCCCAGTTAGTAGCCACCCAACCACCAGGTCACGAATGAGCTCATTCCAGGTCAGTCGGCACCAACCCCAGGCGCGCTGCCTATGTATAGATCCTGTCCAGGTCTGGTCCATTTCCCGGCTAAAAGTCTGTCCACATGAGCAGAACTGCATTATCAAGCTGCAGAATGAGAACAAAATACATACTGACCGGACTCGGTATGGATTGGACTCTGTGTGTGAATGGTACAGACTCTGCTATGATACTTACTATATCGTACGCTAGACTTTTCCAAGAATCTGGAGAAATAGAAGCTATTCTTACTAATTTTCCGGGTGAGGAATTGACACCATAGAGAAGCCAAGTCTTCCTAGTCAGGGTATACCTGGGATCCAAACAAAATGGATTGGCTTCAGAGATGATTTCAGTTACACTGGTGATTTTCCCTAGTGAGAAATGCAGGTTTGAAATTGGAGTTATAATAGGATGCAGTTTTTATTTTGGAAGCGCATGTATAATCTCGATGTGTATATGTACACATGGAAATGAACACAAAAATTAGATCTGGAGAAATGAACAGTGACATTTTCAGAGCAGTAATTCTGTACAGAGTTTTTGCTTCCTTCTTCCTACCTCTTAAAATCGCTGACTTATATTTATATGGAATGTGTGTTATTCTTGTAAGAAAAAGAAGAAGTAAATAAAGTGATTTCCACTTTGGGAAAATAAAAGGCAAAGTAGGAGGAAGCAGGAGGCTTGTCTCCAAATGATGCCCTGGGCTATGGAGCCCACCTCACACCCACGGTGTCCTGCTGGGATTTTTCTGGGTTGTCATTTGTGATGGTCTGTGGAGACACATTATCTGCATTCCAAGTTTCTTCTAGGCCCCAAGGAGGCTCCTCAGAGACATAACAATCCTAAACTCTACTGTTAATTTAAATAGCAGTTTCATCTGGCCACACCTGACCTTTGTGACAAATAAATATTAGTTTCCATGCAGCTTGGTCTACTCTGGCCACCATAACAAAACAGCATGGATTGGTTGGCTCATAGAGGACAAGAACATTGTTTCTCAGCTCTGGAGGCTGGAAAGCCCAAGATCAAGGTCCAGCAGGGTTTGGCTTCTGGCAGAGCCTCTCCTCCAGGTTTGCAGAAGGCTGTTGTGTCCTCAGGAGGCCTTTCCTTGATGCACATGTTGGGGTGGCTGGGGAGACCACCCTGGTGCCTCTTCTCATAAGGACATGAATCCTATGGGGTCAGGGATCAGAGTTTCTCTCTTATGACCTTGTTTATAGTCAATCACATCCTAAAGACCCCATTTGAAATACAGCCACACTGAGGATTAGGGAATCAGTACATGAGTTTCCATCCCACTGACAAATGAGACTGAGCAGCCTTCACCTCTGGTCCCTGCAGCTGGCAGTTCCCTTCCCTGGTCATTGGAACTCAGGCCTTTAAGCTCCTTGGATATTATAAAATATGTTTTGATGGAACATTTTTATATAATCTTTGATGCTATCCTATCTTACAGTGTAAAAAACTGTAATGAAACTTGTTGGGCAATTTGTCATCTTTTATTGGTGACAGATAGGAGGAGGCTGAAATACTTTAAGCTTTGGAGACAGACCAGGGTTCCATTCTGGCCTCTCATTTGCCATGTGGTCTTGGGCAGGTTACTTAGCCTCTTTGAAACTTGGTTTTATTCATCGGTGAAAGGGAACCCAAAGGTGGTGTCTTCACGGGATCATTGAGAGGATTTGATGGGACCATAAAGGTGACAATGGCTAATATAATGACAGCATGTCACACAAGAGGTCCAATTCTCCTGCTTCAATTTAGACATTTAGGTATCTGACTGACCACTTAAAACAGGACAAGAATTGGGAAAATCCAAAATCTGTGCTAGGAGGCAAGGCAGGTCAAATTCACCCGTGTGCTGAGAGGGCAGGGGGTCCGTGGTCTGGGCTCATTTGGGCTGTGTTTGGAGGCCTTTGTTCCAAGTGTGCTGTTGTAGCAATTTCTCAACTTCACTAAAACCTGGCTCCTCTTGTAAATAGGAATATTAGTCTCCACCTTGAAGGAGTGCTGTTCGGGTTCAATTTAGTCCTTTCCATTCATACATCACCTCCTAATTTCCACGTGTTTCTTCTATCAGTAGTAGTTGCTGTTCTCTTAATCTTTCATTGCAAAATTAAACTTTATATTATTTCTGTAAAAGGAAAGATATTGCCACCTTATGTAGTGCCAGATGTCATATGCGGAATATACTCCTTATTAAAATACAATGAAGATAAAGCAATGCTGTTTAAAATACAGCTGAAGAATGTTACCTACTGAAGGCTCTAAATTTGAGATATGTTATTTTTGT